>NC_088776.1:48041285-48641285 GCF_954871325.1 Gordionus sp. m RMFG-2023
GTAATTATTTTTATTATCATTTTAATTTACTACTGATACAATTTTATTAATCAAACATTATATTTTATCAAAAGCTTTTATTTTTATTTTCTTAATTTATAAAATTTACATTATAGCAATATCAAAAATTTTTATTCAAGTTTATTAGGTATCTTATTTATTTTATGCAATCATATATATCTAAACTGAAGATTCCATATAAGAATATCAACTGTCACAATTTTGTGGGTTCCATATAAATTACATTTAGATTTATAAAAAAGAAATTAAGAGTTTTATTTACTTATGAACTTGTGCCTGGCCCAATTCTTTGCTTTGCATGGCTGGATTATTTTAATTAGTTTTAAAATTTTGCTCAGTAGGATGTTTTATAATTCTTAAGAATTTGGAGTCAACAAATACAAATAAGGCTAGGTTAGAAATAAACTTATTTTTATAACTTTAAAATTATTTTATTTTAGGTTTTTTAGATTCGATTCTTCCTCCAAAAGGATTAACAATTCAATCCAATTCACATGTACAATTATTTTAAGCCTTGGATGTCTATACAGCGACTTATTCATTGGTATAAAAATGAGTTTCATGGATGTATAGATTTTGGAAATGGAATAGAACATTCTGAATTTATATCTGAACTAGCAAAGCTTTATTTCTTATGGCAACATATTATTATTATAAAATAATGCAATAACTTCAAAAATATCCTATCAATTATTATTACTTATATAATAATAATAAATCTTGTATATTTTAAAAAAATATATATAATATATAATAAAGTTTTTAATTTTTATGATTAAAATGATTTTTATATTATTCATAATATTTATTATAATTAAAAAAAAACCTTATGAATTTAATATTTTATGGAGTTATATGATTAGATCTTAATAACTATTAAACCTTAACATTTAGCAACCCTATCGCAGTTATTGAGAATGTTTAAAATATTTTTACTTTTAAAAGGATATCCTATTCCCATATATAATCTTATCTCGGATATCCTATTCCCATATATAATCTTATCTCGGATATCCTATTCCCATATATAATCTTATCTCTTGGTATTAATTTTCAAATTAGTTTTATTTTATTTATTGTTTTTATCATTCCTTGTTTGTAATATTTTATTTTTTAAAATTGGTTTCATTTTCTAATATGGCTTTTATTATTATGTGTTCGTATCAGTATTTATTTATTTTAACATATTCTCATATGTATTTCTTACAAAATCATAAGCATAACCTAATTAAAAATGTGTAAGAATGAACAGAAAATTTATAAATATTTTATAAGATATAATAAATTTTCTTAATAAAATATAATATCAACATTTAAAAATATATGATCATGATATAAATCAACAATATTAAATTTAAAAAAAGGAATCTTAATTCAGACACACTATACAATTTATTCATTGGCCATTAAATAAAATTGTTTTGGTCAATTTCTGACAAATATTGATATTCGATTTTCTATTTAGATTATTACCATAATGATGAAATAGAATGTGCAAATAATGTTCAATTATTAATGTAATTAGAATTTGATAATGGGAGAATAGTGCTTCTTGATTAAGCATATGATCAATAAGTTCATCAAAAATATTTGTTTGATGTGCTTTAAAAAGAATAAATGATACAATCCTTTTGAAAATAAATTTTTTATTTATTAGCAATGATTTTTCAAAAACATGGAATGCACTTTCAGAAATTTGGCATAATATTGAAACACTCTTAGAAGGAATTATTAACACCTGATTGTTTTTTATTTTTATCAAATTATAAGCATCACTATTTTTATGATTTTGATAATCCATCATACCTGTTATGCATGTATAACATGTTACTTTTTTTTCAGATATTATGTGTATTATATACCCTGCTATATAGGTTGATACATTTTCAAGGTAGAGTGATAATGTCGCAATATTAGGAACAAATGTTAACGAATTTTCATAAAGATTAATATGGTTGTTATTGTCAGCATTTTTCTGAAAATCTCCACAAATTAGATTAATATTATCGATTGGAATACAATTACCTGTTGTTATCACTTCTAGTTTTGCTACCAAGACATCTCTTATGGCCGATCGTAATTGATAAGTAGAAGGATTATTGTTAAAACCTCCTCTGCTGCGTAAACAACTAAAAAATAGTTCAAGATGATCTTGTGATGTTTTGTAGGTTAAAACATAACTAAAATAAGAAAAGAAAAAAAAATTAATAATAATTATGGTTAGTATTAAGAGGTATAAAAATATATGAAAATAAATAAGAAAAATATATAAACTACTTGAGTTTGGGATTAGGTCCCAATAATAATTCATTCTTAATATCCAGAATATTCTTCATTGATGCTATTAACCCTATAATGCATGTTTTTCTATTTGATTCATATACATATATACCATCTTCAAACTTTAAAGCTTTAAGAGTATTGATACATTTTTCAAAATAATCTTCATAATATGGAAGAGATCTTTTAGATAGTGGGGCCTTAAACCCTTTAGCACATGTTTCGAGTACTTAAAAAATCAAACATTGTATAAAAATATTATTAATATTATCAAGGTATTTATTTAATACCAATCAATCATTTGAATAAAGTCTACTGTGCCTTCACAGTTTTCAAACCCATCAATTTTTAGCTCATGTGCTAAAAGAATACCTTTTGGTATTGAGCTACTAAAAACTTGAATGGCAAGTTTAACCTTTAAAAATATTTTAAAAGTAAAAAATTCTTTTTATTTTACTTTCATTTTCTGCTTATGATAATCAATATGAGAACGGCCCATTTTATTTGCAGCCCTTAGTCCTTCCTTATCCTGTAAATCATGAAGGTTTGCTATATATTTCCAATTTATTACCTATTTGTAAAAATAACATTTAGGAAATATTTTAAAAGTAATTACTACTCCATTATTGATTAAAAATTTTTTATCGCCGAGTAGATTTCTAAGGAGTTTCATCATATGGCAAACGTCCAAAATAACATAAACTTTTTCCTTATAATTGCTCGGATGAAGAAAATAAGGATACAATTATTTGGGTCCAAAGAGGCACCAAGTAATTGACACATTTTTATATTTGTTGAAAGACCATATCCTTAAAGTCAAAATATTCAAATTTATTAAATAAATAAATTACATCAATATTTTAATAAAGACTTACATGGTTTACATCTCCTTCTGATTCCTCTAAACACTCATCTTCAAGAGTATTTTGATAGCTGGCAGATATAATCTTAAATAAAATATTTTTGCATAATAAAAATTATATATTGATATCTATAAAGTCAAAAAATTCAAAAATATTAAATAAATAAATTACATCAATATTTTAATAAAGACTCACATGGTTTACATCTCTTTCCGATTCCTCTAAACACTCATCTTCAAGAGTATTTTGATAGCTGGCAGATGTATTCTTAAATAAAATATTTTTGCATAATAAAAATTATATATTGATACACATAAAATCAAAATATTCAAAGATGAAAATAAAGTATTTTAATAAATAAGGCTCACTGGGCTATTATCTCTAACAGGCTCTTCTAAGCCTTCAGCTTCTAGAGTATTGTTAAGGATATCTAATTTTCTCTTAAATATTAAAAATAATATTTTTATTGATCTTTTATAAAGTAATAATATTTTACCCTTTTAGTTGAGGAGTAACTATTAGCAGCATAAGTATAATCATTTTTTACTATAAAGTTAGAACTTTTAAGAATTTTATATCTATTTAATGGGATATTTGTTATCTTAAAAAAATATTAATTTAAAATAAATATATTATACATCCTGAAAGGGTCTGGAATTAAAAATGAATGGTACAGATCCTTCCTTCAGAATAGCATATCCTATAACTGAGGGAAGAAACCATTCTTCTGAAAAATGAGCTCCACAGAGCTTGGTGTATTTGGTTGGAATAAAATTTTTTTGCTATCAAAATGGATTAAAGCCATAAATAAGATAAATTTTATTCATAATAGGGAATCTTAAAAAAAATAATATTAATGTCTTAAAATAAAAAAAGAATATTATAAGAAATAACCTATGAAAATAATTTTTTTTTATTAGAAGTTAAGCTTGTATAGCTATTATTGTTGCATGATGTACAGCGACTCATAGCTATCTATCTTTAAATTAAAAAAGAGAATTATTATCTGTAATTATGAATTGAAGATATAGACAATTTATGAAAATTTTTATCAAATAAGCTTTACAATATATAATCATATATAAAACAAGCTGAAATGTTCATAAAATAATTTTCAAAAATGTATACATATGAAGTAAAATCAATGAGGATTCAAAATGTATAAATTTAAATCTTTTTTTCTGGAAGTTAGTATGTATAAAGTATCTTCACTATCAAAAACCTTTAGTCTTTAGAAGATCCTATTAGGCAAAATTTTAGATTAAATTAAAATTATCCAAGCCATGAAAAGCAAAAATTATAATAAACTGGGCCAGGCTGAACAATTAATAAATAAAAAAATTTGGATATGTGGCCAATTAGATAAAAATATATGGTATGGGTCAGATAGATAGATAAAAAAATTTGGAACAAGTTTTTATTATATTTATATAAACATATAATTATATTGGATATCTTTATAATGAAAAAAAAGTTATTATAAAATAATTATTCAATTTATAGAGATTACTTGAAAATTTTACTTCTACCCCCTCTACTTAAATTTTTTATTAAAATATCTATTAAATATTTAAAAATATATTTATTTATTTTATAGTTATATTTATTTTCTTATAAAAAAAATAAAATCATATTTATAAATAGGCTATTATTATATGATATGAATAAAGTTTGGTATTCTAATTATCAATAAAAATATTTTACTATTTTTATATAATTTCATATAATTTTATTCCCTATTTTATAGAATTATAAACTAGGTTGACCATTTGAAAAATTTTTTATGGTAGCCTATAAATTTTTTGATATTTTAAAATTTAGAGCTAATATTTTAATTTAGTATGAATATTACAATATTAGATATTCTTATATGGAATCTTCAGTTTAGATATATATTGCATAAAGTAAATAAGATTGATAATAAACTTGAATAAAAATTGCTTATATTGCTAACCTGCATATTACAAGCAAAGAGCTTAAACCTATTTTATAAGGTATGACTATATTATTATAATTAATGTAAATATTATTAATTAAGAAAATAAAAATACTTTTGATAAAACTTAATGTTTGATTAATAAAATTGTATCAGTAGCTAATTAAATATAAAATTAAAATAAATAATGGACTCTTGATATTAAGAACTAGAGGGTAAAATAATTATTATAAATATAACCATGGTATTACGTCATACGTCATAATAAGCGCAATTACCCTTTATCGCTATATGAAACAGCAGAGCTACGCTTGGACTATCTCATCCCATCTAATTGGGTTAAGAAATTTGGGGGTAACCTATGAGATGAGCCCATCCACAGTTTTTTGGCAGGCTGCAGTTACCTGTGCGCGCAAGAGGCGAAACCACTTGCTTAAACGCCTACGGGAAATAAGAAGAGAGAGAAAAGCCCGTACCCGATTAAGTAAAATGTAAATTATAGGGAGGGGTATTGGTAAATTTTAAGTTTATGGTCTATATTGAATTTGTTTATTTAATATAAATATGATATATTTTTTTAAATAAATCTGCCTTACTATTTAAGAATATTAGATTAGTGAGTTAAGTATATTTTGGATAATTATATCAAGGTTAGGTACATGAAGAGTTTTATAAACAAATAAATAAATGTATGTTTACCATGGCGGGAGGAAAGTGGTGCTTATGCTGCAGGGGGGGCTGAGAGATTTGGAGGGTGCAGGTAGCCTGATTTGATTTTTAGAAGCTTTTTTATTGAGCTTTTATTATTGTTTAGACGTATGAATTGTTCCATCGTCAGATTTAGGCTTATGATTTCTTTTATCGTTCTGTATAGCCAATATGACTTGTATTTACCGTATGTTTTACCTTCATGAGACTCGAGCCAGATTATAGCTTCATGGACTATGTTTTGTCTGAAGTTTCTGATGGTGTGACCAAAGAGTTGAATGTGCCATTTTTTGAGAGTAGTCTCGATCAGGACGTTTTTTGAGATTCGCCATAGGCTGGCATTCGAAATTATTCTTGGATAGAAAATACCGTTGAGCTGGCGCAGACAGCGGTTTACGAAAACTTGTATTTTCTTTGTCTGAGATTTATTTATTTCCCAAGTGTCGCTGCCGTAGAGGAGGACTGGAATGACTGTGGCGTTAAAAATTCGGAGCCTTGTTTTGACTGAGATCTCTCTTGCTGTCCATAGTTTGTAATATTTCATAAAGGTTATTTTGGCGTTTTTTAGTCGGGCTTCGATTTCACCGCTGATATTTCCTTTATTATCGATAAGTACGCCAAGATATTTAAAATTGTTAACTATTTTAATTTCATTTCCCTCAAATGTTAAGTTATTTATAGACGCCTCTGGGGATGGCATAATAAAAGTTTTATTAAAGTTGATGGTTAAACCTACTTTGTTGCTATGAAAGCATAGACTTGTAAGTAAGTCTATTGTCTCATCTCTTGATTTGGTGATTAAAACTAGATCATCTGCGTATGAGATGATTCTTAGGTGATTGATATTATTATTGTTTGATGATATATCAACTAGGTTCATGGTGCTCGTGGTTTCCTTTATAATTTTGTTTATGATTATATTGAACAAAATAGGTGATAGTACACAGTCTTGTTTTACACCTCTTTTAATCTTGAAGTAAGGTGAGAAAGTTTAAAAATTATAGAGACAATAAATAGGTTAAATATTATATAATAAAAAAGTTTATTTACCTAGCTGTAATTTGGCCCAAGAGTTATTGTAATGGTACTTCAAAATTTTAATTATGTTTGGATCGATATTGCAATCTTCTAGAGCTTCCCAGAGGGCATTGTGTTTCACGATGTCGAAGGCTTTGCTGTAGTCTATGAAAGTAAATATAAAAGGAAGTTTATATCTAAAACACTTCTGTAGATAAATTTTAAGAGCTAGGATGGGTTCATTGATGTTCTTATTTGGCCTGTATGCGCAAATATTACTTGACAGGAGGTTTTTGGTAGAATCAAGAATTCTGTTCTTCAGGAGCACCATGAACACCTTTGAGACTGTGGAGGTGAGAGCAATGGCCCTGTAGTCTGCGAAAGATGAAGGATGGAGTTTCTTGGGGAAGTTGCAGATTGTGGATTTATTCCAATCATCTGGGGTTTTGCCTGAATGCCATATTTTGGTGAATATGGCTAATAGATATTTAGAAATGCTCTCTGGAGCGGCTTTCATGTGTTCATTTCTGATCCCATCAGAGCCGGGTGCTCTATTGTTTTTTAGTTTGTTTATGACTCTGTTAATTTCTGTGAGGGAGAAATCAGAGTGGGGTAATGGCAAGATTGTCTGTTGGGGGCTCACTATCTTGGAAGGGATCCTGGACTCAAAGGCTGACATATAGAAGTCTGTCCAGATGGCCATTTGCTCTTCAGGGTCTGTATATTTGTTACCTCCTTGTAAAGTAAGTATTGGTAATTTCTTAAAGCATGCTGGTTTGCAGAAGTGTTTGAGCTTTTTGTAGGCGTCATGAGTTTTGTTGTTCCTCATATCTATTTCTATTTCTTCCGCTCTCTTTGCTAAGAAAATCCTACGATCGCTACGTAGTAATCTCTGAATGCGTTTCCATAGTTCTAAATTGCGGCTGCTATCGTTTTTTATCGATAGGATTAAGTTTTTTGTATTTGCTGAGAGCCATTCTCTTTTTGGTATTTGGCTGTGGTTGAGGTTATTGTAGGCGTGGAAAATCGCACTTTTGAAGTCTGACCAACATTCTTCTAATGGTTTAGTAGGGAAGAACTGAATAATCATAGCTAGGCCTGAGCATATTGTTTCATTATAGGCTGTTTTGTTAATGTTAGTGAAGTGCCATTTGGTAGGTTGTTCTGGCGTTGTACGTATTGTGCTATGGATGCGCCTGGTATTATTGTTCCTCCATTCATCACTTCGTATTATTATATGTGCTTTGATTAGTTTGTGATCTGATATATTTATGTTTAGGATGGCCTTTACATCTGCAAACCAGCTATGGATATTGGATAGGAAGTTTAAGAAATTACCAATACTTACTTTACAAGGAGGTAACAAATATACAGACCCTGAAGAGCAAATGGCCATCTGGACAGACTTCTATATGTCAGCCTTTGAGTCCAGGATCCCTTCCAAGATAGTGAGCCCCCAACAGACAATCTTGCCATTACCCCACTCTGATTTCTCCCTCACAGAAATTAACAGAGCCATAAACAAACTAAAAAACAATAGAGCACCCGGCTCTGATGGGATCAGAAATGAACACATGAAAGCCGCTCCAGAGAGAATTTCTAAATATCTATTAGCCATATTCACCAAAATATGGCATTCAGGCAAAACCCCAGATGATTGGAATAAATCCACAATCTGCAACTTCCCCAAGAAACTCCATCCTTCATCTTTCGCAGACTACAGGGCCATTGCTCTCACCTCCACAGTCTCAAAGGTGTTCATGGTGCTCCTGAAGAACAGAATTCTTGATTCTACCAAAAACCTCCTGTCAAGTAATATTTGCGCATACAGGCCAAATAAGAACATCAATGAACCCATCCTAGCTCTTAAAATCTATCTACAGAAGTGTTTTAGATATAAACTTCCTTTTATATTTACTTTCATAGACTACAGCAAAGCCTTCGACAACGTGAAACACAATGCCCTCTGGGAAGCTCTAGAAGATTGCAATATCGATCCAAACATAATTAAAATTTTAAAGTACCATTACAATAACTCTTGGGCCAAATTACAGCTAGGCCAAACTTTCTCACCTTACTTCAAGATTAAAAGAGGTGTAAAACAAGGCTGTGTACTATCACCTATTTTGTTCAATATAATCATAAACAAAATTATAAAGGAAACCACGAGCACCATGAACCTAGTTGATATATCATCAAACAATAATAATATCAATCACCTAAGAATCATCTCATACGCAGATGATCTAGTTTTAATCACCAAATCAAGAGATGAGACAATAGACTTACTTCCATAGCAACAAAGTAGGTTTAACCATCAACTTTAATAAAACTTTTATTATGCCATCCCCAGAGGCGTCTATAAATAACTTAACATTTGAGGGAAATGAAATTAAAATAGTTAACAATTTTAAATATCTTGGCGTACTTATTGATAATAAAGGAAATATCAGCGGTGAAATCGAAGCCCGACTAAAAAACGCCAAAATAACCTTTATGAAATATTACAAACTATGGACAGCAAGAGAGATCTCAGTCAAAACAAGGCTCCGAATTTTTAACGCCACAGTCATTCCAGTCCTCCTCTACGGCAGCGACACTTGGGAAATAAATAAATCTCAGACAAAGAAAATACAAGTTTTCGTAAACCGCTGTCTGCGCCAGCTCAACGGTATTTTCTATCCAAGAATAATTTCGAATGCCAGCCTATGGCGAATCTCAAAAAACGTCCCGATCGAGACTACTCTCAAAAAAAGGCACATTCAACTCTTTGGTCACACCATCAGAAACTTCAGACAAAACATAGTCCATGAAGCTATAATCTGGCTCGAGTCTCATGAAGGTAAAACATACGGTAAATACAAGTCATATTGGCTATACAGAACGATAAAAGAAATCATAAGCCTAAATCTGACGATGGAACAATTCATACGTCTAAACAATAATAAAAGCTCAATAAAAAAGCTTCTAAAAATCAAATCAGACTACCTGCACCCTCCAAATCTCTCAGCCCCCCCCCTGCAACATAAGCACCACTTTCCTCCCGCCATGGTAAACATACATTTATTTATTTGTTTATAAAACTCTTCATGTACCTAACTTTAAATCTTTTTTTCTGGAAGTTAGTATGTATAAAGTATCTTCACTATCAAAAACCTTTAGTCTTTAGAAGATCCTATTAGGCAAAATTTTAGATTAAATTAAAATTATCCAAGCCATGAAAAGCAAAAATTATAATAAACTGGGCCAGGCTGAACAATTAATAAATAAAAAAATTTGGATATGTGGCCAATTAGATAAAAATATATGGTATGGGTCAGATAGATAGATAAAAAAATTTGGAACAAGTTTTTATTATATTTATATAAACATATAATTATATTGGATATCTTTATAATGAAAAAAAAGTTATTATAAAATAATTATACAATTTATAGAGATTACTTGAAAATTTTACTTCTACCCCCTCTACTTAAATTTTTTATTAAAATATCTATTAAATATTTAAAAATATATTTATTTATTTTATAGTTATATTTATTTTCTTATAAAAAAAATAAAATCATATTTATAAATAGGCTATTATTATATGATATGAATAAAGTTTGGTATTCTAATTATCAATAAAAATATTTTACTATTTTTATATAATTTCATATAATTTTATTCCCTATTTTATAGAATTATAAACTAGGTTGACCATTTGAAAAATTTTTTATGGTAGCCTATAAATTTTTTGATATTTTAAAATTTAGAGCTAATATTTTAATTTAGTATGAATATTACAATATTAGATATTCTTATATGGAATCTTCAGTTTAGATATATATTGCATAAAGTAAATAAGATTGATAATAAACTTGAATAAAAATTGCTTATATTGCTAACCTGCATATTACAAGCAAAGAGCTTAAACCTATTTTATAAGGTATGACTATATTATTATAATTAATGTAAATATTATTAATTAAGAAAATAAAAATACTTTTGATAAAACTTAATGTTTGATTAATAAAATTGTATCAGTAGCTAATTAAATATAAAATTAAAATAAATAATGGACTCTTGATATTAAGAACTAGAGGGTAAAATAATTATTATAAATATAACCATGGTATTACTTATAGTAAGAATGAAAATGAAGAATTGGTTCTAAGACAAATTATCTTCGATGTACTCATCATGGTGTTAATGGCGTCTCCAGCTGATTTCAATTGATACATACTTTTTATGAATGAATTGTCAGTTTAGGTATTATTATATGTCATTGCTATTATATTGTATTTATAATTATATTATCAAAATAAAACTATTATTTTTTATCATGGCTAATATATTGTGTTGAAAAATATAAGGCATTTATTTATATTAAATTTAATTTAAAAAAAAATTTATCATAAAATTTTGAACGCGTTCATGAACATGAACGCGTTCCTTTTTTTGAATTTGAACGTGAACGCGTTCGATTTTTGTCAATGAACGTTGAACGCGAACGCGTTCGATTTTTTAAAAAATGTTTACAGTTTCAAAATTTCACCGTACAGAAATGTTTAACTTAACAGTATATTTATTTATTTTTTTACCCCTTTTTTTTTTTGAATAAATTGGTTTTATTTTTCTTTAAAACAATAAAAAAATATAATTGATAATAATAATGAATTTCCACTTTTTTTTAGTTTATATAAGATTATTATTTTTTTTATAAATATTAAATTATTATTTATTTTTTTTTTACATAATAAATATTAAAAATATTTATATAATGACGTTCAAGATGACTGCGCGAAACAAAAAAAAATATTAAAAATAAAATTTCAAACAAAAAAATATTTATATAATGACGTTCAAGATGACTGCGCGAAACTAAAAAAAAATATTAAAAATAAAATTTCAAACAAAAAAAAAATATTTCATGACTCATACAAAGAAAATAATAAAACTATTTATAACACGCCCCCATTAAATGAAAACCCTTGAACATACAAAAAAAATTAAAATTGTTGTTTAACAAAGATAAACAAGGGGGTTTTGTACATAAAATCAAAATGTAATTATTTATTATTCTCTACATATGTTAACATAAATAAAAAAAAATATATGATGTAAAATATCTTATCGTATTTTTCCCGAAAATCTATTAAGGAAAATGATATTTTAAAAAAAAATTGTTTTATTATTACAAAATTTGTAAAATTTATTCTGGTCCCATTACATCCTCCAACAATTCCTGAATCTCAGAGGCCGACAAATCAACCATCGGCCACTCTTCAGCGTAATAGGCCCTGGGACTCGCCTCCGGCGTTTCTTCTCGAAACGGCTCAATAATCCCCACCGGTCGCCCCATCGCAGTTATGGATGGATCTTGTTGCGGCATTGCCCCTATCGTCAAAGGCGGCAAAATGGTCCTAACTGGGCGTGCGTCGCTCCTTCCCGGGCTTCGGCTTCTGTGGCTCGTCGTTTCCCTATTATCATTTAAGTCTTGCCTACGATTTGGCCCACGGGGGCACCGCATTCGCAAATGACTAGGCGAACCACACAAGTAACAAGAACGTCTCCTCCTCGAGCGCATGCTGAGGTGCCGGGGCTCCGGTAATTCGGAGTGATCTAAATTGTTCGTTATTATTCCGGACACTCCCCTTTGGACCGGGGGCGATCTACTGTTTCGGCGTATTGGAGGCGAATGGTCTATTATGCTTCGGTAATTCAAAGGCGAGATCGGTCGCCCATCCTCATTAACATATCCTCGATAAATACTTATCCTAACGGTTAAATTCTCCCAATATATGCACCGATGCCTCCCCGACATTCTTTTTTAAGGAAAAGGTATAATATATAAAAAAAAATTAATAACAGTTTTCACTCACTTTTCTTTTGGGTCAAAATGAATAAATACAGGAAAATTTTCTTTAACAAAATTAACAATTATACAAAAAAAAATTTTAATTTTGCATTTGTAAAATTCCCCTTTTAACGCCCAATTATTGGAACCTTCCTTGTTTGTGTCTCGCTTCCAACTGTCATTGCCGAAATTTTTTCCGTGTTTCAGTCCAACTTGGAACCACTTTTTATTTGTTTCCTAGTCCAATTGTCACTCCTTTTTATTCTATTCTCCAATTATATACAAGTTCTATTCCCAACTTTTGATTTACGATCCCGGCATCTCTCAAAATTATCCCTTACTTTAATTTATTACTTTGGTTAACATATCCAACATTTTTAACTTTTTGTGCATCATTTATTGGCACTCTAATTAAGTTCCCCCTTTTTTTTAAAAAAAAATACTCGCTTTATTCCCCGAATCACGAAATCATTGACTAACTGATATCATTGATATTTATTTTATTTTCTATTAAATGTGATGTAATCCCGTAATTGCTGGAGGTATTAATATCTCGGGTTAATTATCATTATCGATTTTTTTTTTTAAATTAAATTTGATTTAATCTCGGAACTGCGGAGGTATTATCATCTTGGGTTAATTATCATTATTAGTATTATTATTTTCTATGTGCTTTAACTCGAGAATTGCTAAGATATCTATCCCTCTCTCCTCGCCGCATCATGGCTAGATTTCAATCTTTCAGACTCTACTCTCTTCCGTATCTGTTCTACGTGTCTAACTCCTTCCTTTCCGTCCACGAATTTTACTCTCACCATTTTATGCCCCATGTTCTGTATAATTATTCCTGACTCCCATTTTCGGGTACCTCCAAAAATTCTCGCCCATACGGTCTGACCATTCACAAATTCACACTGATTATCCATTGAATTTTCCTCCTGCGCCGGTTTGGGTCTTAAGAAATCCAACTGAATACGAGTTCTACGGCCCAAAAACTTTTCTGCTGGGGACAATTCCTCTCCCTTTCGACTATTGTTATAATACGCAATCGCTATCCAAATCTCTCCACCCCCATATTTCGACTTCCTCAACCAACTCTTTACCACCGCCACCATCCTTTCCGCCTGCCCATTCGAGCTTGGGTGGTAAGGAGGTGCCAAAATGTGTCTCGCCCCAGTTTCAGTACAAAAAACTTTAAATTGTTTACTTATAAAAGCGGGTCCTCCATCCGACACGACTATTTCCGCTACCCCAAACTTTGCCCAAAGATCTTTTAACGTCTTAATTACCACTTGCGTTGTTAACCCCTTTACTTCTTGATACTCTACCCATTTTGAGTAAGCGTCCACTACGAGGAGATATATTTTATTTTCGAAGTCGAAAAAGTCTAAGTGTACTCTTTCCCATGGTTGAGTAGCCCTAGGCCAAATACTTTTCTTGTCCTTTCGAGGCATACTTGCCCATGAATTACACATTTCACAACTTCTCACCATATTCTCGATTTCTTTATTCATGCCAGGCCACCATACGTATTCCCGCCCCCATTGTTTCATTCGTTCCATACCCTGATGTCCAGCATGGATCATTGTCTTTACTGCCTCCCGCAATCTGGACGGCACCACTCCCCGACTTCCTCGTACCACACACTCGTCCACTATCGTTAGCTCTTTCTCCACTTGCTTGAACTTCTTGTCCCCATCTCGCCATTGCTTCCGACCCAATATGCACGCTTTGATTCTCGTCAACTCGCGATCTTTTAAAGTAGCATTTTTGAGTTGTTCCCATGCAACTGGTCCTCCTTTAGATATTCCGACTATCGCTCTAATCAACCCGTGCTCATCCTCTTCATCCATATCTTTCGACCTACTCGTTTCGCAATCCTCTCCCGCTCCACATCTAGAAAGAATATCCGGTAAGTAATTTTCTCTTCCTCGTCGGTATTTCACTTGCACGTCGAAACTGCCTACCAGCAATAGCCATCGCTGCAACCTAGGCGACAACATGAGCTCCTTGTTGTCCTTTCTGAAAAGATGAACCAAGGGCTTGTGATCCGTATATATGACAAATCGACGTCCGATCAAGTATTCCCGACATTTAGTCAATCCAAATATAACCGCTAGCGCTTCTTGTTCGATCACTGAATATCTTGTCTCGGCCTCTCTAAAGATTCTTGAGAAAAATAAAATAGGTCTCTCCAATTCGTCTATACAATGTAATAGCGCTCCACCCACACCCCTATTTGAAGCATCAACGGCCAATATCACTGGCACATCGTTATCAAAACATACTAGTACTGGTTCCCTTCCAATCCTCAATTTCAACTCCTCAAAAGCCTCCTCCTGTTCAATCTTCCATTCAAATCTTTCTCCTTTCTTTAACAATTTATACAACGGCGCCGCTATCTGCGCGAAGCCTTCCACAAAACGGTGATAATAATTCACCATTCCCAAGAAAGCTTGTACTTCCACTTTATTATTAGGCTTCAACATGCTTGTTATATTTGCCATATTTTTGTCTAAAGGTCTGACCTCTTTCCCATTGATTTTATGCCCCAAATATACGATTTCTGATACTCCCAACACACTTTTTTCAACGCTTGCCCGCAATCCTTTATCCTTGATCCTTTTGAACACCTCCTCCAATCTTCGTTCGTGTTGCTCGGGAGTCTTTCCCATCACTAATACGTCATCCATGTAGTAAAATACTCCCTCTAGTCCTTGAAAAACTGCCGCCATCGTTCTTTGAAAAATTGGAGCCGACACGCTAAGTCCAAACGGCAATCTACAGAAGGCATACAATCCCTTCGGAGTCGTGATCGTTAATAGCTTTTGTACCTCGGGTTTCACCTTCAATTGTAAATAAGCGTTCGAAAAGTCCACCTTTGAAAAATATATGCTACCCCTTAAATTAGCTAATATTTCTTCAATCCGAGGTAACGGATATTTTATCTCCACAACCCACGGGTTTAGCGTGACCCGAAAATCAGCGCATAAACGAAGCTTTCCATTGGCCTTCTTCACGGGTACTAACGGTGTTGCCCATTCGCTATATTCCACTGGACAAACAATGCCCTTCTGCACCCACTGCTCCAATTCCTTGTCTACTTCATTTCGCCATTCGAACGGTATCCGACGTAATGCACAAAACTTGGGCACATATCCCTCCTTTAATTTGATATCCACTTCATAATCTCGGAGACAACCCAACTTCTCATCAAAAATCTCCTTGTAATTTTTCATCAAGTTTCTCACTCCCTCTTGTACTTTGATCATACCAAATTCTATCTCTCTATCCCGCAATTCCCTCTCTTCCAGTCGTCTCGTTTCCTTTCCATCCATTTCCATTGGTTGGCTATGTGTTCCCTTAGTATTTCCTTGTTCCAAATCATCATCTTCTCTAGTCTCTTCTTCTGGCAACATTATTTTCCCATCTGCCAATCTCTCCAGCTCCGCTTCAAACTTTCCTTGATCATGAATTTCTTTCTGTTCTTCAGTATCATTTCTTTCTTCCTTTCTCCCAAAGTCGCGACAACTCCTAAAATTCTCTCCAATACCTCCCCTAAGATTCTCCCCAATACCTCCCCTATAGTTCCCCCCAAAACCTCCCTTATAATTTCCCCCGATACCTCCCCTAAAATTCTCTCCAATACCTCCCCTAAGATTCTCCCCGATACCTCCCCTATAGTTCCCCCCGATACCTCCCCTATAATTCTCCCCAATACCTCCCCTAAAATTCTCTCCAATACCTCCCCTAAGATTCTCCCCAATACCTCCCCTATAGTTCCCCCCAAAACCTCCCTTATAATTTCCCCCGATACCTCCCCTATAGATTCTCCCCGATACCTCCCCTATAGTTCCCCCCGATACCTCCCCTATAATTCTCCCCAATACCTCCCCTAAAATTTTCTCCAATACCTCCCCTAAGATTCTCCCCAATACCTCCCCTATAGTTCCCCCCGAAACCTCCCTTATAATTTCCCCCGATACCTCCCCTATAGTTCCCCCCGATACCTCCCCTATAATCCCCTATAATTCCCCCGATACCTCCCCTATAGTTCCCCCAATACCTCCCCTATATTCCCCCGATACCTCCCCTATAATTCTCCCCAATACCTCCCCTAAAATTTCCCCCAATATCTCCCCTATAGTTCCCCCCAAAACCTCCCCTACAGTCTCTAACAACCCTATTATCCTCTCTTCTCCTTTCCCCTTCCAAAAAGGTTTCAATTCCTGGCAATCTCTCTCCATACCACAAATTCATATCTCTATTTTCTTCATATCTTGCAACAGGTAAAAATACACCACACCATGCGAATACCCCCAAAAACCACAATCTGGACCAATTCGGGTGATCCAATCCCATCCCACTACTGACTCTACTTTTCGATCTACTATCCATAAGTCCAAAATCTCCACTCTATTCTCTAATACCACCTTTAACTCCACCCTTCCCATCACTGCGACTTCTGATCCATCCAACTGACGGATCTTGATGTCCTCCCGTTTAATTATCCCTTCCGACCAAATACTCTGATATTTCTCATATCCCATCACGGATATGGCTGCCCCGGTATCAAATAACATGGATACCATATTTCCATTCAAATTTATCCAAACTCTAGGGCAAGGATCATGTATCCTTTCCTCTTGTATCATATATATGCCCTTTGATACCCAATCTTTCTCACTATAATCTAATCTTTCCATCTCTTTCGCCCAAAGCCCCCCGACCTTTGCGGCATGCTCTTTGCCATCATATAGTCACAAATACTCGCAATCTCTCGCCCCATGTCCTTCCTTCCGGCAACGGAAACAGATTCTATTCTGCTCTTTATTCACAGCCAAAAATGGTATTCCTACCTCTTTATTTTTTTCACTTTCTATAATTCTAACATTTGGAGCACTTTGCCCCATGTCCCTCTGCGGAAAACCGCCTCTAGTTTTGAAATTACCCACATTGCATTCCTCCCTATTATGACCAAATCGACCACAACCTGCACATCGTAGCTTATCACGTCTTCCTGAACAAAACGTGGCTATATGTCCATATTTTCCACATTCAAAACATTTCGTTTCTTGGCAATCTCTGACCATATGTCCCTGTCTTCCGCAATTATAACAATTCATTCTCCCCCTTACTCTTGAATCAAAGTTAGGTCTCATTTCTCCTCTCCTTCCCTGTGAACTTTCTCTAGGTCCCCTATATGTCCCCAATCTCTGATTAGTATATGAATCTCTCCTTTCAGGCCTATAGGTTAATTTATCTAATTCGCTATCCGTCCACCCATTAATTAACTCCTGCACTGGGAACCATGTTACCTTTCCCATAACATCCTCTTCCCCATTATGTCCTTCTATAGTCAATGTCTGCCCCTTTATTTTCACACTTCGACTTCTTCTCAACTTTCTTCCCCATATTAAGCTACACATCCATATTACTAATATAACCAATGCCCCAAAAATATTATATTGTATTTCCCAGTATTTTACAAATTTTAAACTTTTCATTTCGACCTTATAAAAAATTTATAATTAATTTCAAAATAAAAATTTTTGTTATTTGTAATGTTAATAGATATGATATTATTAATAGTGTAAACAACCCAATAATACACATGTACATCTACAGTTAATAAGTCTAAAGATACGACAAAAATTTGGGCAAATTTTGTGTAACAGATTTACAACTCGTAAAATTCGGACAGCACTTCCGTACGATAAGACTTTTTTTTTATTTTGAGAGAGCAGAGAAAGGAAAAAAAAATAAATGGACAAATTTTGTGTAACAGATTTATAACTCGTAAAATTCGGACAGCACTTCCGTACGATAAGACTTTTTTTTTATTTTGAGAGAGTAGAGAAAGGAAAAAAAAAATAAATGGACAGCTGATGTCGATGATGAAGACGATGTATACTTCACTTCAAGACTCAAATACCACTATATGATATTTTTCACTCGAAGACTCAAATACCACTATATGATATTTTACCGCAAATGTAGATGAAGACGATGTACAATTCACTTCAAGACTCAAATACCACTATATGATATTTTCCACTCGAAGACTCAAATACCACTATATGATATTTTACCGTAGATGTAGATGAAGACGATGTACAATTCACTTCAAGACTCAAATACCACTATATGATATTTTCCACTCGAAGACTCAAATACCACTATATGATATTTTACCGTAGATGTAGATGAAGACGATGTACAATTCACTTCAAGACTCAAATACCACTATATGATATTTTCCACTCGAAGACTCAAATACCACTATATGATATTTTACCGTAGATGTAGATGAAGACGATGTACACTTCACTTCAAGACTCAAATACCACTATATGATATTTTCCACTCGAAGACTCAAATACCACTATATGATATTTTACCGTAGATGTAGATGAAGACGATGTACACTTCACTTCAAGACTCAAATACCACTATATGATATTTTTCACTCGAAGACTCAAATACCACTATATGATATTACGACAACCGCACTAACCAGGTTGCTTTGTATAAACACGGCACCAATTTCAAAATTTCACCGTACAGAAATGTTTAACTTAACAGTATATTTATTTATTTTTTTACCCCTTTTTTTTTTGAATAAATTGGTTTTATTTTTCTTTAAAACAATAAAAAAAAATATAATTGATAATAATAATGAATTTCCACTTTTTTTTTAGTTTATATAAGATTATTATTATTTTTTATAAATATTAAATTATTATTTATTTTTTTTTTACATAATAAATATTAAAAATATTTATATAATGACGTTCAAGATGACTGCGCGAAACAAAAAAAATATTAAAAATAAAATTTCAAACAAAAAAATATTTATATAATGACGTTCAAGATGACTGCGCGAAACTAAAAAAAAATATTAAAAATAAAATTTCAAACAAAAAAAAATATTTCATGACTCATACAAAGAAAATAATAAAACTATTTATAACATACAGCACTATAAAAATATAAATACTTCATTATTATAATTTATATTCCTCATAATATATATTTTTGCAATAATTTATCATCCATCTAGTCATTATTTAATATTTCCTTATTAGGATCAAATAATTATTATAAAAATATAAATACTTCATTCATATTAAAATTTATATTCATCATAATATATATTTTTGCAATAATTTATCATCCATCTAGTCATTATTTAATATTTCCTTATTGGGATCAAATAATTTTTATTATAAAAATATAAATACTTCATTCATATTATAATTTATATTCCTCATAATATATATTTTTGCAATAATTTATCATCCATCTAGTCATTATTTAATATTTCCTTATTGGGATCAAATAATTTTTATTATAAAAATATAAATACTTCATACATATTATAATTTATATTCCTCATAATATATATTTTTGCAATAATTTATCATCCAGCTAGTCATTATTTAATATTTCCTTATTAGGATCAAATAAATTTTATTATAAAAATATATATATTTCATTCATATTATAATTTATATTCAGCTGATATATTTTTTTTATGAAAGTTTTAGTTTATAAATAAAATTCTATATATACATTATAATGTGCACTATATGATAAATAGTTATATTAATAAAGTTCTTCGTCTATTTGCTTATTAGTTTATTTGACCCTATTCAAATATAAGCATAAAATAATATAGAGATGGATTTTTTAAAAAAATATTATATTAGGTAAACAAAATAAGCATTATGATTAAGTCATTTAAGTTAAGAATTTATCTTACCATTTCTTTGCATTATTTAAAGGATAGGTAATGATTTTTAGAGGGTAGGGTGGAAAAGGGAGGTATCATAAATTAATATTGATATAGGAAATCTGAGGAAAGGTCAAATCTGGATAGTTATGAGATTGTAGTCTTCGGTTTTGGACCTATTTAAACTTAAATTTGTTTTATATTATATAAATTTCATATTGTGTAAATTGAATATTAATAAGGATATTTTTACTTCCTTTACAAATAATAAATTAAATAATATTCATATATTGCCAAGGTAACACATCCCATATGAATTTACATAGTTCGCTAGCTCTAGATATTAAAAATAGCAAATTGATTATTATTGATGAGGCCACAATGATGACTAAACACGCTTTGCGATGCATTGACCGATTACTTAAAGACATTATGAAAAATTCCCACCCATTTGGCGGAAAAGTAATCTGAACCATATCACACCCACTCTTTGGTATGAAATACAGACTAAAAATATAAAATACAGACTAGATAGGCAGCATCGGGTTATAAGATATGCCGAATTTTGTGAAAAATAAAAAGAACAAAACAATCAGATTTTCAATTTAAAAAAAAGGTATATATGGAGATCTGAACCAAGATTTTGAAGGTAGGTAGTGTAACATATAACCAATAAGATCACGCTACATAATTCTAAAATTCAAGTTTATTTGTATATAATTATAAATAATCGACTATTCAATTATATGCAATTTATAAATTATATAATTAAAAATAAAATTATATAATTAAGTCCCCAAAAAGGAACAATAATTGTGTCTAAAAATTTATATATTTTTTTGTCGAATAAAAAGGAATTCTCTTGGTTCATTTGTGAAAAGTCGTATTTTATTACCAAGATTTTTTAAAAACAAAAATGTTGAAGGCGAAAAATGCCCGTTAGTAGAAGTCGCTACTGGAGTGAATATGAAGTTTTTTAAATTTTTGTATTTGTTTATCTTTTATTTCAGCCTGTGTTATTAAATTGAAATTTATGTTTGAAGGGAATGATGAGACACACGTGTATCCCCATATGAGTGATTTGCGGAGGGCCCAAGGTATGGTTGTCATACCATCAGGTCTTAAACCATCTACTTGAGATAAATTTGATGGTTCAAGATTGTTTGGAATGTGTGAAGCTGTTAAGCTTCTATTTATTATATGGTTTACAGCTGTGGCGTTGATGTCGCCCTTGACTAAAAATGCAATTTAAGCCATATCTACCCTTTGAATCAGCGGGTGATTTGCATTTGATGCAGGATGAGGCTGTACTATATCGCAACCTAGACGTAAACCAAACTTTTCACAAATGAACCAAGAGAATTCCTTTTTATTCGACAAAAATTCAAATAGAAATTTTTAGACACAATTATGGTTACTTTTTGGGGACTCAATTATAGAATTTTATTTTTAATTATATAATTATAAATTTATAAATTATATTATTTTTAATTATGTTTTATGTAAATTATATGCAATTTAATTTATATATATATTATAAATAGAAATTATATAAATCCTTTACTTTATTGCTTAAAAGTGTTTATTTATTTGATAATTTAATCTAAAAATACAAATGAACTGTTGAAATGAAACAAATATATCTTGCAAAGCAATCAAAGATTATAATTAGACAGTTAGGGTGTATATAATTATTGTCACTAGATTATAATATTAGTAATTTTAATTACTTGTCATGAAAACTTTTACTTTTAATTTATCGCTTCCAAAACATTGGGGGCCATTTAAATCAAAATCTCACAACCCATCCGTGGGATCTTGAAAGTGTGAGATTTCGAAATCTCACAGATCATTTTCACACGCTACACCGGCATGGTTGGAATTTAACTTTTGCCCAGCTCAGCTATGTCAAATTTATGCTTAGACTAACCCATTTCCAATTTTTTGTTAAGGTGTTTGGCCCAGTCCAGGTTTGTTATACAAGGCCTAATCAAAAATATATATAATTGAATACCAAAATAAACAACTTTAAAATATTGAGGGTGGTTAAATTAAAAATACTGTACTTTCTTCTTCTCCGTTTTATGATGATTTCCAGGATTACTCGGGTAGGCAAGTTTTCCCTCTGATTTTTCTTTTCCATTTTCGACGGTCCTGATCAGTGTTGTTAAACGGCTCATTTTGAGCCGATTTTTCAAAACGGCTAACTCAATATTGGTCTTAAAAATATAGCCTAAGCCTTGAGATTTTGCTAATAGATGTTCAAGCCTTTGTTCCTTCTACAAACAAAATCGTCAGGCTTGAGTTATATTATTCTGAATGAAATAGTGAATTAGCCGTTTTTTAAAATCGGCTCCGAGCCGTTTAACAACACTAGTCCTGAGCATCAATATTTGTAAGATTCATGCTTCTCATATCCACCGCTATCACATTTGTTAACGTCATCTTGGATCTTCCTCTAGGTCATGATCCTCCTACTTCCATTATTATGCATCTCTTTACCCAGTCATCTTTTGTCATACGTTCCCCATGCCCAAACCATCTTAGTCTATTTCGTCGCATTACCATTCCAATCATTTCTATACCCAATCTTGCTTGCAATTCCTTGCTAGTTTTTCTCTCTCGCAGAGATACCCCACACATCCATCTAATCATCCTCATCTCTGTTCTTTCTAATTTGGCTTTGTGAGTCGCTTTCATTGACCATGTTTCGCCGCCATAAACTAAACAACTTCTCACACAGCTTACGTAAACTTTCCCCTTTAACTTCAGAGAGATTTTTTTATTTGTAAGAATAGAGGACATCTCTCTGAACTTCTTCCAAGCTAGTCTGGTCCTTGCAACGACGGCAGAATCTACACCACCATCTGCGTTTAGCATATCACCTAAATAACAAAACTTATCCACTTTATCTAGGGTTAACCCATTGCCAATATCCAGACCACCATTTTCTAGGTTATCATTATTATGTAACCCTTTCATGCATGTTCTACAAATTAAGGTCATTTTTCCTAACATCAAACTTCCTTTTTTCCCGCTACATCTATTATGTACCCATTTCTGGCATCTGGTGCATTGGATAGAATTTCTAGCAACTTCTTTCCCACATACACCACGAGGCCACTTAGCGGATTCCTCCATCTTTAGATTTTCCCCACCAATCATCACCTTTGTCTTTGATGCATTCATTTTCAGGCCCTTTGCTTCCATAGTCATCTTCCATTTACTAATTTTATACCTCAATTCTTCCTCACTGTTTGCCATTATACAAGGTCATCTGCATATACCTCCCAGGGAAGTCCTTCACGTATTTCTTTAGCCAGCATATCCATTACTAAGATAAATAATTATGGGCTCAGCACGGATCCTTGATGATGTCCTACCTTCACCTCAAAGCTGTCACTATCACCATAATCCGTCCGTACTGCTGTTTATGCTCTACATTGCCATCACTGTGATAACCAACCATTCCTCCACACCTGATTTTTTCAAGGCCCATCTAGTAATCTCCGGCACCCTATCGAATGCTTTCTCCAAATCAACAAACGCATAACAGAGTTTTTTTTTGCTTCGCAAGATACTTCTCCTGCATTTGTCTCACCACAAAAATTGCATCTGTCGTGCCTTTTCCCGATGTAAAACTAAACTGCATTTCATCAATTTTAATTTGTTCCCTTATCCGCTTCTCTAACACTCTCTCAAATACTTTCATTGCATGTTCCAAGAGTTTAATAACTCTGTAAGACCCGCAATCTAAAGGATAACCTTTCATTTTATATACTGGGATAATTATACATCTTCGCCAGTCCTCGGTAATAGTTCCTTCTGTGACATATTGATTGGCTAAATTCATTAACCATTCAATCCCTAAATCATCAGAACCTTTAAACATCTCTGATACCACCATCGTTAATCCCGATGCCTTCCCTTTTTCACTGCTCTCTTTATCTCATCCTTGCCAAATTTACACCCTGGACCTTCTACCTTTGCACAACTAACATTATTATCCCATTCATTTTCTTCATTCAAAAGTCCTTTCATGTAAATCTTCCAGGTGTTCTTAATACCACTACTATCAATCACTATTTTTCCTTCCATATTTTTCAAACACTTTAAACCTAGCACATCCTGCCTATTTTTTGACATCAGCTTTGCCATTCCAACCATATTTCCAATTCCATCAGCGCATTCCATTTCTTTAGCAAACTCGTGTCTTTTTTCTTCTTGAGCCTTCGCTATTAATTTCTTAGCATTTCTTTTAGCCATCTTGTAAATATCGTTATCACTATTTTCTTTGCTATTATACCATACTTTGAAACACCTCCGTTTCTCATCCACAGTTTTTGATACCTCCGGGTTCCACCACCAAGTCTCCTTATGTCTAGGCGGCCCTTTTGACCATCCACATACCTCCTCAGTTGTCATCACCCAGGCTTTCTTTATGGCATCCCACTTGTCATTTACCCCAGATGCTTGTGCCACCTCCACCTCCCTAATCGCCAATGTCATATTGAATTGACGTCTAGCACTCTCCTCCTTCAATTTCTAAATCCTCAGCCTTGGCACAAACTTTCTTTTAGTGACCCTGGTACCTTTAAGAGTGAGATCTCCTACAACTAGTCGATGCTAATTATACATCCCTCTCCCGGTATCACTTTCACATTTTTTACTATACATCGATCACACACATCTCCTAAATAACAAGTAATCCATTGCACTTTTAGTACTACCCGACTTATAGTCACCAGCTTTTCGGATTCTTTCTTAAACTTTGTATTACAGACAATCATATCCATAGCATCACTAAAATCTAAAATCCTCTCTCCTTCCAAATTTCTCATGCCGTAACTGAACCCTCCATGTACTCCTTCATAACCCTCACTATTCGCTCCCACATGTCCATTCAGATCACCAGCCAGGATAATCCCTTCTTCATATGCCAGACTCGATGTCACCCCCAATAGACTGTCCCAAAATATATCTTTCTTCATTTCTTCCAACCTGAGGAACATATGCCGAAATAATATTGTATAGCTTTCAAACAAAAATAATTTTGAAAACCATTATCTGGATATCTAGCCTTCTCACTTCGACTACTTTGTCTACCAATTTCTCCGCAACCAATACCCCAACGCCTTACCATCATTACTTCCTTGCCAAAAGAATTTATATTTTTCGCTAGTCTTGCCAATCATTCTGGTCCCATTTCCTTTCCATATAGTCTCCTGTATGCAGCACACATCTATATGCCGTTGTAACCATAGGGAAATTTTGTAGCAAGATCAACCTCTTTAAATGGTTTTTACACCCAGTCGAGGAGACGGTGATCCTAGTCTAGACCCAGATCACAGGGAACCTTTTAGACCTCCATTAGCCGCCAAAAACGTTGCCACTCCCCCGCCACGATGAGGCTGAAGGTAGGATCATACAAATTCATCAATTGTTTTCCCAGCCTGGCCCAAATATAAATTTTCAGACTTTCCCTTGCACCAACCAATCACATTCAGTGATCAAACTTTTAATAAACGTTCACATAAAAACTTAGTTTTATTGCTAACACTTTACCTTCATTAGTTGAACTAAAATTTTATTTCCACTAAATTATAATACTTGCTTACAACTTTTCAAGCTAAACATAATTAGCTAATAATTTTAAATATATTTAATTTGTGGCTGTCTATTTATTCAATTCTTAATTTTTTATAAAATTAATCAAACTGTATTAACTTTCATTCATTTGTTATAATTTCGTTATATCGACAATTTATATCAAGGTAAGTTATAATAATAGTAAAAAAATTAGTAAATCACAATTTTTATTATATTTTTTTAAATTTATATTTTTTGTTATAATTTTATTTTCTTATCACATAAAAGTTGTTTAAATATAAATAATATAATGTTTTTTTCTTGGAAAATGTACTACAACATAAATTAATGAATAAAATAAAAAATTATCATAGATAAAATTTGCGCCACCTAGAGGATAGATCCTTAGTAAATTATTAATAAATAAGTAAAAAATATTTGTTTATAAAAAATTTAATAAGCAATAAATTTATATTAATTACACTTATAAATTAAAAGTAAATATTTATATTTTATCTAATTAATATTTTAAATCAAATACTTTTGGGAAAATAGATTATTTCTTGATAGACACCTATATTCATGAAGTAATTTGTTGGCATATATCACTATATGCTATTAACATTCAGTACTTACCTGGCGCGAGGGTAACCGTGATCATGAAGGCGGTTCCCTTAGTTGGAGGCTTTGCCATTGCACTATTGGTCGAGTTGAAGGCTACGATTACCCCAAATGTGGGTAATTCGAGCGCATAATTTCTGGTAGTTGGGATTTGCGTACGCGCAAATCCCTTTATAAAGTAAACAATTTAGAATCTTTTTCGGAATATTTCATATGTTAAGCATTTTCATTTGTTAGCAATTGTAAATAAATATACATCTAATAAGTATTGTAATGCTATTAAAAACATCAAATTCTATACAATGATATTCACAATATCAAATTCTATACAATGATATTCACAATATCAAATTCTATACAATGATATTCACAATATCAAATTCTAAGTATTACAATGATATTAAAAACATCAAATTCTATACAATGATATTCACAATATCAAATTCTATACAATGATATTCACAATATCAAATTCTATACAATGATATTCACAATCAAATTCTAAGTATTACAATGATATTCAAAACATCAAATTCTAAATATTGCAATGATATTCAAAACATCAAATTCTAATTATTACAATGATATTCAAAACATCATATACTAAGTTTTACAAGGATAATCAAAACATCAAATTCTAATTATTACATCATATACTAAGTTTTACAATGATAATCAAAACATCAAATTTTAAATATTACAATGATAAACACAAATTAAGAATTATTATCTTTCAGTTACTTAACAAATTCTAAGTATTACATTGATATTCAAAACATCAAATTTTAAGTATTACAATAATAAACAAAACATCAAATTAAAAATTATCTTTCAGTTACTTAATAGGCTGATATAATTAGTCTTGTGTATAATAATTATTGCCATTCAGCCTGAATCTTTATAAACAATACTGGGTTTTGTCAACTTTACAATCTCTACTTATTTGTTTAATAATATTTTAATATGTGCTAAAATAATAATATATACAATGCTTATTATTTGGATATAATTCTATATACAATGCTTATTATTTGGATATAATTCTATATACAATGCTTATTATTTGGATATAATTCTATATACAATGCTTATTATTTGGATATAATTCTATATACAATGCTTATTTTTTGGATATAATTCTATATACAAATTATTTTGATAATGTTAGTATATCATATTTTAAAAATTTTCAAATTAATATGCCATAATAGTTATATTTTAAGTAATTCAAAAGAGTACATAAAATAATATAAAATCTTTTTATTTATTAAACTAAATTGAATATATAGTTATTATATAAAACATTTGACACTAGATTAATTAAAAGAAAATGAAAAATATTATTTTGGAAGAAATTTTATGTCTTTCAATTAATTATCTTAAAAAATAGTTAATACATATGTTGTAAAAGGTAATTTTGTTAATTTGAAAGATTTTCACTTTACATTACAGTAATTTTTAAATGCATTCAAGTGTCAGGTTTGTATTATTTGGTTGGATGCATCCTGGATTTTTAATCCAATATTGTCAGGGTTTCATTTCATCCAATTTCATAATATCTGATATTGCCTGCTTAATGATATGTCATCTGATCTGTGGTGTGTGAAAATCATTTAGTTGCAATTGTGTTACACATCAAATTTTTATAGGTCTTGAAATTATTTTTTTTTAAATTGAAGTTATAACACTGATATATAAATATTTTAAGTTAAAATATGCCATATTTATTTTTAGAGATTAATAAAAGAAATGCACATAAAATGATATAAAATCTCTTATATAATATTTTTGCTTTTTAGGTACATTTTCATTATTATAAGCTCTTTTTAGAGCCTTCGATACTATTAATATATATTTTTATTATTAATTTTATATATTTTTATATAGTTGTTTTAATATTTTAGTGTTTTATCATTTTTTTAAAAAATTATACAAATTTCAATATTATTTAAAGAAAAGTCATAAATCTAATAATGGTTATAAATAATGTGGTAGAGAATTTTGTTAATTCGATTCACTTAAATTCACAATAATATTTTAAATATATTTCAAGCATTCTTATATTACAAATTTTGATTTTCATGATAATATGTAAGAAATGGAAATTAATTATTATCATATATAATAAATTATCTTAATACAATATTTATAAATAATTTGATAATAAATCATTTTATTCTTATATATTAATAGTGAATATGCGCCACCTAGCGGTGTTAAATTTAATTATGTTAAAATTCCTATATTTATATATTAAATATTTTTTAATTTTATTATTAATACTATCATTTATTTGGTTTAATAATAAATATATTATATGATTTAAGATCATTCTGAATTGTATAACATTAAAAGACTGCTATATTATTCTATTTAATTTAAACCGACTATACTTTTATTTTTAATATCTGCTTATATATCATTACATAAAACATTTCATTATTACTTACTTGGCGCAGAGGACACCGTGATCAAGAAGGCGGTTCCTCTAGTTTGAGGCTTGGCCATTGCACTATAGGCCTTGCTGATAGCTATGGATACTCCAAATGTGAGTATTCCAAGCGCGTAATTTATGGGTTTGAGTGAACCGCGTACGCGCGGTTCACCACAAAATATTGTAAACAATTTAGCTAATTATTTCTTTGAATGTGTTTACAATTTAAAAATTTTTTATGCATAAGAATCACAAAATTCTAACAGAATTCAAAAATCCGATAGCAAAATCTCTGTATATTTTTGAGCAATTTTAAACTCTGCTAGCGACTTTTAACTAAAAAAGATTCCACTTTAATTTCTAAATAAATTTCACTTGTATTGTATAAAATCATTCAATTGATTATAAAACTGAGCTATCTTTAAATTTAATGTCATATTTTAACATAAACTGCAATTTTAATTAGAAACTAATTGTGGAAATATATGAAAACCCTAGCTTTCGATTAATTTAAAATTGTGAAAATAATTATTTAACTCCGCATTTGGATTAAAAAACTAAGAGTTTTTCGGAATCTCTTTATTATAAATAATAATTAATTTAATATTTTATTAATTCATCCTCCGGTGGGATATCAGAAAAAATATAAATTAGATAAAAAGAGATAGCACGAGTAATAAAGTGGAGAGAGATATTGAAGGAGATTGAAAGCTAAAAAGAAGAGAAAAAAAATTAATTCATCATAAATAACTTTAAAAAAATGTTAAAAAATTAAATACAACGAACAATATTTAATTAAAATTATATTTAAAAAAAACGAATAAGAATATATTAAAAATTATATATATTTTATAAAAAAAAAAAATTAAAAGGAACTAAAAAAATATATTAAAAAAGGTAAATATCACCCTAGAGAAGAGTGAACTCTTAAAAAATTGGACCGGAAATCTGCTTACGATGGTAAAATCCTTTATTAGTGTCCCCAGAGATCTGTCTCATTTTTTCCCTATGGTTTTAATGAAATTGAGGACCTCACTTCCGAACCGAACATGCCTAAGGTATATGTATGAACACTGTTGGTAAGGCCTGCATATTGTTTTTTAAGGATTTCTGTTTTTATGATGACAGAAAATTAGAGGTTGGACTTTGCCGCAAAATCGACACAAGTATAGTCAAGTCAGCGAGAGACCTTTAATCCATGGAATGAGGGATTTTGAAAGGTCCATTGGTTCGAGGGTGGATGGGGTATTATCTTATTTATGGGCAGCTAGGTGAATGTTGTTGATGTATTTATGGCGGGGTTGTCAGTTCAAGGGATAGTGGGATTTCGATTCGATGGGCAGGCCACAATCGATGCAAATGGATTAAAATCTTTAACGGCAAATGTATTCCAGGATATATAATTATTACCTATTATGACTTTCAGTTCAAATTATATGCCATTAAATCTTGTGCATTTTTATATGATAAATTTATTTAAATTAAAAATTGTCTAAAACACAGTATGGGTACTCTATACAAACTGAAATATATTTCTTGTCAAATCAGATGTTTTTATATAAATTTAACGTTTTGAGCAAATGATATATATTAACATTCCGAATCCCTTCCTGTATTCCATAACCCAATACGACATATTTATTTAATCAGTAACTTCATTTTAGCTTCCAATTTGTCAGGGCTCAATGAATTTTGATGTATCCAAACGTTTTGTGGCACTATAAAATATTATATACGCACTTTTAAACCGACTATACTTTTATTTTTAATATCTGCTTATATATCATTACATAAAACATTTCATTATTACTTACTTGGCGCAGAGGACACCGTGATCAAGAAGGCGGTTCCTCTAGTTTGAGGCTTGGCCATTGCACTATAGGCCTTGCTGATAGCTATGGATACTCCAAATGTGAGTATTCCAAGCGCGTAATTTATGGGTTTGAGTGAACCGCGTACGCGCGGTTCACCACAAAATATTGTAAACAATTTAGCTAATTATTTCTTTGAATGTGTTTACAATTTAAAAATTTTTTATGCATAAGAATCACAAAATTCTAACAGAATTCAAAAATCCGATAGCAAAATCTCTGTATATTTTTGAGCAATTTTAAACTCTGCTAGCGACTTTTAACTAAAAAAGATTCCACTTTAATTTCTAAATAAATTTCACTTGTATTGTATAAAATCATTCAATTGATTATAAAACTGAGCTATCTTTAAATTTAATGTCATATTTTAACATAAACTGCAATTTTAATTAGAAACTAATTGTGGAAATATATGAAAACCCTAGCTTTCGATTAATTTAAAATTGTGAAAATAATTATTTAACTCCGCATTTGGATTAAAAAACTAAGAGTTTTTCGGAATCTCTTTATTATAAATAATAATTAATTTAATATTTTATTAATTCATCCTCCGGTGGGATATCAGAAAAAATATAAATTAGATAAAAAGAGATAGCACGAGTAATAAAGTGGAGAGAGATATTGAAGGAGATTGAAAGCTAAAAAGAAGAGAAAAAAAATTAATTCATCATAAATAACTTTAAAAAAATGTTAAAAAATTAAATACAACGAACAATATTTAATTAAAATTATATTTAAAAAAAACGAATAAGAATATATTAAAAATTATATATATTTTATAAAAAAAAAAAATTAAAAGGAACTAAAAAAATATATTAAAAAAGGTAAATATCACCCTAGAGAAGAGTGAACTCTTAAAAAATTGGACCGGAAATCTGCTTACGATGGTAAAATCCTTTATTAGTGTCCCCAGAGATCTGTCTCATTTTTTCCCTATGGTTTTAATGAAATTGAGGACCTCACTTCCGAACCGAACATGCCTAAGGTATATGTATGAACACTGTTGGTAAGGCCTGCATATTGTTTTTTAAGGATTTCTGTTTTTATGATGACAGAAAATTAGAGGTTGGACTTTGCCGCAAAATCGACACAAGTATAGTCAAGTCAGCGAGAGACCTTTAATCCATGGAATGAGGGATTTTGAAAGGTCCATTGGTTCGAGGGTGGATGGGGTATTATCTTATTTATGGGCAGCTAGGTGAATGTTGTTGATGTATTTATGGCGGGGTTGTCAGTTCAAGGGATAGTGGGATTTCGATTCGATGGGCAGGCCACAATCGATGCAAATGGATTAAAATCTTTAACGGCAAATGTATTCCAGGATATATAATTATTACCTATTATGACTTTCAGTTCAAATTATATGCCATTAAATCTTGTGCATTTTTATATGATAAATTTATTTAAATTAAAAATTGTCTAAAACACAGTATGGGTACTCTATACAAACTGAAATATATTTCTTGTCAAATCAGATGTTTTTATATAAATTTAACGTTTTGAGCAAATGATATATATTAACATTCCGAATCCCTTCCTGTATTCCATAACCCAATACGACATATTTATTTAATCAGTAACTTCATTTTAGCTTCCAATTTGTCAGGGCTCAATGAATTTTGATGTATCCAAACGTTTTGTGGCACTATAAAATATTATATACGCACTGTTTCCATAAGTTTGACTGATTTTAGGGTTAAATACCGGGGTTTTTATTTGATTCAATTCTATTAATTTTTTGTGTTTGGTGAAATTAATTTAAAAATTTAATGAAAATAAATATTAACGAGACCCAGATATTTAGAACTTCTATCTTCTTCATCCTGGCATGATGTTGATAATTTTTTTCTCATTAACTTTGTTTCCCTTTAATTCATCTACTAAGCCGATTAAAACAATAAAATATAATGATTTAGCAATACATATGATGTGGTAGGTTTCAGAATTAGTGGTTTCAAAATCTTGTCTCAGCTTAAAGCGTGATATCATTGTTTGTGCTGTATTTGAGACTTTGGGGCCTAAAAATAAAATAGAAGAAATAAAATAAAATACTAATTCCTTTATTAATTACTCTATAAATTAATCAATAATATAACATAAAAGGAAAAATTAACAAAAAATAAAAAGAAAAATACGAAAAAATAAAAGGTTAAGAAAATTAAGGCGAAAAATAAAAAAAGTTATAATAATTTTGTATATCAAACTTTTATATCCTCTTTTATTTTATCAACAATTATTCAAATTTTATAATCATTAATTTGAACATCCAATTCATCTTTAAATTAATAAAGTACAATCTCGTTTCTGAAATATGAATATTACAAAAATTAATCTCCTTTCTATTGAAAACATTATAACAAAAATTTACATGTCTACAACATCATACCACTTAGATTAGACTCACCATTCAGCGAATGACTAACTTTCTTTCGATTTCGACTTTACTGATCTTATATATCCACTAAATCTTTTCTGCTAAATCTTTAATCTCTTCTAAGTTCTAACGATGGTTGTCCATTGTCTAGTATTCTTCACTTCTAAGAACTGTTTGACGGTAAACCATTGACGATAATTTGTCTGCGATTAACGATTGTTTCCACGAATTCTTGTCTCTCGTCGACTTTATTATCCTATTCTACAGTTTTGATAAACAATTGGCAATAATTTGTCAACGATTAACGATTGCATCTCTACCTAGTCGCTTGTTTCCAACGTTCTCTTGTAATTGATTAGCTCTTTTCATCTAATTCTTGTAATCGTATCGATTTTTTTGATTTCTATGTCTTCTACGACAGTTTGCGCTTGCCAAGATATCGACTTTGTCTTAAGATCTCTTAAACGATTATGATTTTTTGTATCTTTTGATCCAAAATAAAAATCCGATCTCTAATTGAGCTCGATTGAGGCATAAATTTTCTAATGATGAAATCCGTTTCTCTTTATGAAGATTTTGGTTTATCAACAACCTAATATTTTGCTAAATATTATCAACTATAACAGTTAAATGTATATTTTAATAAAAATTGTAACTAATTTCTTTTAGTTAAAACTAACATTTGTACGTATAACGATCTCTTGTGACGAATTATTTTTAACTATAACGATATCTTGTAAATAAAACGACTAATTCTATACTTTTCGAACTATGACCATTTGCCTGCAATTCTTTGTCTTAGTGTCGATGGTCATTTCATACATCCCCTTCCCCCTTTATTTAAAATTTCTTTTCAGAGTTAATTAGACTGAATAGGCCCATAGAACATAATGTTTCGGCACCATTGTTGTAATGGGGAAAATTTAAGATTTTAAAGTTTTATTCATAATCATTAACGATAAATACTAATTATCAAATAAAAGTAAAAAATTATAAGAGAAAAATTTTAAAAAAATTAAAAGAAATATAAAGATTAAAAAATTCAGAAAATTATCTGTGAAAAATAAAAAGTTAAGAAAATCAAGGCGAAAAAAAATGTTATAATAATTTTGTATATCAAACTTTAATATCCTCTTTTTTTTATCCAACAATTATTTATAATCATTCATTTTAACATCCAATTCATCTTTAAATTAAAATAAAGTACAATCTTGTTTCTGAAATATGAATATTACAAAAATTAATCTCCTTTCTCTTAAAAACATTATAACAAAAATTTACATGTCTACAACAGTTTTTATTTTATTTTCTCGGTTTCTTTTTTTGTAGTTCGCTAAACTGGTTCCGGAATTAATAAGTATACCAGTAAAGCTCTAAATATTTGTGTTGTATTTACTTGTTTTTTTTTTCATTTTTGTTTATTTAAATAGTTATTTTTGTAATTTGTATATATTTGAATAGGGTTTTACTTGTTTTGTATAGTTAAATAATTATTTTTAAATCGTATATTTGAATAGTTATGTTATTGGAATTTTGATTATTATTGTATGGTCATTTAATATTTAGTTTTATATTTTATTATATTTATGTATATGATTATATTTGAATATTTAATTTGTTTGATTAAATTATTATATTATGAACTCCGATTTGTTTTAAATTTTGAATATTCATTCTTATAATATTTAGAAATTATATAAAAAAGAAAACTTTTATAAAATATTCATTATTAGTTTTTTATAATTTTGTGTAGTTTTTTTTTGGAATTCATTTTAATAAAGTCGTAAAATTTTGTGTTGAATTATTTAGTTAATTGTAATTGAAAGTATTAATAAAGTCGTAAAATTTTGTGTTGAATTATATAGTTAATTGTAATTAAAAATACTAGTAAGTGGACATTTTTTATAATTTATACAAAATTTTAGATTTAAATTCTTCAACATAATTCACCGTTACACTTCTAATAATCTCTGTAAATTCTCTCGGAATCTCTATCAATTTACTCTTAAACAATACAATAAATATATTATCGATATTTTAAACGGTAACAATTTGAACAAACCTCTTATATATTTTCTATTGTGACATGATTACATTTTTTTTATTGTGATAATAACTTTGTTTTTCTGGCTCAAAAATGGAATATTTATTGGAGAATATTTTCAATAGCATCTTATTGAAGATGCTATTATTATTATAAAAAAAATAATTTGTTATTGTTGTGTTGTATGATATTTATCTAATGGCATATACGACTTATCTAGACCGATAATTCATTCATTAAAATTCATTTTAAAGAGTCACCACACCATTGATTTTCCATATAACATTTTTTGTAAAACTCTGAATATTTATTTATAATATATTATTTGTTGCTCGAGATAATAATTTTAAACATGGAGCTCCTTTTCCGTAAATTTACGAAATAACCAGTTTTTCGGGAGGGGAGGGGGAGGTTGGGGGTGAATATATCTTTAGGTGGGCATAAATTTGTAGGAAGTTAAAAATCAGATAGTTGCCACTAGGCCTATTTAAAAAATATATTGTTAAATGACGAATATTGAAATATACGGAACCGCGACCTTAGGCAGATCGAACATTGGGGTGTGGGAGGTATCGTATGAGTTCCATGATCCGGAAATTTCGGGAAGGGGGCTGGACGGCCCAATTTTGATGAGATTTTGATCATCGTACTATAATCTGTCAAAAAGAGTAAAAAATCATCCATCATTCTCTATAGGCGACCTAAGTCACAGGAACCGTGACGGCAACCGTCCCGCAGTTAAGTCCGAATTTCATCCTAATTTAAAATACAATGAAGCAACGGATTGCTCCGTATCTTAGAATTAAGGTGGATTTTGATCCTAAATTAAATTGAAAAAGAAGGAGAAGATTGCTTCGCACCGCAGGATTAGAGCGGATTTTAAACCTACATTAATTTAAAAAATAAGGAACGGCATTCACCACACCGTAGTTTGTGCGGCTTTCATTTATATTTATTCTAGAAGGACGGCACGAGGCCGATACACGATATTTGGGGTATTTTGAGATATAAAAAAAGCGATATCTAAATTAAAGAGTTCTTTTTTTGAATCAAACAATTAATATAATTTAAGATGTTAAAAATTTTTTCAGTAAAAAAAATTCGATGAAAAAATAAAAAAGAAAATCAAAATAAATTTCATATCATTAACGATATATATATATATATATACCAAAAGGGTCGACAGCATGTTCTCGAAATAATTAATCTGGCTTGGACCAGTTTCAAGTGGCTTTTGGTCATGAGAAAAATAACAATGTTTTATATAAATTAATATCGTGTTATATAAATTAATAACGTGGGGGAAAATAAGAATGTAAAGAACAAATGATATACAAAAACAAAAGGGATAACTACTAACAAAAAAATGGGAGGACATCGAAAGAAAATTTTGCCAAACACAACAAATATGAATATTAAAATTTCAAATAATATGAATAATTCAAATATCTTTGGATAACGTTTATTCAACAAATTATCAGGAATTTTGTTTTATATTTAAGTCATGTTATTCGAATAATTTAATTTGAATGTTAAATTTTTTGTAATGATTATTAATATTTTTTTAATAAAATTTAATTATTTTTTATTATCAGTCTATAGCAAATGTGATTGACATAATAATATATATATATCGCTGCTTGAACAAGGCTTTTCTTAGTTGCAAACTATATTTTTCTGCCAAAAAATAGCCTATCATAAAGAAGAAAGAAATTGGCAAGGCATTATAAATTAAATCAATATGCGGTATCATAAGATTATTTAAATCATTTTTTTATGTTTAAAATTAGATATAAAATAAAAAAAAAATTTTTAAATTATGTCAATATATTTTCGTATGAATAATTTTATAATATTTCTAAAAACAATAATTATTCGAATTTTATTATTTGTACCAAATGAATAGAAAATCTCTGATTCAACGAATCGACTACTAATAATGTACTATTCAATTTGTGTTCGTTTTTGAATATGCCTAGTTTTTATATTTTCTCATGAGGATACTGAAACTGGAAACAAGCATCTGTTTGATATTACCAAAAAAATATGCGGTTAAACCTAAAGAGTTATATGGGCGATTTTTAGTTTCTATGATATAGCTATAGTTACAATCATATTACAAATAACCTATTTTTGCAGAAGTTTCAGCCCCCCTCTAGTATTGGCATTTTAACCTATATAAATTCTTTCCAAAATTATTTTTTGAAAAGTTAAACTTATTCTATTTATAAATAAATATATATATATATTAAAATTTAAAAAGATGTTTTATATTATAGATTTTTTATGCAATATTACATTCTTTTGATAGACTCTTCCGCATTCAATTTCCGTTCTATCTATATTTTTTTTCTTTATATACCGAGTGGCTCAAAAAAAGTGTTACGTTCTGAAATCTTTATAACTCTAAAACGCGTCACTTTTTTTTAAATGAAATTTTGTATTTTATTAAATGGTTAGGGTCTGTGCTTAATATTCTCAGTTTTATTAGAATGTAATCAAGTTATTTCATTAAAAATTGATTTTTGCTTATATTTATACAGTTTTCTATTCATAATCCACCTTCACACTTCAGGCTTTTCACACTCTACCAAAAAACACATAAAAATTTGTTACTCTTATTTATTCGAATTTATTTTACTTAGTTTTTAATTTCTAGGACCAGACCATACATCAGAGCTCTTCTCAAACCAACCTATAAATTATGCAACACAGATCAATTATCTTATATTTACATGTGAAAGTTATATTTAATATTTAGTACAGGAAATTAAGGTCTACTCCCCCCCCCTGGTCCAAGGAAAAAATAAACTAAAATTCTTTATTATTTTTTTAAATTCAGGCTCCCGGATCATTGGCTTGGAAGTTGGGTTAAAGGTTTGTCTCGCGGCTAAGGGGGATCTTGAGTGAGAAGTGTCTCTTTGGTTGTGACAACTCGGAGTTGGTTTAGCCACTGAAAGTTTTAAACATTGGTCGGACTCCGGCGGGAAAATATATTTAAAACAATAAGCGGGCCCTGGGTGGGGGTTTAAATATTTTTCGGGAGAAATGAGCAGAACATATTTATTAAAAATCCTTTAATTTCATAATATTGCATATTTTATAAGTAGTTAAAAATTCATTAAAATAAAATGAAACCAGCCATATAATAATTTTGAATATTGGGCGAAGGGCGTGTTAAACAAATTTTTTAGGTATATGGGCAAGCAGGTGAACTAAAAAAGACATGCACGGACAGGCAAACTGGTTAAAAATTTTAAACAATGGGCAGGCGGGCTTTGGGTTGAAACCCATCCATTGTAGACCTCTAATTCGCATCATGGACTTCGGCATTTCTCTAAAATCATGAAAAATAATCTGTTCCTAAAAAAAATATTTCTTAAGCTTTATTTTTTTTGTAATTATATATTTAATGTTTAATATATATATAAGGGTTTAATATAGTTAAATCAAGAATTAAAAATTATAGGTTTTTTTGTTTAAAATATTTGATATATAAAAGCTTCATCATAATCATTTATAACATTTGCATTTTTCATACCCTTTAACTTTATTATCTGCTACTTCATTAGATTAATAAGGAAGATATTTATTAATAAATAATATGAAAATATTATTTATGTTAATGTACAAATAAATATATTCTAAATCTTAAATCAATTTTATTACCTTACTTTTTTCCCCAAAATAAATAAAATTACCTATATGAGTTTAATTTTGTATTTCCTGTTCAGAAAGTTGAGAAAGAACTATTCTGAGGAAAAGGAATTCATAATTATCAGTTTTCTAATTATTTCCTATTATTAGTTCTTGTAGTGAGTGGCTATCGTAAATTGGGAACGGGGGTTCATGTATTATATGAGATATTGGCAGGGATGGACTGCAAATAACGGCAGGTGGGCTGCCTAATGGGTAGGGACAAAGGACGGATAATTTTAGAAGCCGATTAAAATACAAATTGGTTGATTGAAGAAAATGTATTAAAAAATTCTAAATTATCTAAATATTGATTACGTTTTAAAACAGAAAAAATTTAATTTAAAACCTCATAACATATTACATTCACCTGCATTTATTTGTGAATTATGTTATTCCATGCTTTAATTTTAAAAAGTAATTTCGTAATTGCGGAAACAGACAGAATATATTATATATAATTAACACATAATCAATTCAGCATGAATGTATAAATAGATATTTTTCATATAAAAAATATTGATAGTATAACTATATCTTATGGCAGAAGTTGCCAAATTATCAATCTCTAGTTTGATCTTATTTAAAATAAAGGTAAATCAACAAAAGATATGATACTCAAATTAAATGAACTACACTGATCAAATGTTACCTGAAAATGTCATGGACTGTGAATGACTATTTCAACGAATATTTATAAAAAAGAATATATTCAGATGAATGGACGAGCTAAACCAAATAATTAAAAGTTTTAATGAGAGATTTTCAGAAAATAGAGGACTCGGTGATATACAATATTTTTACCCTAATAAATTTCCACATATTAATAATGTGGGTAATCACTAGACATATTATCCGAATTAGTGAAAGTCCCCAGTCGTAAATTATGACAAGAATTAATTTATTTTGCTAAAATATATGCAAATAAAAGTCTGCGAATATGCTATCCAAAGAAAAAATTGGCCATAATATGGAATGCGAAGAAGATAATAATGACTCGCATATTTGTGTGTATAATCTTCGGCTTATTTACAATCTCCATATCGCGACACACTCCAATTTATTGCTTGCTTACGAATTTATATTAACATTATTAGTTACTCAAGTAGCTGTGAGCGAAGCTTTAGCAAATTAATAATAAAAAAAGATAGCGTGCCAATATTGGAAAGGGCAAATTAGTAAATTGGGAGTCCAAATTTAATTTGAGATGATATCCTCCTTTATTTAAAGACAAATTCGTTTTTGCTACATAATTTGTTAAAAAATTATAATATAGTATTATTTCAAGTGCAATTTTAAACGAGCAATTATCTTTTAATAATATATTGGTTTTTTTTTTCATTTATTAAAATAATCGTAATAAATTTTTTAACACCTCGTTTTGGTAAATTTTGTCAAAATAAGATATTAAATTTTTAATATAGAATACGAGATGAAGCGCCGAAGGCCGGGCAAAAGTCAACCGAAGGCCCGTAAATGGGTGTATGGGGAAACCCCCCCATAAAACAGGCTTTTGGAATACGCCCACGGTGTCGAAGCATTCCCAGTCTGTCCCTGGAAAGTGGATATATGGAATATCTTAAATGTTATTGGAAAATATACATGGAAATATGGAATATCAAATATTTTTGAAAAATATGTAATTTTAGTACATTATGGTCTTGGATCAATGTAAGGGAATCTATGTAAAATAATAGGTTATTAGATGACAAGTAAAATCTTTAAAAATGGTTTATTTATATCTGATTATAGATATGATTATGAATAACGTATTGTAGTCAAATAATTTACCAATATTATCAAAATTATTTTTTAATATGATTTTGTGTTTGAAGATTAATATTTTTTATTTGACTTTATTCCTCTTATTAAAGTTAAATTCATAAATGTAAGTTTGATTATGTCTATCAATTTGAGTTTTAATATCATTTTTAAATAATATTTTCTAATTATTTACAGTAAAAAATATGTAATATATTAATTAAAAACAAAAAATTTAAACAAATATTTATCATTCGATTAAAGAATATAATAAATTTCATCCAATAGCAATTATTTTGGTAAATTCTAAAATAAATTTGGAGCAATTACTCCTTCATTTAATTCATAAGATGAAATTAATACCAATATTATTGAGCTTTTTATTGATTCATATATTGCTAACTTCTTCAATCATATGCAATGCAACGATATCTGGAGGTGGGTTATCGCAAATAGTCGATTAATTATGCAATCCTTAATAATTAACAATTTTTACTGTTTTATATTCTAAGGGTATCATCTTTAAAATAGAAGAACATATGAAATGGTTTTATAATATTTTGATTTTATAAAATGTTTATTTTCTTAATTATATAAATATCATATTTTTATCTAAATAAATTGATTTAAGAAAAAAATCTATTCATACTGAGAGGTTTTTTATTCATAAAAAATCCTAAGAGTTTTAAAAACTATTTTATAAATATCTGACCCTTATCAACTGTCATATCAAAATTTGACAGATTGCGGTGATTGCCATGAAATGTTCTTATTTTATTTTTTATATTTTTTTCTAATATAAAATATTTTAGTCCATAAAAGTAACGCAAATAATTAATATATATATACTTTATTAGATATGTAAAATTTTAAATCTGAATTTTAAAAAATCTAGATATGTTTATTATGTTTTACAGTAATTAATATATGTTGCTTATTAAAATTAGTTTTAATCAACACTTCAAAACAACTTTTAATAATAATAATTGCAATAACAGCTTGCCATATTAAATTAATGAGGAAATAATAGGCAATTCTAGTGTTTTACAAATCTATAATGCTTAAATAAAAAAAAGTTATATAAGGATAGGATTTTTTTAAAATTTTTATTGACATCTATTTTTCTGTTCTTATGTAAGATGTATCATGATTTTTTGGGAAGTGATAATTTTTTTTGTCTGTTAGATTCCTCCTATAAATATTGTTATAGGGCTTTATACCCACTTGGTGCAAGTCTTTGACTGGATTATATTGGTTCTTTACTTCTTTCTATTATAGTGTTTCTCTGAAAATTTTCAATTGTAGTCATTTTTAAAAATTATACATTTTTCATTTAATTATTATCTATAGTCAGGGATGCACTGATATAACATTTTCATTGCTGATACTTGATTCCAATTTTTTTTAAAATAAAATATAATCCAAAAAAACTTTAATTTGAAATAAATATATTTTCCTAATTTTCCACAAAAACATTTTTTTATTATTAATTTTAATCATAAAAATACACTTGAATTTTAATATTTACTATAATTGTCTAAAATTATTCATTTAAAAGGTTTATTTAATGTTTAAATATTTTAAATACTTTTCCATTGCTTAACCAGGTTTGGAAATTAAAATTCCTGAAAATTTACCACAACCACTTTTTATTCAGAATCCTTTTTTATAGTCCAGTTTCCATAAAAAATATGCAATTAATTAAGATTATTCATTTATATACAAATGCTTACCCAGGATATATTCAGAGGGGTTACTAAATGAATTTAAATAGTTCCTTTATGGCATAAATTCTGAATTATTTATAGATAAAATTATTATTTTAAAAACAAACTGATGTTAATTATTTTTGAAGAAGCATTAAAATTAAAAGCTCACATGTTATATTTAATTGTTAGATAGGATAGGATCATCTAGATTAGTAAATCATAAATTACTCCACAATTAAAATGTAATATTGATCTGCATTTAATTTCACAATAATTCTCATTTACTAAGGGAATTACGATAATTTTTTTAGAGAATTGCTTAGATGTAAATTAATTGATTTATACTTTATAAATATAAATTTAAGGAATAAAATTTGTATAAATAATGAGAAATAAAACGAGATATTTTTCCCAAAACATTTTGCAAAACTGGTAGATTTTTTCTGGCCATAACATAAATACACTTGTTGGGGTTGTCTGATTATAAGCATCTATAAGATTTATGAAATAAAAGATTATTATTACCATTGCAGCAATAAATTAGATTGCCACACTAAAATAATTTATAAATTGTTAATATCATGAAGGCAAAAGGTTTTATTATAAGAAGTGCACCAGAAAATCGTGACTTAGATTTAAAAAATTCTTTTTGATTACAAATTTAGAAATGCAAAATTTTTTTTTACCTGAAAATAAATTACTCATTTTATTATTTGACTATAATCTAGAATAAAAGTATTGTCAAGTTATATGACATAACAAAATATTGAAAATTTTGAGCTATCTTTTTTTTCTTCAAAACTCCTGATATTTAAATATATTTTACAACAATGCTTGCTAGGACAAAGATCTCATATATAATATAATAAAGATAGTCATAGATTTATTTTTTCAGAGTCCTATTAGAAAATCTATTTTATTAGATATTATTTCTTTAACACCATTAGGAAAATGTTCAAGACTTACGATATTTGCTTGCCCAACAAAAAATGGAAAAAATATACAGTATCACTCTACTCGTCGTTGTCCGATTTTATAGATAAAGTGGGGAAGGAGCACAATTTTAATAGCGAAAATTATTCGTTAATTCACCGAGGTAACGAATTGGATAAATCCCGCCATTTTCAGACTTATTCGAATATTCCTAATAATGGGCGAATCGAGTTTATATCGAAATCGCCTTCTTTGGGAGATCCAAATTCCGTACAATCGAATATCTTATTAAAAAATGAGGCTTCGACTAGTTCGCAAAATTATTTATTGAAAGATAGTAATGCTATTAACCTCGCGTTGGTGATAGAAAAGTCCCCGAATTTTAATTTTGAAGGGAAAATACAATTTAAGGTTAGCAGTAGCGACACGCTTTGGTCCATACTGACTACAAAGCGCGATGACTGCCATGATCCCATTTTTAAACGACTCGCTCAATATTTAATTAGTAATTTTGGTAGTTATAAGGAATATATCCCGCAAGTAATCTATTTTAGACAAATTATATGTGGCGTTAAGGATTTGACCGACACCACGCTTCAAACATTGGGGGTTCACGACGGATCAGTTAGAATTAAATTTAAGTTTGTTCATCAAGAATCGATATTAAAGGAGAATGAAGAACCACTCCAACAGATGCCTAAAGGTCATATATTTCCTTCAAAAATAGTAAATGCATCTCTATTAAAATCGAAATACGATAAACTTTATGAAAACAAACAAAGTATTAATATATCTACGTATCAATCGGATTTCAATAATGTTTTAAATGAAAAAACTTTTAATACAAAACAAGATAATCTTATTCATAACGATGGGCATAATTTTAAAACAAAAACCCAAAATAATCTGGATGGTACTTACAAAAAGCTTAAAATGACTCCTGACATTCCCTCAACATCCTTCAATTATCAACAAAATCCTCATAATCCCGATAATTTGCCGCGCAATAATGAAAACCAACCGGCGATTATAAAAAGTGACAATCATAAAAATAATACGCCATATAATTTAGATACAAAATCTTTCGCGAAAATTAACGTCGACAACCTATTTTCATCCATTACCCTAAATAACACCAATCCTCCCTTGGATAGGAAAGCTTTTTATTATCTCATGCCACTTAATAAGGGCCTGGAAAAATCAACTCTCGCTTCACAAGCCATTCCTGACGAATTTTTCGAATTGACTGAACTAGATGTTCGTTTTATGTTGTCGGATTTAGTGAAAAGGAGGCAGGATCTAGAAAACGCGCCACTCAAAACTCGTGAGATGATGCAACTGGAAGCGATGAATAAGATGCATAGATATCCAAAATGTCTAGTCAGATTACATTTGCCAAAGCATAATCCCATGGTGGTTTTCGAAGAATGTGACAGGGTGTATATTCAAGCTATGTTCAGATCCGATGAAACTTTATCAGATTTGTACAATTTTGTTAAAGAAAGCATACCAGTATTGAAGATAGGTCAGACGTCGTTTTACTTATTTACCGCACCTCCCAAACATTTGTTGCAAAATACAAATCACATTACGCTATTCGATGCCAATCTATATCCTAGCACCATAATTCACATTGGTTTTAATCCAGGACTTAAGTCCGTTAAAAATGAATTGAACAATACTATTAAACTACCAAAATATTTAGCGAAGGATGCTGAGTTAATGATGAACGATTTTTTTGTAGAACTAGGAACGGATAAAAAATAGTTGATTTTAATATAAAATATGTGAGAACATTATTTATTGGTAAAATTTTGATATAGGGTGACATTATTTAATCGCTCAGAATAAATAAATAATTTCTTATTGCTCAGATAATAAGCTGGATTACTGAGAAAGATAATAATTGATTAGATATTTAAAATGCTCATAATTTATTTGAAATTCACGCTTATTCGTTTGAATTATAAGAAATAATTTATTAGAGTAGTTCCGATAAATTTTAAAAATTGGAATTTTTGTTTTATAAATAAAATTTTCAACAATGATATGAACAGGGATGTAGTTTAGGTCGTAAATTTTATATAGTATTGGCCAATGACAATATGCATGGATACTATCCGTTAATACATTGTCTGCCCCCATTAGGATCATTTTAAGTGATTATTTCTAAAATACTTGTTTCTTTTACACTTTTTACCTCTAAATAATTAAAGTATGTTAATTATATGAAAAGTATATCTAAGTTAAAATATTTCCAAAATCATAATTTATACTAATAGTATTCCTAATCTTCAACATATTTTGTTATTTATCCATAACTACGCTTGTAACGGTGCAATTAAAATATTTCTTTATATAATGACTTATTTTTTCAAATTATTTAATTTTCTTATATTTGTAAAATATTTAAAATTTACTTTTCTAATAAAAATGATATGAAAGTATTCTTCTTGATATTTCAAAATTAAAACGGTTTAAAATTTTATTGATGAATCTTCACGTTTAAAGTTTTGGTCAAATCTAACCTTTTTTAAAAAAATCCTGATTATAACCAAAAATGTTTGCTTTAAAAATAGGAATATAACATGATAGAGTATTGTAATTCATTTTATTCAATTATATTTACATTTGTATTATATTAACTAGTAATACTTAATAATATAATATTCCATATCATATAAGATCATAATTGTTCACTCAATTGATTTTGAATAATATCCAAGGAGTTTAAAGAGAGTTGTAAACTTTTCATCCGTGCATAAGATGATCCCTCATGTTGTTGACCTAATTTAAAGTTATAAGATATCAAAAAGGGAAAGGTAGGGGCACTCTACTTCCATATATCCTGCAATGCCAATATTACCCTTATTGAAAAATAAGGAAATCAAACTTTATTTGTAATGGTACTATGACAGCTAATTATAATAGCATCTATAATATGAGAGGATTGGCTCATATAGTAGGGAAATAGAATTTTATGAAGCCAATATATTTTTTAGTTATCATTACATATAAATTGAAAGCAAAAATGTAGTATATTAATCAAAAGCAAAAATGTAGTATATTAATCAAAAGCAAAAGTGGTATATTAGTCGAAAGCTAAAAAGTTTATAATCATCAAAAACAAAAGATGGTATATTATTCAAAAGCTAAAACTATATATATGTATTTTGTGGCTATAAAAGGAATTTGAATATATAATTGAAGCTATTATAAAACCATAGTAGTATAAATAATATATAATACTACAATTATTACTGCAATACCCTACCAAATCAAAATTAGCTAAAAAAAGGAAATCAAAATTAGATATTTTCTTGCCTTTCCGCTTACATTCATTTACACCCCTTCCCCTAATTTTTATTATAATGATAAGATCTTAATAAGGCCCTATCCCCTCTTCTCTGGTAGGTTCAGAGCACCTTGCCCTCCTGTTTTAAACGTGTTTGGATAAAAATTATTTGTGGGGGGTCCCAATGGGTTGTTTATAAACTATTTTCACTAAATAGCTGTTATAATTGATAATAGTTATTGGCAAAGATTGATTTTGAACCTTGTTAAGCCAATTATTTCAAATCACATAATAATAATCAAGGATGCACTGATACTAACATGATTAACTTAATTTCGTTATTTTGCTGACATAATTTAGTATCACTATAATAGTTTTTGTTTTCTGATTACTTATTTCAAGAAATTAATTTGTAAATTGATTTAATTTAAATTTGATCATAACATTTTTTTATATTATTATACAATTTAACAGTTTATATAAATAATTTTAAAATCATAAAAAGAGGCATTCAAAGTATATTTATGTATGAAGAGAGCTAAATTTAAAAAATGTGCATTTGGCAGATTCCCCCCATCCCCATAGTATAGGTGTGTAACCTGTGGTGGAAGGGGATAAAAAATTTTGAAAAAATATAAAAGGAAACTGGTGTATAGCTAGCATATGTGGGGGAGGGTGGGAGAAATCCTTCACCCCATAGCAAGAATTTTTGAAAAAACATAAAACAGCTTCATGAATTGTGAATTGCAAGGTATTTTATTTCAAATATGTTATATTCTATTCTAAATATTACCAAAAGTTAAATTAATTTAAATATTTATTTCTTGTATATCTTATCTCACCAAAGTTTAAAGTTTCTCTTATATTTTTGACATTAAACACTTATTGATATAATTTATCAACCAAAAAAAATTATATTTAATTTATCTTTATTAAAACCATGATTAGAAAATTTCTAGTATATGAAAATAGACAGAATTTGTTGAATATAATTAAATCTGAGACTTATTGTGCTACAGGAAAAAAAACTGCAAAACAAAAAAGAACCTTCAGCATCAAGCTATTACAGCATTTTTTGGATCTAGAAAAGCTTATTTTTATGCCCTTGGAGAAATATCAAAATCACCTGAAACACATATTTCATCTGCAGCTATAGATTTAATTTGACTGCTGATTTTTTTCATTGGAATGTATTAATAAATTATTTATTATACATAACAATTTTATGCAATATTTTCAAAAAAAAATGGATCTGGCTGAAATTATGAGAATCATGAATATTATTATTACAACTTAGAAGACTGATATAATATCGACCAGGAATTTCTCGAGATTTATGTGATTGTTGTGGTGAGAGCCAAATTATATGATTTTGATATTTACAAGCCTAGACTTTACCTAAATATTTAACAAATTTTATTCAATATAAATGTATCTGACAGCCAATTAATTTCAAAATTTAAATGTTATCAAAGATTCATAATTATAGATAATCCAAGAAATACAATGAAAGCATTGAATAAAAATATATTGAGAGGGCCTTCTCTCAATGCAAAGAATAAATACCTATATCAAAAATATGGCATCGCAAAATTGAATGAATAGGCTAGCTTTACTCATTGTACAACACAAAACATTGCAAAATATGATATGAAAATGAAGAATAAATATTAAAGGTTATGCAACAATACCTGAAACCTAGCTCAAAAGCAAGGAAAAACAATTTTTGAATTAAACTGGGTGAATAGATCAATTTTTAATGTGCCAGGTCTAAGTTTTGAAAAAATATATTAAAGCTGGTAATTAAGCAAATTTATGTTCCTTCGTAAAAATTTATTATCGGCTGGGTTAAACAACTTGTGCAAATATATTTTATGGCCTAGGAGAAGTAAAAATAATGAGCTGACATTTTCACCAGTCTGTCTTGCATGTTATTTGCAAGACTCACACCAAATATCAGCCTGATAGAAAGTGTCAGTGATTTCTGATTATTGTTTTTTTAACATTTACAAAAAACTAGGCAAAGTTTGCATGGTTTAATATATAATTTGTATAATCATATATATAAACATGTTAACCTGAACTGATTTCCACTAAATAATTTATATTACTTAGTAATTCAATATAAACTTTCTCAATTTCTTTGGTAAACTGATTATTTAAATTTTCAACTTGTTTTGCTACAGATTTTTCTTTGGACATTTCATTCAATAATAGACCTAAGATGTAATATTACAATATTCGGTACATTTTATCATACCCGAATACTGTAATATTTGAGCTATTTGCTTTTCAACTTCTTCTAATTTATTTATGTTTTCTAAAGGAGTCCTGCTCATTTGAATTTAAAATTCTTTGGTTGGTATAACTTTCATATAAAAACCTTTCATATAAATAATTGCGACTTTATATGGTTAATGAGTGAATGTATGGAAATATTCTAAATACTAACCTAATTTGCTAAATACCGACCAAAATATTAAAATGTAATAAAACTCTTATTATTTAATATATTAATACGGAATCACGTGGTCGAGTCCGGCCTCCTATATATTATCCCCCCAAGGATGAAACCACCAAGTTAGAATAAGAAAAAAAACATGACCATTCCCGGGATTCGAACCCGGGACCATGGGATAAGTAAGCCAAGCTCTTGTCTACTAGGCCATAGAGGCTTTTCAAAATTCACGATTTTTCAAATATATATTATAAATACGTTTAATTTTTTATAACCAATGGGTATAAAGTCGCAATTATCACAACCAATCATAAAAATAGTCGCAATTATTCTCATTCGCAATTTTTTATATGAAAGGTTTTTATATGAAAGTTAGGGAAACGAAATTCTTTACCATAAGAGACAATCCAGTTATATCTAATTTGACAGATTTTTAAGATAGATGTCAATTGTTATAGAATATTAGAAAAATTGTCATTTTTTCGAAAGAAATTCTTCATACTAATTTTAATATGTTGAAGTAATAAATGTTGGTCTAAGAGTTTTAATTGTTAGAAAATTATGTATATTAATTTTCATTTATTTGTATAACATCATATTTGTAATTCAATATTTATATAACTCAATATTGTAAATTTAATATTCTCTACTTATTTTAGTAAAAAAATTAACATTTCTATCGAAGTCTTCGATTCTATTATAATACTCACGCAAGAAAATACTTCATCTTAAAAAGCAATTATACCCCCCCCCCCACCCACTCTTTATTGGACGCAAAAAAAAGGTGGGAGACCAACACACCCCAAACACTCCTTCCTATTCAGCGTTTACATGAGCGGGAGGGGTGGGAATAGTTTGCATCCTATTCTTTTGAGGAGGTAGGCTGCTTTAATGGGGGTATGATAAATTTTTTGAGGGGTTATCTATTAAATTTTGAGATCAAATAGGACAAAATTTATTGCTATAAAAATTAATACTTTTATTATAGAATTATTATAATACAATTCATCGACCAAATCTATATATTACAAACAATCATAGACATTATTTCCCAAATAAACTTTCATGATCAAAAAACAATTCTTTTATATTCACAGTATTTTGATAGTTGGTGGTAGAACTAAAATAATTTAAGTTATTCTTTTTAAAATTTATGAAATGAGCACCAGTATAATTAATAATGGTAAAACATAACTGCCGAAGGTGGCGAAAATATTTTAAAAGGGTAGATTTTTGAGGGGGTGGGGGTTTGCATCCAGTGAAAATTCTGTCATGTAGTCGATGTATCAGATGAATAATTGAGAGTCACCATCGGTGTACGTCTAGGGTGTAACATGGTCCGGCCTCACACTTGTGTTAAATGTAATAAGATTCGAAAGCAGACACGGCCTGAATTGTTTTTATAGTCAAGTTTAATATCAATGCCATATTTCATTCAATTATGTCATCAATAACTGTTTTATAAGTTACTTAACAATCTTGAACCCATCAACCTATTCTCCGCGGACGGATTAAGACGTGATGGAATAACTACAATTCTTTAGTCTCTGTAAATCATCAATATTGTATTTTACTTGTATCTTATTATTTTCTTCTAACACAAGCATAAATATATTAAACCAGGCCAATTAAAAAATAAAAATTTCAACAATTTTATATTTACATTAAAAGTCATATCCGCAAACCGCCAATTTTCACCTAATACTTTTTAATTTTTGAAAACTTTAGGCATGACATTTTACCAATGAGGCTAGTGAATTCCTTTCAAAAAAATTTGGAATAAAATATTCCAACATAACTATGGCTAAATTTTGGGTCGCAAATAGTCGACATATTTTATTGATATTAATATACATAATTTTTAATATATTTTTATAGCTTTTTAAATAAATTATATTAATAAAGATTGATTATAAAAAAATTAAAAATAATAATAATACAAAAAAAAACATAAATAAAATAAAATGGAAGAATGCTGGTTGATGTGAGATAAAAATTTAACTTAAGTAATATATAAAATTTGATAATATATAATATATAAAGAAATAAAAAATAAATTTTCTATATTTTTAAGAAAAAATTTAAAGTAATGAGTAAGATTTCGTTTTACATTTACTTAAAAAAAACACGTTACTCATAATTTAAAAAAATAACAAACGTCATTTCTTTGCCTCGAAAAAGGGCCATCAGTAACGATGTTACTTTGCAACAATATAAGAATTATATAATGAAAACAAACAAGTATTTTTTTTAAGAAATATTATATTCTGAAAATCAATGGGGAAAAAACCTCTTTCCACATCAATAATAATCGATTAATTTTTAAAAATGCTTCGTTGAAAAAAAACATTTGTAACATAACAATGTTCAATGAAGGATTTTACAAATTGCAATTTAGATAAATTCAAATTTATAAAGTGGTCAAGATAAATTTTAAATATTATCGCCTTTGCGCGCTTATTTTTTTGTATAGTATTAATCGCGCGCTACTTTTAAAAGTAGTATCTAAAATAAAATTGTCTATAAAGTAAAACAAAGTGTTTATGTATAATATATTATAGAACACACATATATTATGTAGAGGAAAACATATATATGTGATACAACGGATAAACGCAACAAAATCTTTAAACTTTATTCTGGAAAACATTTAGCCAGGCAAAATATTTGACTTTAAAAAGTATATTTAAAAATATTAAATAAAATGATCAAAATTGAGTAAAAATTTATTCTTATAGAGAAAAAAGGGAATAAAATGAATAGTATTATAGCGCAAAGTGTTTAAATAAAGTAAAATTTACATAATCCATGTAAGTTTTATACATAGATTATAAACATTGATCAAATCTATATATTGCAATCATAATTATTTAGAATTAAATGTTTACCGTCCCACATATAAATTTATTTTTTAATTAAATTTAAATCGAATACTTCTAAAAATAATTATACTATAAGACAAACAACTATCTCTATTATTCGCTAATTACATTTAAATTAATATTTAAAAATGTTGATATTAAAAAAGAGTATGTCAATCGTTTACTGTTAAGAGTTATCTTTAAACTATTATAATCAGGAGTGCATTGCGAGGCGGGCTAAGTCTTCCCGCTATTTTTTTTTAGCTACCCCTCCAAATTTTGACGGGAAGTGAGGATTCTAACAAAAATTATAATATTTTTTTAAAAGTATTAAATTTGAATCCCTTTTCTCATTAATATTGTTGCAAAAATTAAATTTTTATATAATCAAAAATCTTCTATTTTTTTATAACCACATAGAAAGATAGAGAAGCATAAAATTTTATATTTCAATATTTTTATTTTCCATTATATAGAAATCTTTATAAGTCGTCTCTGCTTCTACTTTATTTAAAGTATAGGGTGAGATTTACCCTCAACAAATAGTGATAATAATTAGCTCCATTGTTAGTATGTTTTGAGTCAAATCCAAAAAGGCTCAACTAAATTTTAAATCACTCGTTCTAGATTTAAACTTAACGGATACCTCAAACTTGAAAGATAAATACACCCTTGCCTCAAAACTGCGATTTTTTTTAGGATTGAGCTGATTTAATAACCCTACAGGCAAAAAATAATACAAACAAACAAATTCATATTTTTTATTAGGTTTGCCAACAAACCATTTTTTTTGATTGACTGAATTGAAAAAAAATAAATATTTGAAACATATTGACAATAATAGAATATTATGTAAGCAGAAAACTATACGAAAATTTTATGAAGAATGGGAAATAGCTATAATAAAAATTAAAATTTTTTTTAACAGTTATTTTTATCTTTAATCCACAATTAGTGTTTATTTTTACTTTATCTTACTCATCTTTGGATATGTATCACCTATAATACAAATTACTCTCCTAGGGATAGGCGCTAAATTATCACGTTTAAATATATAATAAGGTAATATTGTACTCATTTCAATGAAAATTATTTTATTTATTATTGTTCAATCACATTGTGCAGGAGAGTGTATCTACATCCATTGCAAAACAAAAATATTCTACTAAAATAAGAAATAATACAGATGCAACTACGGTTGCCGCAATTGTAATTACTTATCTTGTAGTACAACATTCACAGAGCTACTTATCATTACAATGAAGGTAGAATCTTTCCCCATAATATTTAACGACTCCAAGATAAATGAAAACTTTACTTGTAGAACAAAAATGAGCAAGGATATCATCAATGTTTTAGAACCCGAATTCAGGAGGTCAATTCTTGACGATTTGAAAGATGGGCATGGGCATACATATTCAATTCTAACAGATGCATAGGAAAATATTAAAATATTTTTTTTGACCCTTCGCTATTTCAACAAAATTAAGGACGTTTTAAGAAAACTATTAAATTTTTTCCCCTCAAATAGTGAAAAATCCAAAGACATAGCTAGCCATATAATGGTAAATATAGCAAATTCGGGATTATCAATAAATTACATGTCAACTTTATGATCTGATAATGCCTCAGTGAATTTGGGAAAAACCAGAGTGTATTTACAGAATTGAGTCAGCACAATGTTGGTTGCAATATGTTCCTAATACCCGCCATCTATAGAATTTTAAAATTTTATAAACCTTTAAATATTTCTTAAATAAAGATTATAAAAGCTGTCCTAACATTTTGAAAATTTTTTCAGTAATGAATGGCAGAGGTATATTTAGGAATGATTTCACATGTAGGAAATTTACTACATACTGTTAATGTGCAGTTGAAATCAGAAGAATCTTAACAATTCACAAAATTATGCTGCAGATGTGTTAATCTTTACAAAAATTGACAATAAATTTTATGGCGCCATTGCTAAAACTATATTAAAATGTTCAAATATTTTAAAAATACCGATAGACATTGATGTATTGTTTGAGGATATTGTAATGCTTTCTATTTTTGATTTACAATGTAAAAAATATATTTATTTTATGCGAATGTAAATAAAAAAATATGGAAAATTAAATATAATATTAATTGTATATTATTTGAGATTTAAATAATGGAACTAAACGTCTACCGTCGTTATTGAGATATTTATAAAATTCCTGGCATCTAATGTTGTTAAAACAACCCTTTTCCTAGGCAGTCCTCATCAGGCTAAAAATGCGCTCGGATGAGGCATTAGAATGAGGTAAAGAAGACATACTCGCAATTTTTTTCCAAGCATGGGGATTTATTGTTATTACGGAAAAATTCTACCCGTTTCTCCTTTGCTTTTAGACAATCTAACTTTAAGTATTCTGGCGAATCATAAAAAATAGAGAGAATTACAATCTCCTCAAACAAGACATCAATGTCTTTCGGTATTTTAAATATATTTATAAAATTACAAAAACCATCAATTGACGGTTTCTGTCCAAGGTCATAATATTTATACATTTGTAAATAGAGTTATTAAAATCAAATTTTGATCGTAAATATTCTAAAATTATCTTAATAAAAATATCTGCTTCATTTAAAAATGTAATAATTAGAGTATTATTTGAACATTTAATATTTTTAGCAAAAGCGTCATAAAATTTATTATCAATTTTTAACTGTAGAGATGAACAGAGTTGTAGATTTTGTGAATCTTTATTAATAAAAAATATTCTGATTGCAACTGAATATTAACTTCATGAAGTAGATTTCCTACATGTGAAACTAATCCCAAATATGCTTCTGCTATTTCATATTTGAAAAAATTTTTCAAAATTTTAGGACAGCTTTTAAAATCTTTATTTAAAAGTATTTTTTTAAGGGTTTGTAAAATTTTAAAATTCTATCGATGGCAGGTATTAACAAGCACCTGATAGGTACATGTCGCAACAACTCACACCATTCCAAGTCAGACCACTCCACCAACTCTTTTAATTCATTAACTCTTATAGTTGATGAATTAAATTCGTTAAAACATCTTATCATAATTATTTCGACATCCACAGATAATACATTCCCTTCTTGCAAGAATCATGTATGTAGTATATGGCATATACAGCCAATTGGTATTAATTCATTATTGTGCGGCCTCAATTCGGTAAATACACTTAGATTTTAGCCAAAATTTATAGAGGCATTATCAGCGCAGAAAGCTGACATGCAAATCATTGATAACCCTGAATCAGCTATATTTACATTATGTGGTTAGCTACATCGTTGGATTTTTCACTATCCGAGGAAAAAATTTAAACAGTTTTATTGAAATGTTCTTATTCTTGTTGAAATAGCGAAAGATCAAGGAAAATGTTTTAATATTTCCCTTATTAGATGCATCTGTCGCTTTCAAATCATCTAGAATTGACCTCTAGGATTCAGGTACTAAAACACTTGTGATAGCCTTGCTCATTTTTGTTAGGTTTGCACTTATATTGGAGTCGTTAAATATCATGGGAAAAAGATTCTACCCACATTGTGATGATATAGCTCTGTGAATGTTGAACTACATGATAGGTGTATACGATTTCCGCAACTGTAATTACATCTGTATTATATATTAATTTTGGAGAATATTTTTGCATTGGAATCGATGTTGATACACTCCTTTGTACTGATGAATGAAATGATGTGGATTTATTATCAGATAATAATAAAACAGGATAGAAAGAAATTTACAAACAAGACATGTTTTTCGAATAAATATTTAAAATTTATTTTAAAAATATAAAAATAATCAATTACTGTCTCTCAAAATTATTATTTATATATTAAAAACGTTAAAAACTTTTTAAAAAAATTGCGGGAGAAATTAAAAAATTGCAGTAGATTTTTTCGGGAGATTTCCAATTGCGGTAGATTTGCGGGAGAGAAATGTCTGCGTGTAAACTAAAAAATTGCGGGAGTCTCCCGCTGTTGGGGGGAGACATGGCAACCCTGCATAGGAGTCTGCTGTAGCGCCTGTGGTTTGCACTCCAACTAATTGTTTATATTATATTATATAAATGCACATTAGTGTCATTAGCGGCATGTAAACCACATGACCCTAAAATGACTTTTGTATATAAGCATTAACATATATATATGTCATTGATAAGCACCTGTTGGCACCTGTACCAAATTTAATAAATATCACTAATCTAGGATCCGGTACGAAACTGGCGAAAACTTAATAAGGAATAAAATAAAAAATATATAAAATATTCCCTAATTGTTAACTTGACTAAAAATTTATGTGTTAATTTTATATATCAAATTTACGGACTTATCTAAAATAAAGTCAATATTAAATATAAAAATATTACTATAATAATATATATAATATTAATTTATATGTATTATTCATTTAGTCAAAATGTCATTCTTGGTATATTAATTTAATATGAATTTTAAGTATAATAAGAATGATATATAAAATAAATTCAAAAATAAATAATATATATTATATTTATTGCATTCATTTATTATAAATATTATTTTGTTTGATGAAATCTACATCATTAAATATGTAATTGATTTTTTCTCACTAAACTATGGTTATTGCCTAATGTACCTAATTTAATAGTATTTAAATCTTAAATATGGCATTTTTTTTTTATTTAGTATATTAATGGTGAACTAAATCATTAAATATATTATAATATTTGAATTCCCATACTTGGTGAAGGTTAGACAGAGCTCACACAGGAGGATATTTATAATATGAAATTTTATATTAAGATTTATTCACAAAATAATGTTATGCTAATTACTGCAAAAAGGTTCTTACTGGGAACTTTTTCTATTTATAGTATCATAACAAAAAAAATTTAAAATTTTTATTTCAATGTTGAATAATGATAATTATATATTTTTTAAAAAAACAAAATCATAAAAACATTAAGCAAATATCATGTATAATGTTGACCTTCCTCTAATTATAGTATTATCCATAAAAAAATTTAATTTTTTTATTTCAATGTTGAACAGCTTCTACATGACACGATATTCACTGGATGTACACCCCCCCCCCCTCAAAAACCAATATCTACCCCTTAAAATAATTTACGACCTTCTGCAGCGATATTTATACATTATTAATTATACCTTTTTAATTATAATAGTAGCTCCCTCATGAATTTTAAAAAGAATAATTTAAATTATTTTTGCTCTACCTACAACTAGTGTTGTTAAACGGCTCGTTTTGAGCCGATTTTTTAAAACGGCTAACTCAATATTTTAACCAGAAAAATATTGTTTGAGCGTCGAGATTTCGATAATATATATCTAGACCTTTGTCCCTTCTATGGGCAAAATCTTCAGGCTTGCATAATATTTTTCTGGGTGAAATATTGAATTAGCCGTTTTTAAAAATCGGCTCAAAACGAGCCGTTTAACAACACTACCTACAACTATCAAAAATAATATAATATATTAAATATAATTTTTTATAAAGTGAATAATTTTTATTTATTTATCTTAATAAATGTAAAATATAATTATAACTATTGATAAAATTAAAACATAAATTAAATAAAAATATTAAAGCACAATACAAACAGTGGAATATTATATGTAGTAGATTTACAGTATATCTAATTTTATCCTTGACACAGGTTATTTTTACTTTTGTTTTATCTTCCTTTATTTACTTTCGCTGCCTTTTCTCTCTTCTCATTCTGTATCGAACTTTTTTCCTTTTCATCTATTATTTGCTATCAAATTTCCCATCTTATGCCTTATGTACCGTGTGATTAAAATTAGGTCCCCCTTTGCCTTTATAATTTATTATGTATATAAGCATCTTATGGGTGTGGGCTTTGCTTATTTTTGTCCATTCCTCATCAGCCCATAGACGTTTAAATAATAGTCCTTGGACTATTACGCGTACAAGTATGTGCGACTTGCCCACAAACGTGTGAAGGGGTCATCATTTTTATTTCCATTTTAATTTGTCCAGTCAGATGGATTATGAGGAAAACCTAACGTAGCTCTGTTGTATCCACTAGAGGGCGAAAACGTTCTATATCACGTATCACGTAATTATCATATGACAATCAAGTAATTTTTACCAATATAGCGATTATATATTTTACAGAAAACAATAAAATATTGATAAGGACATAAGAAAATATCTTTTAATGACATTGTGGGGTTGAATAATATAAAGATAAACTTTTAATAAAATTTGTTACATAAATTAAATAGATGGCGTTAAATAATTGAATGCAAATTATTGCTAAATTTATTATCAAGAGCATTGATTAGAAAAATTTCTTAAAATATTAACTGTAATATATTCTCTAACTGTCAAATAAGTCTGTAAAAGTATAATATTACCTAGTATTTTGTAACTAATTCTATATATAATTCTATATATAATTCTATATAATAGAGGAATATAAATTATATGTCTACTTACTTTTTATAAATAAATTTCTTATACTTGTCATTGCACTTGTTTTTAATAAATTATTATCATGCTTTTATATTGATGTATATAGAGTAATTTATAATATTTTATATAAATTAATTAATAATATTTTATATAAATTAATTTATAATATTTTATATAAACTAATTTATAATATTTTATATAAACTAATTTATAATATTATAAACTAATAAAAATTTGTTCCAGGCTTATTTTTTTATTAAAATAACCTCCTATCTTATAAAAATATTTTATGACTATATAATAGACTAAGGTAACCCGGCCGAAGGCCGGACAAAAGAGGGGCCAAGGCCCGCCCAAAATGAGGTCTGAGCGAAGGCCCCAGTAATTTTTTAATTCCCCCCCCCCCATTTAGGAAAGATTTAGCTACGCTTATGTGCTCAATATATAGATTTGGTGGATGTTCAGCAATATTATTGTATTATAATGGTCTATAATAAAAGTATAAATTTTTAGAGTATTACATTTTGCCTTTTTTCATTTAAAATTTAAGAGTCAAACCCCCCTTAAATGCCATTACAAATAAATTTTACACAATTAATAAAAATAAAATGTCCTGAATAATTACAACATCTTCCCTTTTTATAAGTTATTAATTAATATTAATTATACTTAAAAATTATTTACAAACAGCTGATATTAATCACCCATCCAAATATTCAAAAACTTGAATTTTTTTTAAAAAAAAATTAAGTGATAAATGTCAAATTGATTGAAAATTAATACCTACTACGGTATGTTATCAGGAGATAAGATTCCTAAGGAAGATGAAAGAAAGGGAAATTTTCTGCCAATTAATAAAAATGATTCTAGATTTCAAATTTATTCTGTCTCAGGAGAAATTGCACCCATGGTGACATGTATTGATGCAAAAAATACACCGTCATCATATGAATATGAAAATCCATCATTATATATGAAAGATGAAGTCGATCTTAAAATTTTGGGCAATGAAGAAATTCAAACTGAAAATCCAAGAATCAGGCGCATCTCCCTACATGAAACTCTTCCTAAAGTTGAACATTATAAAGATATTTTTTCTCTAGATAAAAATAAAAAAAGGCCAAGTTTATCAGATTTACATGAGCCAGGTGATAGAGATCTATTACAAGTATATATAAAATTTGCAAATGTTATATATTTATTTGTAAACTATCTCATCTTTGTTATGTAGGAAATTATATAGATTAGAATTAGTATACAATGTAAATTCCTTAGAACTTTTAATTTAATTATCTTATTAATTAATGACAAAATATATTCTTAATTTATTTTATTCCTCTTGAAACTTTTTTTAATATTAAATCAAAATAAAACTATAGTAAAAACTATAAAAAAAATTATTTTCAAGACAAAATATTTGATAATTCCTGATTTTTTGGTTCCCACTTACAGAGTAGATATAAAAATAAAAATTTAGGATTGACTAAAGAAAAAAAATATATAGTACAAAAATTAATATAAAAATGTATATGCTGAAGGTAGGTTATATTATATTCAGGGAAATAAAGAATTTTTAAAACAACTCATTTACAGCTTGCATTTTTTTTAATTTCAAAAAGCCAGCCAGAAATGAAATTATTTCCATATTCCAGTATATACATGTAGAGTATTCTCTGAATTTCTGACAATTTTATCATAAAAATTTGTATGAAAAAATCTACAAAAATTAAGAAATTAACATTTACGGAGTAGATTAGTTACTTAAAATAAAAAACATGATTTATAAATGATTTAAGTTTTACAAATTTGCTAAAAAAAAACCTAGGACATTGAAATACTGAATTTATAAAAGCCTTACACATGACTAGTGTTGCTTAAATGGCGATTTGACCCGATTTGCCTTAGTATCAAGATTTTGTTAAAAGATGTCCAAACCTTTGTGCCATATATGAGCACAATCTTTAGGCATGCATGATATTTTTCTGAATAAAATATAATTAGCCGTTTTTAAGAATCGGCTCATTAACAACATTACACATGGCATATGGTTAGAAATGGATAAAGTTATTAAAAGAAATTTTATTTTCTACTTATAAATGCTTATGTTAAACATTCCTGCACTTTTAGTCAAAACATTCTAAAGAACAATAAGGGAAAAGGAATAGTTATCACCCATTGAGTTCCGGCAAATTGGAAACTAGTGTCGCATCTGGCCTGTTTATATGTAAAAAAAAGAGAATGAAATAATTAGTCTCACATCCTTTGTTTCTTATTTTATCTATGCAATTTAAAAAAATAAATTAAAAATTAAAAATTTTTTTTTTATTTATTATTTTTAAAAAAATTCTCAAGAAACCCAGACAAAGTTTAGATGTTGTTTCAGAAGATTTGCAGAGAGGAATATCGAAAGGAACTAAATTTGGTTGGATTAAAGGAGTTATGGTAATTTTATTCAAAAGAGATTTGTGTTAATTTTTTTTTAACCCTACTCCCTAACAAATACTAACGCATAATATAAAATTTTCTTTTCTTTTTAGATGCTTTAAACATTTATGGATTAATGTTTTTTTTTTTAAAATCGAAATTTAACATGTTAAAAATTAATATCTAACTAATTAGGCAATTTTCACCAATTTATTTCAAATTATACTTAGACGATATCTTAAATCTTATAGATATCTCTTATATCGCTGTAAATATACGAGATTTATCAAATTTTTTATCCCACTTGGTGACTTATTGTCTTGAGTAGGTGATGTAATGTTTGAGTAAAATATATTTCTTATGAGTAGTATAATTTTTTAATAAATACTAGAGCCCTGCATGAATCAACAGTTTGAGTTCAGTTCAATTGAACTTGTGCCTGTGGGTATTGCATATATATTCTCTCAGACTCATTGTGATTTAGACTTTGATTTTAAAATTTATTTTAACTTAATCAGACTTGAACCTTGACAAAATTTTTAAAAAAAATTTTATTTTCCTAAATGTTTTTATAAATATTCTTTTCAATAATAACACAATTATTTTTTCTGCCTATGTTGAAATAAATTACTTTTTTCACACCGATCTATTTTTAAAGTAAATTTTTGGATCGGATGGGATCTTTGAAAAGAAAATAATACTCGGATCAGATGGATCAAACAAAAATTTCTTTAATTTCTTTTCGAAACAGGACACGAGTGGAATAAAAGATAAGAGGCTAGGTTAATACATCCAAACTTGTCGATGTTCCTTACACGTGTTTGGTGGTTTGGCCAGGATATTCAAGGGAAGAGGTTACTAAAAATATTTTGAGAACTTGGCCCCCAAACCCTCATTTGCCCAGCCTTCGGCCGGATCCCTCATTAAGAAAAATTATGATTAGGGCTTTTTAAAATTTTTCCATCATTATTTTTAATATTCCATTTTTAGAATATGTAATAGCTATATATCCTCTCCGTTAATATTTCATGATTTATTTAATACCTGGGAACTTTAAATAGTATAGTAGCCAGTATAAAGAAAAAATTTGTTAGCAACAAAATTTTAGTCAACCTTACGATTGAAAAGCTTCTGAAAGCATTTATTCTGAACATTTTATTAAATGTTTGTTTAATTGTATATTATTTTAATCCGTTTGGTAGTTCGTATAAAGAAAAAAATAATTTATTGTCAAAATTTGCTTTATCCTAAGATGGGAAATATAGAAGAACGAAATATTTGGTTTGCAATGTCTGACTAATGCTTATTAATTCTTTAAAAAATTTTGCTAAACCCAAAAAGAATCCGAGTTATAAATTAAATAAAAACAATGACTTCAAGCTAGATTATCTATATGTAGTACATTATTTGTGCTTACATTTGGTAGATAAGAAAAATGCATTATTTGCAAAATAATTAATTAAAATTGTCAAGATTGGAATCGTGCTTGGACGAAAATAATAGAAGCCCTAATTATCTGGGCAGCCCCCCCTCCACCTTTGAAAATTTTACTCCCTCTAAAATTTTAACTCTTACCCCTTTAAAATTTTACCCCTACCCTCCTTCCAAATTTAACTCACTACCCCACCCCATCCCCCATTATAATTAGCAAAAAAATAAAATCTAAATACAAATAGCAAAAAAAACGAAATTCAAATCGAAACTACCCCCTATTCCCAATTTAATTAATTTATTATGGTTTCTTTTTTCCCGATTAAAAATATTTTTAATTCATGATTCCGATCTTTATATGTATTATTTGTTTATATTTTTTACAATATGAATTTGCATCTCATGAGAGCAATCCTAAACATGAAGATTGCCAAACTTTCGAAAGCACTTAATAATTAAGATTAGGCCAATATGTATTCTTTAAATAGTATATACATTAGTTTAATGCTTTAAACGGTTTGGTAAACATAGTGTTGTTAGATGGCTCGATTTGAGCCGATTTTTAAAAACCGCTAAATATTTTATCCAGAAAAATATTGCGCAAACATAAAGATTTTGCTCATAGATGGCACAAAGGTTTGAACATCTATTAGCAAAATTCCGAGGCTTAAGCAATATTTTTATGGTTAAATTATTGAGTTAACCGTTTTTAAAAATCGGCTCAAATCGAACGGTTTACCAACACTAGATAAACAGAATTAAAAAAAAGTTGTTAGAAAATTAAGGAAATTTCTACAAAATTCAAGATAGAACCAAAAATATGGAAGTATAAAGATTTGATATTATTTTATAATTTAGCAGCGGTAGCCTAAAAAAGTAGTCAAACAGACTTGAGACATCTATGGAAAATGTGATACCAAAATAAGATGGATCAGTTCTTACGGTGAAATTAAAAACGTTTACAATAGATGATTTTTTTTACTCTCAGGCTCTAATGTCTAACGGTAGTACTGCAAATATTAAGTGCGCTTACTGTTATTAATAGGAAAGATTAAATCTATCCCATACTAATTATAGCAACTTCGGGAAGCTTCCCGTTTTTCACTTTTTTTTATAAAATATAATTTATAACAAATTTTTTTATATGTGGGAAATTTGATTTATAAAATGAAATGTGCTGTCGCTGTGCATATATAATATTGTTTTATTCGTAGATTTTTATGTTTACACGCACTTTTTTTAAATATAGAAATTTTTGAGATGATTTTTATAGAATTAGAAATTAAGGAGGGAATTTTATCAATTTTAAAAAAGTTGAAGCAAATTTTTGAACACAAAATTTTACCTAATCATATTTTTCCTTTACGCCATTGGTTGAGTTCGAATCTCATGGGAAATAGTTTCTTTCTTTTCTCTTTTTTTATTATATCGGATTGGGGATACATATTAGACCCGCAAAAAAAGGCTTGATGGGGGGGGGAGTACTTGTATTTTTTATCAAAAAATAAATAAATAAATATTTATCATAAGCAGGATATATACCATTCCCCAAATTTTATTACCATAATTTGAAAGTTTAATAGTAAAATACTTTTTTTATTAAGGAATCTAACAGTCTTCTTAAATAGTAATAATATATTTTACATTTTTTTTCTTTTTAAAATTTTAGGCGTATTACATGTAAACATATGCAATTTATATTTTGAATCGTATTAAATTAAAAACTATTTTTCTATATCTTTTGCTTCCTTTTTTGGAAAAAATAAGTTTACATTTTTAACATATTTTTTTGTATTGAAAGTAAAATTTGATTTTTAATTTCCTTTTTTTAAAAAATTCAAATTTTAATGATTCACATTCTTTACTATTGTAAAAACACAAAAATTTCTCAAAAGTTTTATTCATTTATTTTATGGAAAATTATTTTGGCAGTCCAAATATATTTATTATTTATATATAATCAATTTTTTTATACCTTATAAGACATGGAATGTAGTGTTATTAAACGGCTCTATTTAGCCAATTTTAAATTAAGGGTTTTAGCCAAAATAATATTACGCAGGCCTCAAAATAATAGATGCTCAAACCTTTCAGGAATCTCTAAAAAAAAATCTTCAGGCTTTACTTATTATTTTTAGCCTAAAATATTGGATTAGCCGTTTTTAAAAATCGACTCATTAATAACACTAATTGGAATGGAAAATCCAATCTCTATTTTATATTTATTTTTTAATGATAACCTACATTTTCTATATAATAATCGATACAGAAAACCTAATATATTAAAAAGCAGAGTTTTAAATCAACATTTTTTTTGAAATTTTTGAAAAATTTTACCTAAAAATTGAAAAATCTTTTGCAAAAAATATTTTATAAGTAAATTATATGTTAATTTCCATGCATAAGAAAAAAATCTTTCAAGATGAAATAACAAATTTAAAAAAAAATATCTTCAAAGAATTGCTCAAAATTTTTTGAACATTTTTTTTTTCAAACTCTGATTTAGTATTAGTAATATAAATCAAAGACCTGCAGACCCGTTATACTAAAATATTCTGAAAATGGAATCTAGGCTGGGATTAATTAATATTTATTTACTGTTCATATGTACATTTCCCTTTGAAACGATTGAATTGATAAAACACAGCCTAAATTATTGAAAATAACGAAATTTTAGAATGCTGGTTTTAAAAAATCAAAAAAATATGGGCCAGGCCAAAAGAGTGTTTAAAAAGTCACATTCATATAATCATAAACCTAAATTTATATAAAATAAAATATTACTACCAATTTTCAATGTAATCTTATAATTTAATTTAGATGATTATTTATAAAATTGAATAAAATGGCATCGCGATATCATAATATTTATGAAATGCTTATAAATCATTCTCTTTTTTTAACATTTGAGCGACAAGGGCGTGTTTTGCTAGAAAATATTTTGGACGTGTTCTTATTAAATTTAGATATTTTGAGATTCTTTTTTAGAGCCTTTTTTTCGACAATGCCATTGAAAATTATTTATAATATGAATGCGCTTTAAATTTTATTTGATATTTATGTGTATTTTTTTTTAAGATACGCTGTTCGCTCAATATATGGGGTGTTATGCTATTTTTGAGACTTTCGTGGATAGTTGGACAAGCAGGAATAGGTTTATCATAATATATAATTACTTTTTTTCTTCTTCAAAAATATAATTATATATTTCATAAATAACCAAATAATATATTTTCAATAATTATATAAATTTAATTTTTTTTTTTTGCTATAACTTCATCGTTCATTAATAAGTAACTCGAAAATGTTTTAAAATTATTTATTTCTTACTCCCGTATTTTATTCGAAACTACCAGTTAGTGTTGTTAAACGGCTAGATTTGAGTCGATTTTTAAAAAGGAATAATATTGCCTAAGCCTCGAGATTTTGTTAATAAACCTTTGTGCCATCTATGAGCAAAATCTTATGGCTTGCATAATATTTTTCTGGATAAAATATTGAGTTAGCCGTTTTAAAAATTTGTCAAAATGGACCGTTTAACAATACTACTGCCAGTATCTAAAAAGATATATCTTCAGTGGAATAACAAAATTTTTAGTATTTGATTAATTTTACCAGTTTATAAGTGTTCAATGTAAAAATTTCGATATTATACCCTTCCCCCTCAGTAAATACCCCCCCCCCCCTCATATTATTAACATCAGAGTACAAAGAACCCTAAAACAATCATTATTTTAAAATAACTTGTAGCCCCGCCCCGTTTCAGTTTTTACCAATTTAATTAGTAAACTTTTTTTCTCTCTCCATTATTTTAAATTTACTAATAAAAGATTATACAGATTTAATTAATTTCATCATTTTGTTTTAAAGTTTAATTTTATTGACTCAAAATTTACTGGCTAAGAATATTATTTTCAAATTTATTTATAATATTATCAATGGCAATAAACGCTATCTTGCGAATTAAATATAAAATTATATTTTTTTATTCTATTTAATTAAATTAAATATATTTGTTAATTTGTATTATTTTTATTTTAAGATCTATACATATTTTTATAACCGAGAAATTTCAAGTTTTTCATTAGTATTCTATATATGATTTAATTAGTAGTGTATATAACAATTATTTAGACTTAATTATATTATATTCTAAACATCGATGGACCACATCAAATAGAGGGTGCTAAATATGATTGCTAACCCATAGCCCAACCAAACATCAATAAATATTCTTAAAATATATTTAACTTATATATTTTTTTTTATAAAATATGGCAGTTAAAATTTTAAAATTTTTACATAAAATGTGATAAAAATGATTCCACGAGAAAAATGAATTTCCACATAATAAAGTTTTTAATATTGCAAATAAAAAAAACAATTCTTCAATCCTGAACCCTAAATTTAGAAGGTCGGGTGCTGATTTAGTAAAATCTTGAGGGTTGGAATTCGAACATTATCAAATTAAAGAAAAAATATTTTAATATAATTTTTTCATATAATTTAAAAATCATAAACTTACATTCTTACAAAATAATAAATGTTACCTTTCGAGATCAAATCTTTAATATTAAGGTAACTATCCCTATTTCAATGGTAAATTAAAAATATCATCTTAATCACTTCTTTAGCATCATTCGGGGAATTCGGCCTGGGAAAAATTTAAGATAAAAATTAATAAAACTAAATCAAATACCTGACATTAAGTCAGTACACTTAACTTAAAATACATCGAACTCTTTAAATAAACATGTTATACTATTATAAACAAAAAATATTTATGCCGCCGGTACAATAAATTAGCTTTTACAAACAACACCATTTATACATTTTATACTCCCCCCCCCTCCCCATTTTTACAAAACACAAAACGGAGAAGAATTGACCCCATTTATACCGCTATCTTTAAGTAATTATTTCTTCCCCTATTATAAAAATGATCTCTAAATTTTTATAACTAAAAATAATGATTTTTCTAAATTTCCAAATATGTTCACCCCTTTTTAAATGGGGGAATAATTATACATAACTGTTTTCCAACACAATTATATGTGACAAAAAATATTAATATATGCAGATTAATTTTCCCTTAATTGATCCTCTTAAAGAAAGAAAGAAAAAGAAGTTAATTTTATAGACTCGTTTATATTGTTAGAAAAGAAATAGAAACATAATTAATAGAGTATATAAATAATTTATAGTTGCAGAATTTGTAGTTTACTTACCCTGCATTCACAGTTAACGCGAATTCGTGACGAATTTGTATGTTTCGCTGCTAATTCGTGCTATCAATAAATGCAGGGTTAAGCATTTGAAGTTTAGTTAAACTGTATATTAATCCTACATATCTCGCTAACCTTTTTATTTTACTCTAATCTAGTTTAATATGGCGGTCTTAGAAATTTGTTGTTCCAGAACGAGGACAGACCCTTAACCCTTTTAGCTACAGTCCACAGGTATCATTCAAATCTCAATGATAAGAAATTTACAAAAAACCTATTTTTATAGGACATTCGATCGGCCTCACAGATTTTACTTTTTTACTAATCGAATTTACTACTTATCAAATTTTTTTTTTTTACTAATCAAATTATGTTATTAATAATCAATATTTTTCACTGATCAAAAAAAATACCTACAAATTTTGTATTTAACAGGGATTCTATTCTATACTGACTAAATATCAATTTTATACTGGTAAAAATGATCAAAAAATCTAACGTTCCGCAAAATGACGTTAGGTTTTAATCATCCGCCTTTAAATACTTACATATCCTTTCATCAGGCGAAACCCGGACCCGGTTCGATAATTAATTACTTAATATTATAAATTTTAACTAGTAAGTTTTTTTGGTTCCATATATAACTCCTGCTGCATCTTTGAGGTCAGGGTTAATTTACGAGAAATTTTAAATAGCGAAGCAAGCGCAATTAATAAAATATAGAATATATTATATATTTTGGACAGCAGAAAAAGAATATAAATTACCCACTTAGCTCCTCTCACCTGTTAAAAATTTAGAAAATTCTCACATATTTTTTATTCGCGCTATTTTGGCTGGTAAAACAGGCTTGATTCAGCACATTTACAATCTTATTAAATTAGGGTCTATAAAAGATCGAATCATATAATTCTATAATTGATTTCTTTTCTTACTTTTTAAATCGATTATTTTAAAATTTTAAATTTCAGTTGTAAATTTTTGTTCCTATTAAAGAAAAGGAAGCATAATATTGATATAATATCAAATCAATATTCCAAATTCAAAATAATATTATAAAATAATTATAATTAATTTGAAAAATATTTTAATTTTTATTATTTCAATTTTTAATATAAATATGCTCTTCTTGACTCTTTATTTCATGTTTTATGTTTTCCCCACTTTTACTATTTTAAATAAATATTCTATATTTTATACATTGTATTTTATCCCTAAGCCAATGATGATTTATTTCCTACCCGCTTTTTACCCCCTACTCACCTCTATCTTATCTTCTAGCCCCCCTCTCATTAAATCAAATTTGGCATTAAAAATTAATCAAAATCAAAACTATCCCCCCCCCCCCCCATCCTCCACCCCCACATAATACACTTCATAACTTGCCCCCCTCCCCTAATTTCCTAATTTTTGACAATCTTGCGTCATGTGCTCCACCCCATTCCAGTGGTATAAAGAAATTCAACTTATTTATTTATTTTCTTTAATTTTTTGGTTTTTATTTAAAAAATTTTAAAATAGTGTTGTTTGGTGTTTTACTTCTTATTTTTTAAAATATGTTGTTTATCAGATTATTTAAGCGGAAATTAAAAATCGACACAATAGAATCAATGATAAGAATTAGATCCCGAAATTATTTTTTTTAAACAAAAAGCATTTAATTTTTTTGGTTTTAAAATCGATAAATTTATTACCGACTTATAATATAAAAGATCATATTTGAGAAAGAGACGAGAGGTGAAAATAAAAAAAGAATCTTCTTTAATAATCCAATTAGAAAACAATATTAATTATGATCACGCAGAGAATCTGAGAATTGAGTGTCATATGATTGATGAAAAATCAATATTCGAAAATTAATATGGAAATTAATATTACATATCAAAATAAACCCTAGCCACAATAACCATAATCTTACTTACCCTGCATTCATAGTTAGCGCGAATTTGCGGCGAAGTATACATATACATAAAAATTTAGCAAATTTTGTATACTTCACCGAGAATATCGTGCTAACATTTTAATAAACATTTACTCGAGCTACCATGAATAACTGTTTATTTAATCAATATTAAATATTAATTTTCGGCATTTTCATGTGTATATCGGAAATTTTCGGATTTTTTGAAGGCTTGTATTTTTTTCTAATTTACTTTCAAAATGATGTTTATTAAATAATCACTATGATTTGAAGCATAGTATATACCTATTTTTTCATATCCGACCCGATCCGATAAAAAATCTCTAAAAAGTTCGTCCGACCCATTTGATTCGAGAATTTTTTTATATATTCAAGTCTGATCCTACCCAAATTTTATTTTAGAATTATGTTTGAATCCATTCCAATCCAATTCGCATTTTTTTTTTATTTAGAACTGTTTAAAAATAGTATGCGATATTTCAACGAAATGGGGATTTTTTTTATAAGGTTGAAAGGATAATAAATAATTTTACAGTTATTTTTGAAAATGATATTTATAAAAAAATTTAGACAATATAATTTATATATCGATCCAATCTGAAGAATCTTCTAAAATCAAGCTCCGAATTGGCCTGAGTCCGGGGCAGACATCTGTGTTTGGTCTGTTCGGATTCGTATTTGTCTGTACAGGGCATTAAATCATATATAAACAATGATAAAGTCACCTAATTAAAATAATTGATGACCAGCTTTGATTATAAACAATTTATCTAAAATATAGCTCATTGTGTTTAAAAAAAAATTTTTTTCACGGATTGAATTTAATTTTTAAATACTATTACATTGGAATTAATTCTATTATGATATATGTATCGTGATTATGGTTCAACCCAAGGAAATTGTCTTTATAACACGTTTATATTTAAATTTATATTCGCTTATTTATAATCACATAAAACTGTCAGATATGACATTCATTTTTATTAAAACTTATTTTAATGTATCTTGACTCTAATACATATCCCGTAAATCTTTAATTAACTCTAAGTAATATCTTTCTTATCCTTAATTCTCCACTTCCTTACTTCACATACTTGTTTAATTTTGAATATATTTCATCCAATTAAAAAATCTCCTTCAATAGAACATTCTTTGAGTTGAGCTATTGGTTCCATGTCAATTCAGCGAAACTTTTATTGCGAAACACTTTTTCGCGAAACTTTTATCGAGAATGAATTTTAACGATTATGACAATTATCACTTTTCTATGGTACATCTTCATGAAATTTTAATTTAACATGTTAACAATCTATATTTTTACCCATTTACGTTAAAAAAATTTAAAAAAGTTTAAAAATATGATTATGATAATTGTCACTTATCTAGGGTACATCTTCACTGTGTTTTATTTAAACATACTAGCAATACTTATTTTAACGCATTTTGGTCAAAAAAAATCAAAATACTTTAAAAATAACGATATGACAATTGTCACTTTTCAATGGTAGATCTTCATGAAATTTTAATTTAGCATGTTTACAATCTAAATGATATTTTTACCCTTTTGAGTCAAAAAATTTCAAAAATCTTAAAAATAACGAATATGACAATTGTCACATTAGAATATTATCCTTAAAAAGATCATAAAATAACATAAATAAGTTAAATATAAATATTTTAAAAAAAATATTTAGCCACCTCTTTTAATTTACTTAAGAAATTGATAATTTTACAAAAATGATAAAAAAGCTATAAAAGATTTCACCTAAAAATTGTATATTTATAATAAATTTCACAAAAGAATTCCTTAAAAAAGATATATTTACAAAGAAGATTTAAAATTTTTATCATAATTTGTTCATAAATTTTTTTGAACTTAAATAAATATTTTTTACTAAAAATCTTGGGCGTGAAAATCACTAATAAATTGTAACAAAAATAATATTACAATAGCAGTAGCATATCATTTTTTAATAATAAATAATATGTTGTTTGTTTTCTTTTAAATAAATGCATTCGCAATATATTTATTGTTTCGCGGTAATGCGCTCGCGATAATGACTTCGCGCAAACATATTCGCGATAAAAAATTCGCTGTAAAATGTTCGCGTATAATGTTTCGCTAAAATGTATTCGCTCTAATAAATTCGCGGTTAAGGTTTCGCGGAAATAAATTTGCGACAATGGCTTCGCGAAATTGTTTTCGCTATAAATGTTTCGCGGAGATAAATTCGCAGAATTGGTTTCGCGATTTTACCTTCGTTATAAAAACTTTTCGCGATAAACGACATTCGCGATAAAAGTTTCGCTGAATTGACCTGATACTGTGAGCTATTATCATTCTAACATTATACATTTTAATTAATAATGAACATACAGACCATGGTCCTAAATAAAAAGACCTTTTTATGTTGTTTTTACCTAATTTAATCCTTGTTTATTGGGACTATAAGTAAAATGCTTCTTTAATAAACTTATGGTTTTTCATACAGCTAAAATAAAAATGAACTAAAAATTCACAAAAACCAAAATAACTCCTCATAAAAATTAACAAAAAATACAATATACTAAAATAGGTAAAATATTATATTACGGACCGTAAAATATAAAAAGGCTTGTCCAGATTGTGGTCCTCAGAAAGATTTCATTGCTAATTAACAAATGTAAATTTTTCTTACCATTTACCGTATTACCGGACCCTAAAAGGCTCAGGCTCGATTACAGCGCCTTCACTACTGTCATAGTAGCTGCGCCATTGTTATCCTAAGAATAAAACTTTATGAAAATTAGGCTATCTAATTTAAAGAAAAATATATAATCAATTATACCACATATTTATTTCAATAAATTTCACAAAAATATATTTAATATTCAATCGATTATTTTTTAAACGCAAAAGACAATATCAAACTATATAATACTTTTTACAATTGTAATCTTAAAAATTAAAAAAGATTAATTTTTATTTTGTAATTTTATATTTCCAGGGTTAAATGAAATGTTATTGTAATCCGATATTACTATTTTGATATACTCGACAACGCATTATTACAAATGAGATCACCCCATTAAAATGACGTGCGCTGTCATTTATCATTTAAGAATGCTAAATATCAATTTTTTCTATTTAAGCGTGCTTAAAAGGAGGATTATATTTTATTGGTATGTTTGAAAAAAGGAAAGAATGCCTCCCACACACTACAGATATTTTTACTATCTCCGCGCTTAATATAAATTAAAGCTAAAAGAAAATTGATTTTAACTAGCTAAATTAGATTGAATTCCATATAAAAATAAAATGTGTTATTATTCATCCTCACGTTCAGAAGCTTGGTTCCTCCTAGCAACACCGCTTGTAATAGTGGTTTTAGGCGAGTTTCCTAATAATATCATAGGCGTACTTTAAAAAATTTAAGTAAAATAACTTGATTTTTTTTTGAAAACAAGAGGCACCAATCATATATATTCTAACAAAAATAGGTTTAATTGCTAAAAGATACAAAAAGTCCTGTTTTCATTTAAAAAAAAAGATAAAATCATCATAACCATAGCCAGGGTTTTCCTAAGGTGAGAGAGATTTTGGACATTTCTCCTCAAATATTTTATTGGAGGGTTAGGCCCGCTTTTTTTGCGGGCCATTAGCTGAATAATACATTTTTAAAAATAATTTTGGTCTTAAAGATTTTAAGATTAAAAAATTATTATTTTAGATATATATTTTTAAAAATATATTGTAGGAGAATAATTTTTTTTATTAAAATACTATTTACGGAAACGGCAAATTTGTCAAGGGGGATTTCCATACCTCTTGAGCTACGCTACCCCTATATCAAATCGTTTGTAATAATATATGATAATTAAATAAATCTTATCGGATCGGATCGGATGTCATATTCTTATTTTATATATAATTTTTTGACAAAATAAAACCTTATTGTACCTTTATCTCATTTTTATTGTAAATACAAAAAAATATATATAATGACATCACGAAATACGAACAAGATGAACCCGAATCGGTAAATAATAAAAATGTTATACAAAAACATATATATATAACCCAATTTTAAACTTCATTAAAAATTAAATAAAATATAAAAAAAATACTCATAAAAATTTTATATAACATATTATATATATACTTAAACAACAACTCTTATTTGTATAAGTCGTTTAACATTTTTTTGGAATGTTATTTGAAGGTGGGGGGGGGGGGGTTCGAAAGAAACTTAATTATTATTATCACAAATTATTTAGAGGTTCTTCGAATCAATAATGTTGTTGTGCGTTTTGAATAAACAAACAAAGACTAACTAAAATCAAAATTTAAAATACCATGGGGGGCGGAGATCAAGATCCGCTACCAAGGAACTTTTCATTTGAGCCGGAGGGGGCCTTAAACTTTTGAATCAAACTTAACTTATATTCATTTTTATTAGTGTTGTTAAACGGCTCGTTTTGAGCCGATTTTTAAAAACGGCTAACTCATTATTCCATCCATAAAAATATTATGCAAACCTGAAGATTTTGCTCATAGAAGCAACAAAGGTCTAGACATATATAAACGAAATCTCGAGGCTTAGGCATAATTTTTCTGGCTAATATATTGAGTTAGCCGTTTTAAAAAATCGGCTCAAAACGAGCCGTTTAACAACACTAATTTTTATTGATTAATACACAAAATTTAATGGCCGAAATTGTCCGAAATTCATAAAAGATTATATATTGTGCTGGAATACATTTCCGGTTAAATCGGATTCTTTTAAATTTAAAACCCCCTGAGAAATTTCCGAATGCCCGATGGATTCCGTATCCCTATACGAATACAACAAGCTCTTAAGTGCAGATATAGTATTACTTTTTTTTCACGCCCGACCCGATAATTTAAAAAAAATTTGTTCGACCAATTCAAATCCAAGTATATTATTTATTTATTTCTTTTGTCAAAGATCTAACCCCAATCCTAAAATTTATTTAGAAATAGGTTCTAATCCTATTTTTTAAAAATATTTGACTGTTGAAAAATTAAGGATATTTTAAATGAAAACGGGAATTGAAAAGAATATTTTTTTAAAAACAAATCAGAAGGGAAGCAAAAATAATTTAAAATTATATCCAGCTTCGAGTTCCTTTCTAATACGAAATAAATATTAAAATCCGAATTCGCTTTGGTGGGATTCTCGATTTGGTCCTTGCTTAGTTAAATATACTCTTAGAAAATAATTGATTGCCATCTAATCCAATGAAAGGGAGTTGATTCAAATTCATATCATACTAATTTTACTTTTCATTTCATTAATTTTTTTACCAATTAGAAATAAAGATAATTTTTATTTTAATTTATTATACTGGAGCAACATCAGTAATTTTATGCATTTTAAATGTGACAAAATTTTGAAAGGGGGGGGGGTGATACATTTTTGGAGGAGTCAAACCCTGAGATAGGAATTTTTTTTAGTTATGACCAGAGTTGGGCAGGTTCTCAAAATAAATGAATCTTGATACAGATTCTTTGTAAAAAAAATATCTTAGATAGATAGATATCTTAGTTACAAATATTCGCGGTACTGGCCAACTCTGGCTATGACTTTGGCAGCGTTGGCGAAAGAATTTGATATCACATTTCACGTTAACCTCGAAAATCCTAAAACTAACAAATTAATTATATATTAATATTAACATCTATTTCTTTTTATAAAGATGGCATTGAAAATTAAATTTCTGATCAATTAGATTAATCTAATAATAAAAATATACATTTAATAAAATAATTATCCTTTGTTTTTTTTTAAACATTATTTCCAATAAAAATGCTATAAAATAATGAAACTTTTTTTTTGATTTTAAGGGAATATTATATTTGCCAAAATTAATTTTTTTGATTTAAAATAATATACGAATTATTGTCAATAAATAATATTATCATCGATTAATCTTAATTAAATTTTAAAAAATAAATTTCAAATCTGTCTAAAAAAAAATATATTGTTAAAAAATACACCTCGCAGGTTAATTAATTATCAAACATTAAAGAAAATATTCATCCTTTTTTTCGTTAGAAAACAATGAATATTATTACATTTTTGTTTTATAAAAATTGTCATTGCCGCATTTTGGTCAAAAATTTTCAAAATTTCTATCCCTAATTTTTTAGTTTTATGCAAAGGGAAATTTATAAAAAGTTAATTAGAGTTATATGAAAATGAAACCTTTAAAAAAAATGGAAAGAAAAACCCTAAAAATGAATATATTATTAAATTTAAATGGCGAAAAAATAATAGCTAATTCATAGGTAGATTAAGGGATAAATTTTGTTACATAAAAATGGTAGAAGGGCGGCGTCCCGACAAAATTATTTCAAATATTTTAAGAAATCACTAAAAAATTCTTAGAAATGGGGATTATAAAAATTATTAATTAAAAATAATAAAACGATAAATAAAAATATGTTTTATTTGATCTAAACTAAAATTTGAGCTAAATAACTCAAATCAGGTTAGATATGACCACCTTACCCCGGGTTTGAAGTGAATGGCACTTCTCATATATGTTAAAACTAGCTTGTAAACTAAGACAGATCGAACTTTAGGTTTTTTTTAAAATTCATTAGCTTGGATGATGAGGATATCATAAGTATATAGTTTTATAAGACAGAGGACAAATTTTTTTACTACAAACCTGAAAAATACTGTTCATATGACCAGGGTCTCTCCTACATGTTATAAAGGCCTGATGTGAGCTAGGGTTAATATATAGGCGATGAGCTAGAGTTATATATATATTTTACTGATACTAGGTATGAGCTAAGAACCTAATGCTGGCTAGTTTAGTAGTTAGTATATGAGATCATTGGTAGATATATTTTCCTGATACTATAAACTAAAGCCAAATTTCATATTCTTTATAGTAGGCTAAATCTAATTTCCTACTTTCGTTCGATAAATTAGTTAATTTTTCTAGCGCACCGTATATCATGTTATATAGTACATGAAATTTTAAAAGTTAGTCTACAGTTTTTTTGCCCATATTGTTTTTTTAGACTTCATTTTTATAGGATTAAAAAAACATCAAAAAGGCATTTTTTATTCATTGTCTTTTTGTTCCATTACATTTATGCCCGAGGCACGAACACAATTTTGGCTAGAATTATAATTGATATTGTCAAGTTTAGATTTGTCATGATATAATAGATAATTTTTATTTGACCTCATTTTTATATGAAAATATGCTAAAACATACATTATAGCCTTCGCCTCCTTAATAGTTCTATTATCGATCACAGTGACTATGATAACATCAATGTCTATGTCAGCCATATGCACCAATGGGGAAATCAAAGGAGGTTCAATAAAAAAAATTTAAAAATAAATAAAATATTTTTTTATTTAACACGTGAACACGTCGAATTTTAAAAAATTTATTTAGTACGCTCATACCATCGGAACAAGAAACGATAAGATTATAATTTTTTTTTAAAAAACTAAAATAAAAATAATTAAGCCCTAAAAAAATTTTGGTTTCATTATGAAGCGAAAGTAGAAAGAAAGAAGTGTCAGTTCTTATTTTAAATAAATAGGGAAAGGGAAAAATCATTTGTTTCCAAAAAAAAAACTAATATCTAATTGAATGAAAGTAAATTTTTGTTAAATAAAACAATTTTATAGGAGGGGCCTATTTTATGATATCCAGGAGTTTGGGGCCCGAATTCGGAGGAGCTATCGGTATAATCTTCTCTCTCGCTAACGCTATCGCAGTGTCTATGAATGTGGTGGGATTGGCGGAAACCGTAGTTGATATGATAAATGTAATAATTTTTTTTAAAAAAATATTATTTAATATAAAGTTTCCATCATTTTTTAATATTTCTACAATAGAGGTAATTTTTTTTAGCTTGATTTATTAAATAAAACATTTTATCATAAAATTTAAAAAAAAACAAAATAATTAAAGGACCATGCTGGGACACTGTATGGCATAAGTTCCATTAACTGGATAAGAATAGTTGGTTGCGCTGCAGTAATACTTTTACTGGTTATAGCGATGGCTGGTATGGAATGGGAATCAAAGGTTGAAAAAAATACTTATTTTTAATATGAATAATATTAAAATATGCTAATTTTTTTGAATTAAGAAGTTAAATTTGTTTTTCTATATTTGTTCAAAATTTTCAAAATATATTTAAAATTTTTTATATAAACAACTCAACATAACATAATTTTATAAATATAGCACAAAAATAAAAATGAAGTTTTATAATTGTATACTAATGTTACAATAATCTTTCAATAAATTTTACAATTAATTAATTTTACAAAAACCACTTATATGGACCTAATAAAAATAATGAATAAATAAATAATTTTATCTAAATGAAATTTTTCGACATCAAATTTTTAATAATATGTGATAACATACTTCAATTTAACAAATCTTCTTTATGATTTTCTTAACATAGTCAAGAATTCTGTCTGGTAAAATTTAAAGATATGAAAAAAATGTAGGGTAGGCCTTGTTCTCGAAAAAAATGAAAAAGTAAAAAAAAACATAACCAAAAATAACAGTAAACAAAAAACGAGAATAAGATACGAAAAATAACAATGCCACCAAATACTTAAAACAAATCAAAATATGGTGTTCTAGTACAAAAGTTGTTTAGTCTTGATTAAAAAGCAAGAGGTATCAAAATTAAGTCATACCAGGACACAATCGTACAATTTAACTTAAAACAAAAAGGATTTATAATTTTTATACCATAATTTTTTTTTAAAAGAACTTTCCGACACTTACAAACACAAATATTATATCATGCGTTCAGGGTTATAAAATTTACAAGCTACTTAAATGTCAAATAAATTATTTTTTTTTAAACAAAAAATTTCGAGTTTGACATGATTACAGAACGAATTATTATTATTTTTTATAATAAATTACTAAATTACTATATTATTTATTATTTTAAACCATCAACTAGTGTTATTATAAAAGGCACGATTTGGGTCTATTTTAAAAATGGTCCGATTAAGATTTTGTCCAAAATAATACCATCTACTGGAGATTTTGCTCATAATGGCAAAAAGGTTTGGCCCTCTAGTTGCCAAATCTCGAGACTTACATAATATTATTTTGCCTAAATCTTAATCGGGAACTTTTTAAAAATCGACCCAAATCGAGCTTTTTAATAAAACTACAATCATCAATTTATATGCTTATAATTACATAAAAGGCTCAAATCGTGTTTTTACTGATCATCCTACTCTCTTTCATAAATTATTTCTTGGGATCTTTGATGCCACCCACCTTATACAAAGAGGCCAGGGGCTTTGCCGGATATCGAAGTATATAAGGATATTATTTGAACTCTAAAGAAAAAGAAGCATTATAATAATTTTGATAGTTTTGGAAAATTTTCCTAAAAAATTAATTTAGTCAGGTCTGAACTTCAGGGCCGTGCTAAGAATTTTGACGGCCTGGAGCAAAAATTAATTCGGCGAATTTTTAAAAACCACCAATTATATTACCTTAAAGGCCATTTCCAAAAGTTGTTTCTTTTCAAGACTGTTTCCTAGTCACGTATCAAGCAATATTTTTCTTATTAAGAATTAAAGTAGGATAATAATTTGTGGGAATTTTTTTACATGAGTGAATATATTTAAATTTACTCTTGTCGTATCAGATTCAGACGCTATTTAATCGTTAATATAAAAATAGACGATTTTTATATTTATTAGCAATTAAATGGCGGCTAATTTATAATATTATTCAAATTGTTTCACCAAATTTATTAAACTACTTCGTTTGGGAATGCAAAATATTTGCTCAGGAAACCATAAACATGACTTGTTTGGAAATGGCGTAAACTTTATAAAAATCATAAAATAATCACCTGGGTTCGTCATTTTTAAAATAAGATTCTAAAATAAGCAGCTTAGAAAATTAAGCAATATATGCAATTATTATAGCAAAATAAAAATAATTTGTGATAAATGACGGAATTAGTTAATATTAAGCATAAATTATGTAAACATCTATAAATTTACTTTTAAATACATTAAAAACAAAAATTTGGCTGCTCTTAAAATGATTTAATTTTAGCAAAACTCTGCCCCTCTCCCTACTCTAAGCTGGACTTTAGCCTTAAACACATAACAAAAAAATGTTAGAAATGTTTTTTCTTTCTTTTTTTAAAGTACCAATAAGGTATAAAGTGTTATCGTTTCTTTCAGTTATCAAATTTAGTATCAGGTCATTTCGGCTTTGCACCATATTAACCGACGCCTTAGCCGTTATGATTGACTAATAAATCAGCTAAGCCGAATCCTTTCTCATTTACTCTTCCTAAAATAATTGTAAATATTATTATAACTTTTTTAAAAGTGTCCTTTATAATAATTATTTAGATTACGAGCACTATGTTTTTAAAATATTTGAAAAAATACACTATTAAAAAAATATTTATTATATTAAATCACAAACGTTTTTTTTTTAAAAAAAAATTTATTTTCCAAAAAAAAACTAAATATTTCAAGCGTATTTATTCAAAGAAAATTTTGTGTCCAGTTTCAGGGGAGAAACATTTTTTTCGATTTTCGCTATTTACTTCCCATCCGCTACTGGTATCTTGGCCGGAGCTAATATATCTGGAGACCTTAAAGTTTAAATTTTCTTTAAAAATTATTATTTATAAAGTCACATATTTAAATATTAAAAATAAATATTACAAAATATTTGATATTATAATAAATTAATGTTATTTAAAAAAACACATATGTAAGTAATATTATAGAACTTGATTTTAAAGTTTTTAATATTTTGATTTATATTGTAAAGGTTGTTTAATCTGGATTATAACTAATTAACCATTTCGTTAAGAATCTATAAATATAAATAATATTGTGATATAATGTTCAAATAAATATCATGTAAAAAATACAGGGCCGTAGCCAGGAATTTTCACTTAGGGGGGCCAAGTGCTTACTTGGGGGGGGGGCACTATTTTTTTAAAATCAAACAAATAATTACGCATTCATATAAATTTTTTCCTATTTTTATTAAAAATTTAGTAACAAAATAATACTATAATATGAATATACAAAACAAAATAATACTATAATATGCATATACAAAACAAAATATTACTATAATAGAATACGGCGATTTTTATTTTTAAATTTTAATATAAATGAACTAAAAGATAAATTCTGCGTTATTCTTTTTTCATACGCCATTAATACTTTAATGTAGAGAACGAGGCCTCACAAGAAGCCGTTGATATCCCAATGATTATCGCTGCTGAGTAGCATTTATATAATTCTTTAAATGCATGATTATATTTTGTTTTATACATAATATGCAAGATATTTTCAAAATTATGATTTTCTTTAGCTTCCGAAGCTAGCAATCCTTTTGCTATCTTCATTTCATGATGCAGTGTTTCCATATTTAAGTTTAACAGGGATTTTAATGGGGCCATTTTATCTGATAAAAAATAATCAGGGTCAAGGGGGGACAATGTATTAAAAGATGAAAAAAGATTAAAATCATCTTCTGTAAATCGGTCTAAAAAACGATCCACAAAGTTATCTATAATTTCATAATATATCCTTTTTAAAGAACTCCAATTGGAGTCTTTTTCACAATCGAATTCTAGTTTGCTATCAACTAAAAAATCTTGGAAATTTTTAGGCGTTTTACGTACCCGTGATGATTTTTGGGGAGTAAGATTAAATTTTGATAGAAGTTTTTCAGCCTTAATCATAATCAAAGCAAAAGAATTATCACTTCTTTTATTTTTTAATATATTGATAGTAGAATCAATACAATTTTTAGCATCCACTAGATTAGTACCTACTGATTGTAGATACTTATTTAGTGGATCTATTGTAATTAATATCTCATAAATTATGATGGCTAATATAATGTAATTTATATTAATACATTGAGATAAAAGACCAGAGGCTTCGACTGAATCATGAATTGAAACCTCTGAATTAAGAGTTCTATTAGAAAAGTAAAATAATACTTCACCAATAGCCTCAAAATTCTCATAAATAATGCGAGATGTTTCCAAATGACCAGGCCACCTCTGGTCTAAAAGTCTCTTAAGGGTGTGGCCTGTATATTTACAGGATACGTTAAAACGCCTGAAAAAATTATACAATGCATTTGATAAATTAAAAAAATTAGAAATAATAACAATATTATTATACCAATTTTGAACCACAAGATGCAACTTGTGGATGTAGCAATGTATAAAAGGAACATTTTTATTAATTTTTTTTTGAAGAAGTGTTTGCACTCCTCCATTTCGGCCAGACATAACGTTTGCACCATCATATGCCTGGCTTATTATATTAGCTGAATTAATATTTAGATCATTAAGTTGCTTTAAAATGCAATCTGTAATGCTTTCAGCAGAAAGACACTCTAAATTAATGATTCCTATTATATTTTCTTGGATTTCTCCAGAAAAAATATAACGAATTATTATGCTCAGGTTTTCACAACCTGAAGCATCTTTTGTCTCATCAGCCTTAAGACAAAAAAAGGGCATCTCGCTTTTATTATATTTGTCTGAAATATGTTCAAGCACCATATTTGCCATAATGAATATTACTTCGTTTTGAATCTGTGGTGATGTATACTGGGCATTTTGGGGTATAAATTTCATAATTTTATTTAATTCAGGGTCTTTTTGGATGGTGTAGGAAAATATTGCTATAAATAGCCCAGAAGAATAAATTATGTTCTCATCTTTTGCAGCATCCGTAATATTTGTTGAACCAGTCCCACGGAAAGGTAGCTCTTGTATGCTAAGAAATAGCATCAAATCAAATATTGATTTAATATAATATTGATTACGATTAATTTGATCACCTCCCAACATTTTAGTTATTTCTGTACCTTTGTTTATATTTTGATTTTTATCATACAATATTGTAATTGAATTTAAATGAGCTTTTGAGCTCTCGTGTTTTAGCAGTCCCTTCTTGGCAGCTAACGCATTTTTCCAATTTCTGAATCCCATTTGTCCAAATTCATCACTTGGATTACACAAGTATTTCCTACATGGAAAACGAAAAGCAGCGTCAGCTTCTACATTATACTCCAACCAGTCTCGGCCTCTATACCATGATTTTTGAAATGATCTTGGCCTTCCATGGATATCTTTTTTCACGTAATTGTTTAATTTGATTTGATTTGGTTTATTCTGGCCAAAATCACCTGGGATTTGAATTGAACCATTAGAGGACTTTTTTGACACTAAAAATATTATAATTAATAAATTGTAATAAGAGAAAGGGTCATAATTAATAATGGTCATCAGGATGGGCGAAGGAAGGGCCTGCTGAAAATGAACAAACACAAAATTTATCTTGTATTTAAGATACAAGTATTTGCTATACTGTAGTGCCCAACCCTGATGAAAATTATCAGTAAAGTTGATCAGTAAAATTATAGATATTCAGTATTAAAAACTAGAAAAAGGTCATAAACGTTATATCTTTAAAGATTAACAAAAAAATATAATATTTTTATATTTATAAATCAATTACTAGTTGCCTCTTGACAATGAGAGACTGAGCTGCTAGATGAAGATGATTGAGTCTCTTCTTCGTCTTTATTTGTTTTAAAATCAAAATGTAATAATGAAACACCATAATCTCCTACTACTATTGATATTGTCAAAAATATAATAGAAAAATTTGAGTTAAATTTTAAACTATTTACCATCTTCCTCCTCCTGAGTGTAGTGAGGATCATTTTCTAGATTATTAGCTTCATTCATATCTTGAAATATGAGTGAATATATTTATTTTAATAATTAAAATTATTATACAAAAATGATAATATTAATAATAAATGTCTGTCTCTTATCTTATATAAAATAAATATATATGAAATAATAATATATAGGTAATACCCTATATCAATATCATATAAGTCATGAAATAATAATATAAATTTATACTAACTATGAGAAGAATCAGTTTCTGAAATTTCTGATGTAGTATTACTAGATGTTTGTAGAGGTGATGTTGCTTGACATTTGTTTAACTTTAACTTAAAATAAGAGTTAATAACTGATTGTTTCTTCATAATTTTAAAATAAACGTTGTAAAATAAAATAACTGGTTATATATTATAATATAAATGTGATACCTATAGAGAATGTTATACACAACAAAAAAAAATGAAAAAAAAATGAATGAATGATAATTTAATATTGGGTAAAAATAAAAATAAAACAGGATAGAAAAAAATTTACAAACTAGACATGTTTGTAGAATAAATATTCAAAATTTATTTTAAAAATATAAAAATAATCAATTCTAAATAGACATGTTTTTCGAATATTTTTGAATAAATATTCAAAATTTATATTAAAAATATAAAAATAATCAATTCTAAAAAAAATTTTCAAATTTGGGGGGGGGGGGGGGGCCAGAAAAATTTTTGGGGGCCAAAGATCTTTTCTGGGAACCAGGTTTGGGGGCCAAAAATTTTTTTGAAGCCGGCCCCCTCCTACGTGGCTACGGCCCTGAAAAAATAATGATTTAATGTCAAAGGAGTTTGCTAGCCATTATTTAGGCGTGATAAAAAGTCATCTTTTTATACTCTATGTCCAAATTCGTTTTCAAATCGTACAAATATAAATAGCGCAATTATTTGATTTGATTCGAATTGGATACGAATAATAGAATTATTGGATTCGATTCGTATTTTCGTTGGCCCAGTCCAAAGTTGATTTTATTTTTTACGTTTGTATAACGATAATATATTAAAATGCAACCGTCCTTTGTAAATAAACTGCTTATGACATTTGCATCTACTTAATACATTAACCCTTTACTAAAGTGGTAGTAAAAAATAAATTCCGCTTTTCCGTAGGTTGGGGGGGGGGGAGGTATATTCATTCTCCAAAAATCTTATTTAGCCTAAATTCAAATTAAATTTAAATGCTCGTCTCGTTCCAATGATGTCATTAGTTTAATACTATGTATTTCAATGAATATACTATTAATTACAAAAAAAGTATTATGTTACAGTCAAATCCTAGAATCAGTTCAATACGCGTATTGCCCTAATCAAATAGCGTAAATATCTTATATAATTATCTGAAATTTATAGGATAAGTATTCTACACATGCTGCAATAAATTTCCAATTTTAAAATAATGGCGCTAAATAAATTTTTTAAAGTTGAGTTATACTCATTTGTTTAAACTTTAAAGCGTTTTTTTAACATTTTTATAATATGAGAAAGAAATAAATAAATGTATTTCGGTATGTATATAATTCCTATCCTATAAATTTTAGATAATTTTATCATGAACTTTTGAATCATTTTTAGATGATTAATAAAAAAATATCTAAGATGTAAATCAGCCCAATCACGCGAATCGATTGATAACGTGATTTGACTGTATTATTCATAAATTAATATCATTTTATCAAAATTAACTTATAAATGTACCATATATTTGATATCAATGGTGTATAGAGTTTGATTTGAGGTAGTAAAAATAGCTTTATGATAGTTCCAATATATCTTTTTGAAAAAATGATTTATATATTACTTAAAATTCATATTATTAATTATTCCTATGATAAAAAACGATTTTTTTTTCAAACTGTAATTAGTTATAAAATAAAATACTTCCCAATTATGATTTTTTCAAACCTTTTATGGTAATTAAGTTTTTTTAGAATTATAATATTAATCAAATTACTTTAAAAAAATATATAGTTGATTTATTGATGTTAACTACCATATCTTATAATATCAGGGCGATCGCTTGGGCAAAAGCATGCGCACCTTGTCCAGTGGCGTCGCTAGGGGGTGGCGCGCAGGGGCTCGAGCCCCCTGGAAAATTTGAATAGCCCCCTGGAGTAAAAAAATGTTTTTAATGAAATCTTAATCCCTTGAACTAAAAATAATTTTTTTGATTGCCCCCCTGAAAGATTTCTTTCACTATTAAGTAAAATATAGATTTAATTTTATTATTTAAAAATTAATAAGACTATCTAAATATTTATTAAATGAATACTATTTTAAATATTAAATCAAATTAATACATATAAATTATATTTTCACTATGTCATCTAGCAATCAAATTTTGTGTTATAAATAGAATATCAATATCACTCACTAAATATTAATTTAGCATTAACAGTTGAAGCTTAATGGACTATTATGATTTAAATTATTTTATAACCCTAATTAAATATATATAATCATTTATTAATTGAAAACTAAAAAATTTAATATTGTAATTAGCAGAGTTCAAAATGACTAATCAACTATATTTATTTTTAAATTTTATTATCATACCTATTCCTAAAAATATTTTCAAGGTCCAAATAAGTTTAATAAAAAGTAAGTAAGTAGACATATAGTTTATAATCCTCTATTATATACAGTTGTTTATAAAATATTAGATAAAATGCCACTTTTATAGACATATTTGACAGTTATAATATATTACAGCTAATATTATAATGAATTTTAATAAATGCTTTTGATAATAAATATAGTAACATTTTGCTCTCAAGTATTTAACGCCATCTATTTAGTTATAAATAATTTTAAAAATTAAACTATAATTATTCATCCTACAATAGATGTAATAAATTAGATATCTTTTCTTTTATTTTTTACGTTAGGAAAGCTATTTTTTTCTCTTTCAAAAAACAGTAATGAGTTAAATTTTAATACAAGTATATTTTTGATATTTTTACAAACTACTATTATTTTAAGATATAATATACCAACTAGAGGTGGTGCGACAATATATTAAATATTAATTGTTTCATCATCATTCTGGTCCTTATTTTATAATTCCAAAATGTTTCATTTCTAATGTGACATTCTTGCCATGTAAATAACTTAAGGCTTGTGTTTTTATTTTATCAATTTACCCAACATAAAAAATTCTGATACTAGTTTACATCGTGAGTGTCATGATGGCTATTACTGCAAATTAACCAGCATCTATTATTTGTGTTGCTATGAAATTTAAGATTATTACTACAACGGCTGAGAGTATATGATTGCATATTTTAGATAAAAATAATAATGGTCAACTGTGTAGTCGTTTATATATTATATATCATTTAAAATGGATGATAATCTTTTAGAAATTTAATATCTCACAATAATTTAGACGCAATTTTTTTGTTTATCTGCAATCAAAAATATTTTATATTTAATAAATAGATTTTGTATTAAAAAATTTTATTTTTAAAAATGTCTTGTATTGTTTTAATTATTTATATACCAGTTTATTTTGTATGCATAATATAATAAATGAGAAAATAAAAATTCAGAATAATTGTTCAGAGTTAACAAATTTAAAAAAAGTATAATATATTAATATAAAACCCGGCCGAAGGCCTGGCAAAAGCGGGCCGAAGACCCGCGAATTGGGTATCATGGGGGGGGGGCGAAACCCCCCATAATTTTTTTTAGTTGAGCCCCCTAAGATTGTAAAGGCTAGCGACGCCCCTGACCTTGTCTAAACTTAATTTTAGTGCGCTAAATTTTTCTACCTGACGAACAAAACCTTTTGAACCCGCTTAAATGAAATTATAAATTGGCATTCTTCACGCTTAAATAATAAGCGCTAGCGATGAATAAAAAATATACCCTTTTATTTTATTTATTATGGATCCGCGTTATAGCCCTCTTCCACCAAAAGGGTCTGTCTATTGTACAAAATAAAAGCTTTTCACATAATTTATGAGTGTGACAAATAAATTTTCGAATTTTTATTGGTAGGGGGGGGGGAGTATCCTGGAGCCATTTATTTTTGAATTTGTGTATATATTATTTAACCTTTATATTTCAATAAAATTACTTGTATACGAATTTCGAGACATAGATCAGTTTAAAATTATATTAATTTTAGAACATGAATCTATTAAATATTTAGCTAGCGTTATATAAATCAGAGACCTGCAGAAATACCATTTGCACAGCCCAGCTCGGATTTTATATTTTCAGGCCCATTTTGAATTTTTTTAAAGATAATTTTCAGGCCCGGTCCGGATTTTTTAAAATATATTATTTATTTTTAATTTTTATAGCTAATAATAACGATTTAAAATATTTTATTGTAGAATATAGGGCCCGGTTCGATTATATTTAAAAAAGTTAAAATACTGCCCGGCCCGTGTACCAGGGAGGGACGGGCCTGCAGGTCTCTGATATAAATGATGAATGATAGGAAACTAAATTTAGATAGATTGTTTTTTTTGTTGTAAATGAGTAATTTATTTATAATATTATTCATTCATTTTTTTAATGATAGAATATACAGAGGCCAAGTCCCCATATTTAAGATAGTTTGGACATTAATAAATTAATTGTACCAAAAATAAAATAAGGACGCTCAAAAAGCTATTCCTAAGGGGACATTTGCAGCTATAGTAGTTACCGCTATATCCTATCTCGCCATGATATGGACTATAGGTGCTTGTGGAATAAGAGCCGCTACTGGTAACATTAACGATATCCAAAATTCAGGCTCATCATTCAATGTTACTACGGCATATATACCTTTTTACGAGCGAGGAAGCAAGTTGAGAAGTTGCGACGCCTACACTAATTGTACCTATGGATTGTTATACAATTATCACGTAAAAAGAATTTTCGTTATTTCGAATTTTATTTTTGTTATGATAAAATATTTGTTATAAAATATTTTTATTTGAGTGAAAGGAGTTTATCAGTCTTTTTTTTAAATTATTTTACATCATTTTAATCTTAATAGATTTACACCTCCCCTTGTTGATTTTCTTGTGATCCGAGGGCCGTAAAATTATCGGGAGAGTGGCACTGATGGAGCTTACATTTTTTAAAATGAGCATAAATTATGTTATATTTTATGCTTAAAAAAAACTCATTTTAAGTTACTCAAAACATTTTTCAAAAAATATAGGGAGACTGGCTCCCAAATGTCCCCCGTAGTTACGGTCCTGGTTATGCTACTGAGATGTTAATTAAAATAGACTCCATTCTATTGCTATATCACGGATATTAAATTTTCGCTGATAACATTTTATATGATTGTTCTTTAAATTCAACTGGGAGAAATTAAAAGTGCCATTTTTAATTCAACATTAATTGTTATAATTATAAATATTGATAATAAAAGAATATTTTTATTAATTTTTATACATTAAGTTTGTTGAATTAGCTAGCGGATCCGGTCCTATAATATCGGCCGGCATATTTTCCGCTACCCTTTCATCCGCTATGGCTTGTTTAGTAGGAGCTTCCAAAGTATTTCAAGTAAAAAAAAACTCATTTAATTTTCCAAACATTATGATAAACAATAAGCATTATTTTACTATTACTATACCATATAGTATATACAAACCATATTTAAAAGTGACAATTTTTCCAATATTTGCTTTAAGGATTTTCTATTTTTTTGCCTTTTAGACCCCTGAGGTAGCGATATATATAGTATATTTCATATTATGTTTAGGAATTTATTAAGGATGTACATATATTTTTATCGGATCGGGTTTTTTTTGTAATATGAGTTATCGGCCAATATTATAAAATTTTCCGATCCTATAAAATAACGTCTTAATTAATTTTTAAAATTTTTTTAAATAATATTTAAGAAATTATATTTGTTTATAAATGCAACATTCTAATATAATTTGAAGTGATAATTTTTTTGAAAACTAACTAAATATTTGAAAATTTGTTAAAAAATTATAAAATATATAATTTATTATTATATTTTTATAAGGAAGCTTATGACTTTAAAACTTAATAATTAATTTATAAAAAATTCTAACAGTTTAAATTAACCATAGACCAGATGGGATTCTCTACTTTCTACACAATAGAAAGACTATTGTAATAATTAATATTACGATTTTACTATATAAATAACTGATCAATATTTATATACTTTTACAATGATGAGTATAACTGAATAATTATAAAATGATAAGTAAATTAAAATTTGATTGTAATATTATAAATGACTTATGTTATGATTTATATAGGGTTATCAGATCTTCCTCAGTAGAAAAGAGAACATACATTTTTTGAATGTATTTTAAATAAGGCATTAAAATGAAGTTAAAAAATTTAATTGAATTTTAAGCAGTCATTTATTTTTATTGCATTTATTAATGAATAATTAGAATTGAATTAAACATAACTTATAAATCATATTTTTTTTATTCCATATTTTACACCTGCAGATATTTTTCATAATATATTTGGCCTTTTCCCTAAAAATTTATCGAAATCTTTGCAAAAAGATTTAAAATTGTATTGCCTCAGCAGGGTCCTATAAGTAGAGAATGTAAGAGTGCAGGAGATGTAAGGAATATCGAAGGTTTAAGAAAGTGTTTTAGGTGTGGTAGGAAGGATTATTTAATTAAGGACTGTCCGGGAAGTCATGAGAGAGGTGGAATATGATTACAGAGGGTTAAGGCAGAATAATTTAGTAAATCATGATTTAGGGTTAAATAAATATATAGATAATAGAAATTATATTAGCAATATTTTGGATATATATATATTGATGATTTATAATAGTTATTTTAAAATTAGCAGTGTTTACAAAATAATTTTGATTAAATTTTTGTATTTTATTGATTTTTATAATAGATATAATTTTAATTAGAATATATTTTTATTGATTGACTGCCTAACTGACAATTCTTCAATTCAATCACAACACCTTCCCCCTTTACTAATCCTACAATATACCATTAGCGGACGATGTCATCACTGATCCATCAATCATACAATCGAAATCATAACTATTACCCCTTCATACTAGCCCATTTTGTTCCATAACAGTCATCCCAAACATTCAATCCCCCCAATCCATCATAGCATCATTCTTCATACCCATATCATTTGATCCAAATCAATCCTATAATTATTCTCCGTATCCATTCATCCACTTGACCATTGCCCATCTAGACACCATTACCAATCCACCATATAATTATTCTCCGTATCCATTCATAATTCCTTTTATAGATTCCACGGATAATCTATTCCTCTCATTTGTCCCATGGCAAATAAAGAAAAAATTCTTTTAACGTCAACATTATGAGTTGATATAGCAAAAATGAAGCTTGCTATAATTCGCAGTTCACCATGTTGTTCAAGGATTAGAATATTATAAAAATATATTTTTTGGTGAAGAGGAAGTTTTGAATATTCAACACATCTAATTTTATTTGTAATAAACAATTTAAGGTTGGAAAATTGGTCGAACAACTTTTACTCATTTTAAAGAAACATTTTAAAAAGAAACATTTTAATTTCCATTGAAAACATTCCACTTCTTCTAGAGGTTCTGACTAAAGATCAAAATATCGTATTCAACTTCTTATACATTAAATAAATGATCTTTCACTGCATCTACTTGTATTTTTTGTCCATTTTTTATATTTATTTCTAATATTGTTTTTATTTATGGAAAAAAAATTCCATTTTTTCAACAAATATTTTAATTGGTTAACATTTCAATAAAATTATTTTCTTTCTCAACGGATTTTTTTTTTATCAAACGCATATATCAAGGAATGAGTAGATCACAGATATGTATCAGTTAAATCTTTTTCATAAAAATTTATGATAACTGGGGGATTGTTAATTGAAAGAAAGTACGATTTTAATGCTTCATACATTTCAATAAATCGTTGGACTCAAGGAAATAGAGAAAGCTATCTTGTTTGTTTATAATTAAACTCAACGAATTCATGATGAGGAGGATACATAAAAGAATCTTTAAAACGAAAAATAATAACATGATGAAAAAATATAGACAATAGTGTTGTTATATGGCTCGATTTTTTAAAACGGCTAGCCCAATATTTTCGCCAACAATGTCACTAAGTCTTGAGATTTCGTTAATAGATGTCCAAACCTTTCTACCATCTATGAGCAAAATCTATAGGCTTGGGTATATTTTTGAAAAAATATTGGGCTAGCCCTTTTCAAAAATCAAGCCGTTTAACAACAACACTCGGAAGTTACTATGATGCAATTGTAAAAATACTTTTCCGGTAATATGTAAAAATTAAAAAAAATTTATTTGTAAAAGAAGACAAATTAAAATAAAATAAAATAAAAATAAATACCGGTCATTTAAACATCCTTCTGGTGACCCTAGATTTATGGTATAATAATAGATGGTGGTATACTAAAAGTAGAGGATTGCATTGAAAAATTAAAATATATTAAGTATGTTTATAACAATCAGAATAGCGATATCGGATCGGATCGACCTTCAAAAAGTGATAACGGGTCACCGCTAGTATTTATTATTTAACCCTAATTTAGAATTATTTTTTTTTATTAAGGCTTTGTGCAGAGATAAATTGTTTCCCTGGATTCATGTTTTCGCATACGGCTCGAAAAGAAATGACGATCCCATCAGGGCTTATTTTTTGGCTTTCGTCATTGCGATAATGTTTGTCTTATTAGGTTGAAATTTAATTATTTAAATTAAAAAAATTAAAAATCTAGCGGAATTTTTTTAAAAAACATTTTCATTTGACGTAACGGTGTCCTTTAACACGTTAAGATTTTTACAATTATTTATTTAGTAATACGCGAGCGCTATATTTTTATTTTTTTAGGCGATCTCAATATCATCGCCCCTATTATATCGAATTTTTTCCTTATGGCTTACGCTCTAATCAACTATTCCTGTTTTCATGCCTCCTTATCCAAATCAGTTGGTAAATATATATTTTTTTTATGTTAAACACCACACCTAAGTTTTGAAAAATAAATTGAGTTGTTTGAATATTCAAAATTTTAAATATTATATAATGTGGAAGTTTAATAAATTCTCTCCTTTATATTCAGTGGCGTTGTAGGGAGGGAGAAAACCTGCTCAAAACTTTATAATTTGAGAACCTCTAAAATGATGTTAATTTGATGCTTAAAATCTCAGAATTTTTTTGACTTTATAACGTGTCCAAACTATTATCAGCAATATTATTCAACTTAAAATTATCTTATTGATTAAACAAACAAGTTATTCCCCCCCCCCACCTCCCCGCAAATTCTTAATTTAGGAGTATTTTATAATTCAAATGAATACAAATAATTTTATAACAAAATATAGGCTTCAGACCTGGTTTTAAATATTATAATAAATGGATCAGCCTAATAGGTGGTTTTCTATGTCTCGCGGCTATGTTCCTTATAAAATGGTGGGCGGCACTTGTTACTTTAATCGCCGTGCTCTTTCTGTATTTTTATATTCGTTACAAGAAACCGAGTAAAACAATATTTTTTGTTTGAAATTTTTTTAATAGGGTTCTTTATTATAGTAATAAGTATTTTGTACTCTGGAATAATCCGCCAGTCAATATTATTTTATTAAGAAAAAGGAAAGGCAGACAAAGAACCTTAAAGAATTTATTGAAAATATTTATATCAAAAGTTTATATGATAAGATTTTTTCATAAAATGAAATTGATATAAAATAAGATGTGAATTGGGGATCATCCACTCAGGCTCACATTTACAAGGACGCTCTGACCGCCGTCCTACGCCTGAATGAAACAGAAGAACACGTCAAAAATTTTAGGTAAAATATTCTTATAAATTTTATAAATACCAAAGCACATTTTCCCCTTAAATTCTGCGGCGAAGGTACGCTATTAGTGATCTGAATTGGTCCTACTTTTTCAAGCCCGGCCCGAAAATTTTTTTAAAAAATTTATTCGGCTCCATCCCGAACGATTTTTTTTTATTTATCCCGAAAAGCCCCGAAATAAAAATAATTATTAGTCCTTTCGGCTCGGATTTATTTAATTATAGATAATTTAGTCGGGATTTGCATTTCTATATATGCTATTACCTTAAAAAAGATGGGGGGGGGGGTGCTAAAATTGGGGAAAAATTTGGTTTTATTGCTTTGTTATAATAATTTATAACCTGTTTCATCACTATAACACAATTTTCATTTTTAAAAAAATTAATCCCTAGCTTATTAATTGGGCTTAGTGGGTCTATTTGCCATATTTAATTACTTAAAAAACTCATGTTTATTTTTGAATTGAAATATTAATGTATTCATAATATACTATTTTAACCTGCGGAGTGTAGGTACTCATTATGTAAAGCTGACCTCCATCATCATAGAGATCCACATTAGACGAGAGGATTAATATATTTTTTTTGAAAATCTGGTTTTCTTTAAATGAGGTTTCCCCATTGTCAATTTTTTTATTATCGTTTTAGTTATTATTATTATACTTGATTTAAAAAATAGTGAACACATTTTTATTATAATTGAAGACCTCAGATTTTGGCCTTTACTGGAGATCCTAGAACTCGTCCATCACTAATCGATTTTGCAAATCTTTTTACTAAAAATATCAGCTTACTTATCTGTGGTCAAGTTATTATAGAAGTAATATTAATTTTTTAGTAGTTATTTTCATTTTTATAAAAAAAAAATTTGAACGTTTGTTTTTATACTTAACGGCATTTTTTTTAAGACAGAATATTACATTAGAAATATTTATATTTAAAATTATTGAATTTTATTAATTGAATTTTACCTTTTTTTTCATATTAAAAAAAACAAATATTTAAATTTAATAGTCCTAGAAATTTTAATTAAAATTATAACTTATTGGCCACTAATAAATAGCTAAAAAAAAACTATAAAAAGATGTATTTATTATTAGTAAAATAAAAAATTTTAAAATTTTAAACTATTTAATTATATATTTTTTTAGCAATCCCCTGATGATGATATGATACTCGTTGATGTTAAATCAGTATACAATGCATTTGCTCACAAAAATATTAAAGCTCTATACAACACATCCATAGCACCCAATTTTCGACAAGGAGCTCGTTCATTGATGGAAGTTTTTATTTTTAACTGTTTTATTTAGTCATATTTTTAAAATATTTAAAAGATAGTATGGCGTAAATTATTATAAGAGGAATTTCTGTTCTAACTCTACTCTTGGTCGTATATAAGCTAAGGTCAAATTTTTATCCTTTAGGGTCTCTTCCAATCTTTTACATTTTTAAATAAATCTCAATAATAAATTTTAAATGTTTTTACTTATTGTATACTATTGTTAACCAAATGCCATGCTTTTAAATCCCTGTCCTGTTAGATTGAATAAACAACAATTGATAGGGTGTTATATTTATAAAAATAAACAATTAATTTACTTGGATTAACATTTTACCTAGTGTTGTTAAACCGCTCGATTTGAGCCGATTTTTAAAAACGGCTAACTCAATATTTTATCCAAAAAATTATTATGCAAGCTTGAAAATTTTGATATACAAAGGTTTGGAAATCTATTAGCGAAATTTCGAGACTTAGGCAATATGGACCTGGCTAAAATATTGAGCTAGCCGTTTTACAACACTAATTTTATCAGAATAATATTATAAAGAGTTTAAAATGGTTACTGATTACTACAGAAACTTATTAATGAATGCATTATATATACTTGTAAATTGAATACACATTTATAATTTGATTGAATAAGTATTTCATATTGTGTTTTGATGAATTATTTTTTTTTAAATTGAATTGGATTTGAAAAATGCTTATATTATCTTTAAAACAAAATTACATAAAACAATTTCAACTTGTAATTAGATATCTGGTTTGGGAAGGCTGAGACCAAATATAGTTATTTTTGGTTACAAAAAGAGATGGCTTCATTGTGATCTAGATGAAGTTGAACAATATTTTAACGCCATCCAGTAAAAATTAAATAATTATTTTTTTTAATTTAGAATGGGGTATTTATTATTTATTATAAATCAATTACTGCAATATTCACTGGGAGACTACAAAATAAAGTAAGGAGGCGGTCCGATTTATCCCTTCCCAACTCTAGTCTTTGATATAAACTTGGGTGTAGTGTTGTTAAACGGTTCAATTTGAACTGATTTTTAAAAACGATGGCTCAAAGATTTAAACATCTATTTACGATCTTGAAGTTTAGGCATTATTTTTCTGGTTAAAATATTGAGTTAGGCGTTTTTAAAAATTGGTTCAAATCGAGCCGTTTAACAACCCTTCTTGGGTGAATTTCATCTATTGCGGGGGAATTATGAATTATTTTTCAGATTTCGCTTTCTTTTAAATATATATTACTTAATATTTTAGGGATATATTATGATTTTTTTTGTGTAAAACTTTTTCTATTGTGTTATAATTAATGTAATATTTTAAAATATAATGTCAGTTAACTTAGAAGGGGAAAGGCAGGATTCTGACTCGAAATTCTTAGTACAATTAATGGGGGTTATTTTGATTTTATTTAAAATTTTGATGTTTTGCGCCCAGTAGGAATGAGCTTCCAATTTCTTAGTTTAAAAATAATTTTTTTATTGAATTAAAATTTTAAAAATGAAATTTTTCCCTTATTTCTATTTTTATTTTCCTTTCATCATATTATTTATGCCAATAATAACCCCCCCCCCTTCAAAAAAATTTTTTTAATACGGAGAGGGTCGATATGTTTTAAGCGCGTTTTATAATGTTACTGCATCATTAAGATAAAGGAGACACCTTTAAATGTTTGACTCAGTTGCCTGGAAGGGGTCTCAGAGTCCTAAAACATAGTTATACAATTGGGTTACATCTGCTGGACTAGGAAAGTTTATAAAATTAAAATAGATGTGGCAAAATAAGTTGGGATAAGTTTTTGTATAAAACTAATAATTATTCACCGAAAAAACACATATGGTGAAATTCCATGACAAATCAAGAAAAAAAAACACGATTTTCAATCCGACCCCTTCAGATTTTTCTAAATCTTTTTACAGTTTGTATATATTATAACTAAGAAAATAATAAATTTTAGCCAGCTCCAAATAGCGGCTGAGATATGGGCTTTAAATGTCGAAAAAATGGGGCATTTTCGTATTTTAATATATCTTTGGATATAATTAAGTTAAAAGTTTCATTTAAATTTCTTTATATAGCCATAGTAGGCCTTTAATATAACATAATGTTAAATATTGTTAAAAAGTTTTAGATCATAAAATTAAATCAGCATTTATTTTCCTCTCAAATTTTTATTATATATATCTATAATTAATTAATTAATATGCAAAATTTCAAGTTGGGCCGAGCTCATGCTTAGAAGATATGACATTTTAATCATTAGTCTATTGCAAATATTCTTTATAAATATTTTATATTAGCCAATAATTGTAATATAAGTCAAAAGCTATCAAATCATAGGCGTATCCAGTAGGGGGGGGGGGGTCACTATTAAGCAAATTTTATTGGAGGTCTTTATGTCCATATAATATAGGCCATCAAGGGCCTATATTATTATATTTTTTAGAAAAATTTTGGGTTTTTAACTTATTTTTTTTAAAAAAAAATTTTCTATAAATTTTGAATTATAGTCGTTCTTTTAAAAAGGTATTAACGTTTGCTAATTTTTTTCTTCAAATTCTTCTTTATAGTGATATATTGTAGACATTTTAGGGGAAGAGGGGGGTGGGGGGGCATGTATGGGAATTTTTTTATTAGATTAAAATGCTATTTACGAGAACAGGCGTATTTGCGAAGTTAAGCGCCTGTATATTGGGTGGGGGGAGGGGCTTTGGCTAATAATTTATTTGATGAATTGAATTTCTCTCCACATAAAAATAACACAAAATACAAATCAATTTTTGATTATTAATTTATTAAAAACATAATTTAATTTTATAAAAAATTTAATTTTTATTTATTATAAATTGAATATAAAATTTTGTAATCAGGAAATGAGTTTGGCCTTTGGAACAACATATTCTCATCATTCCGTATGCAAATTAATTCCAGTGATATCAATATGTCTTTAAAATTAGAATATAATCCTTTAAGATTGCATAAGATAAGTTCTTCAATTGGCACTTCTCTGCTTTAATATTTATTAATATAAAATGGTTTTTATAACATTCCCAGTCTTTATAATATTTGAATTGGATAAAACACTCTTTTCCTTGACCAATTTTAGGCTACCCATGACATGAATTTAGTCGTAAAAAATTCTTCTTGTTTTTAGGGTTCAAGAATTTGGTAAAATCGTCAATATCATAATTTTTTTATTTCAATAATGTGTTGTTTCACATTTATTTTGCAAATGCTTAATGATTTCACATTTATTTAATATTACAATTATCTTCTGAAAAAATATTAAAATATCTTTCTTAATTTTTTCCCGGATTTTCAATTATTTTAATAGGAAATTTTTTTTTCGCTTAAACTTAAACTTTATTCATAATTGATGCCTGTTAAGTTAATGAATAATTATGGTTGATTATTTAAAGAAGTACATTACTTCGACTTTCAAAACATATGTTTATCCAAATGAAATGGATTGTAATCTACTGTTTAAAATATTACGAATTTTGGGAAAGAAATAAATATGTTATATAAATTTTGGGTTATATTAGAATTCATGATTCATTATATATATTAGAAATTTTTACAATTGATTAATAATTAAAATGCCATTCTCCCAAACCTGTCCTCTGCCCAACTTTAGACTTTGCATATTTATTAATTGATTATATGGATATACATAAAAAAATTTGAGAGAAAAAATGCCGATTTTATTGTATGATCATACTCAATTTTCTATTTCCGGTTTTTGACATTTAAATTTTTTAAACAATATATAACTTTAGAAGCCTACCATTAGGCTATATAAAGAAATTTAAATGATAATTCTAGCTCAATTATGTTCGAAGATATCCAAAATTAAAAGGGAGTGCATTATGCCCAAAAATGCTTTTTTATGACCTTTAAAAGTGCTAGTATCTCAGCCGCTGTTTGGAGGCTAATATTTTTTTTTTTTCTTAGCTATATGCAAACTCTTGTAAAAATTGAAAAATCTGATACACATTATTTGCCCCCCCCCCCCGCCACATTTTATAAAATAATGAATATGTACTCTTAGAAGTAAAATATATCTATTTTTACAAATATTTTATAAAGCGACGCTTTTGATATGAAGTTAGGCGTAGGTATCTTGAAAGTAAAAGAAGGATTAGATTTTTCATCTTTGCTCTTCGATTCCAAGAGCAAAGCTTCTCATCTTTCACCTATTCTCAGGAGGAGATATACTCACGGCGGACATGAAACGAAATCGAGAAATAAAGACGAAGATGATTATTACGACAACGAAAATTATGTACCGAATATTAGCAAAACAATTACTAACGACACTTATATCAATAATATTAATTTAAATAATATAAGGCAACCTTTGCGCATTACAAACGAAAATAATAACAACGGTGTTTTACATGGCAGAGAGTCAAGGAAAAAAAAAATTAAAAAATGGAGAAGGTGCTTTTGTTTGTTAATTATTATTTATAAAATATTTTTTTTGAATAATTATATATTTGTAATATTCGTGATATTTATATTTTATTTTGCAAAAAAAACCATAGAGGTTATCCGAATAATAAGACATTGTCTAATGGCCAACCCTTGAAATATTCTTCCGATAACCTTTCTAACGATTCTCACGGGTCCTCGAGTAAGTATTCTTCCGCTATAAAGGCCAAATTATCTTACATTCAAAACATGTTCTCATATTCTCAGAACAAATTAGCGGTTTTTACAAAACGCAGAGCGGATGGCAACTTTAAAACTTCAACTCACCTATTAAACGCGGACGGCATGCCTATAGAATCCTCAAAAGAAATAGACAAAACCGAAATTTTCCTACCATCTACAACAATCGTCATTCAACGTGATCTAAACCTTTCGACCGGTCTAGGCGATGAGAATTCTCCCTCTCCTAGTAATATTATATCTCGAGTCGACAATATTTGCAAGAAAAACGATTCATGGCAGAACAATTCAAATATTTCCAGAAAAGCCTCTCTTCAGAGCTTTAAAGGGATACTTAAAAGTGCCGTAGATTCATTTGAGAGCAAACTCAACAACATCTCTCATTCTTTTTCTTCTTTGGCAATGAGAGATATCAATTTAAATGATAATTCGGGAAACAAAGAGGGTGTACAGAACACCGCTTATAAGTCACAACCTCAGCTTAATAACAGCGGTAGTAATAATGCGTATGCATTCGATCGATTGAGTCAAATTAGTGACAAACTCAAAACAGAGGCAAGTAATATTGCTGACGATTCTAAAAACCCATCTGCCACTACTCTTAGCTCACGGGATAGTCAATTTGAAATCAAAATAAGTGAATGATTGTTTTGTTTTTCAAACTATTAAATAGATTTTCTATGGTTATTATTTTGATTAAAATCGTAATAAAAAGATATATATAATTTTATTAGTGCTGTAAACGTTACTTCAAAAACGAAACGCAAAAAGAAACGGGTTACTTGTTACTTCAAAAAGAGAAACGCGTTACCGTTCTCGTTACCTTGTGAGAAAAGGAACGCGCGTTACTATCAATTCAGAAAGTAAAGCGTTACTCGTTACTTGAAAAATTAAATACTTTATGCAAAAATTTTCTATATATAATATAAATAAAATTATACAAAAATAATATATTATAGATAAAATTGTAATTATTTTTTTTTATTTGCAACAAATTGATTTTCAAATTTTTGATCAAATAAACGAGAATGCTCAGCACATCTTTAGCCGTGCTAAACACACGTTCAACTGGCGCAAAGATGGGAGGGTTGTATTATATTTAAATAAAAAATTTAATTAGGGGAATTTATGCTAAAAATTAAAGATTATCTAAAGAATCTGTCATTTAGATTCTCATCAAAATTATTTTTTTACCTTTATCAGAAAATAATCTGGTATGTGTGTTGTTTTTTTAAAGGAATCAAAGTCTGCTTTTTCTTTGTCAAGATATTTTATTATTGGAAATAAGTTCAAGCTAGCATCGTTGGCCTATAATTTTATCCAGGGCTAATCTAATTATAGTAGCGGGTGATTTGAAATTATTTAAAGCATTTTTTTTAAAGTTTTAATATTATAATAATTATCATGGGAGTGAGATATCCCAAATATTCTAAAATCGAAAGAGCCATACCAAAAGGTTCCATATCATATAAAATCATATATATATATATATACATATCATCTTTTAAATAACACTAACATATATATATGAACGAATTTATGAACGACTTGTCATTATCTGAAAATTTTTACAATTGGGATTTATCACAAGATTCGTCAAATTGGTTATTCTCCTTATTAAGACTATTGATTTCACGGAATTATAAGAGTCATGTTATAACCGGTTTAATCACATATCTTTCCATTTTTTCCTTAAAAATGGCTGCACAGTTTCGAGACTGCCCACTTTATTCTACAATTGAGGAAATACTTGAGTTGGGACTCAATTTTGAATTGTAGACTTTGTACCTAAATTTTTTTTATTGGTGTTAAAAATATTTTTTATTAGGGCTAGGGCAGGTTAAATCATAATAATATTATTTATAAAATAAATTATAATATTAGAGAAAAAGAGTATGATCTAACATATCTTGATTACTTCAATATTAATTAGATTAATTGACTGAAAATTTAACAAAAATTTAAATGAATGGATTTGGTGGTTTATAGGACTTAAAAACTCGGCTTAAATTATTCATAAAATTTAAAAATTAAATAAAATAATTTTATAATACATTAAAATCTGTTTTTTCCATATTTTTTTTTTAAAAAATTTAAAGTAACAAGTAACGTTTTGCGTTACTGTTACTCAAAAAAAAGAAACGCGTTACGGTTACCTCTTAAAGGAGGTAATGAATGACGACGCCGTTATGACGTTACTTTACAGCACTAAATTTTATACAAAATATAAATTATTACAAGTTAACAATCAATACTCGAAGCCACCCAAAACCAAAAGAAGCCATTTTAACTCCTTACTCCCTAAAGCATCCAAATTGTTTTTACTTAATCGTAAAAAAGGACTTAAAGTTTCCGATGATCATATTCAAACAGATGACTTTACCTTGCCCGCTAAAATAAATTCTTCCGATTCCTATAGTAAAAAGCGATCAACTTTAAAGGACAAAACAGGTAGTGATGGTCACAAGTCAAAAATTTCTGCCAGTAAAAGTAAGAAAACTAATCAGAGAATTAGGCGAAAAACATTATCCCACTTTGAAGGTATTTTTGAGGATTCATCATCCGAGTCATCAGAGGACAGTCCTGAGTTCGAAGATTATTATTTCTTGAAGAAGTGGAAAGGAGAAGGGGTTAACGATAGGGAAAATAACTACACCACACCTCTATCTAATGAGGAATTCGAGGACTACCGTTACATAAAAAAATGGATGGGGGAAGATAATGATAACAAGGGTGCTAAGTTTGACGAAAATGTTAGTGAAAAAGGAATAAACAGAGTCGGTGTTGAACAAGAGACAAGTAACCTTTCGGATAGGTCTCTACCTTATGCATCCTTGTGTGCCAAACAAAAAGATAAATTCATTAAAGGCGGTTTGACAGAGGTTAAGTCACTAGATATAGATCACAATGGAAATATGATAAAAAGTTGTCTAGATATTCATAAAGACAGTGAGTCTATCGACTCTCGTTTTCCTCTCAAGAGATCCTTATCGGTTCATGGACGTTCATTCTCTCGTAAACAAAATATACCAATAATCAATATTGAAAAAATGCCATCAAATTTGAACAAACAAAACGTTCAGGATAATAATTTATCAGTTCGACATACTGCTACAAATGATAAACAAAAAAATGATAACGAATCCAGAAGGTTCAAAGCTCTGATCAGTCGATTCCGCCATAAATATACAAGAGGCACGATAGATGTCTGGTGGCTCTTCGATGATGGAGGTATATTATATTTTATTAAATTAACCTATTTCTTGCCGAGATATGCACATCCAACTGAGCTCCATTCGTGGTGCCATGATTTTAATCCTACCTCATTCTATCTACTTTTTTAAATTTTACCTAATTTTTGCATAATGAATGCCATAGTAGTAAAGTTGGGTGAAGGCGAAATGTCGGCTAATTTGGCTCAATCTACAGGTGCGTGACGGAGAAAATCCGTTAACATTAAAACTTTTTAATTTATATTAGATTATTTCTAATTTGAGCTACTATATTTTTAAGAAAAACACCAAGGTGAATGTGATAGTTTTCTGTTAAACCGAAAAATAGTGGCTTAAACGCTAAGATAGTAATTCCTAACTATACATAATATGCATTAATGTATTATACAGAAAGTTACTATGAATCTTTAATTTTATTCTTACCTTAATAAAATTCATTTAGGATTGACCGTCCTTTTACCCTTTATTTTATCGCAACGAAAACTTTGGATCAATTGCGAAATGAGAGTTTTCGCCATAACGAAAGAAAAAAGACAAATAGACCTCGTACATCAACAGTATAACAAATTTAGATTTTAAAAATAATAATTAAAATTTCATCTTAGATTTGGCGCTATGTTACAGAAATTTAGAATCGATTACTCGCACGTTATAATTCTCCCTGATATTCACAAAATACCTTATCCTACTAGGTTTAAAATAAAAACAAACCATTTTTTTTATTAAATAAATAATTTTAGCACCGCCAGATTCGAAAAAATAATAGAAAAATTTAGAATTAAAGATGAAACTGACCCTAATTACAAGCTGGGAATGATCACGGATAACGATTATTTGGCAAATAAACACAAATCATTGCGCCATATACGCTTATACGAAATGTTAACCCAACACTCCTTCAACGCTAATTTAATTTTCATGTAAAAATATTTTTATTTTATTAAAAATTCAATTTAACTATCCATAATCTCACAATTTATATCTTTAATTTATCAAGGACATTACCTATACCCAGGAAAGGTTCTTGCCCATCTGCGCTTTATATGGCCTGGTTGGAGATGATCACTTGCGATTTAAATCCGCCAATTTTTCTACTCAGGGGCAATCAGCAAAGTGTCTTAACCTTTTACTCTTAAAATTCCGATCTATTAACAATATTCAGAGATATTAGTAAAAAAAATCGCTACAGTTCGGTCAAAAAATCCTATTCCCATAATGTTAAAAAAAAGGATTTTAAAATCCTCACTCTAACGTTAGATTTTTCTCATTCACACTGCTTATTTCATAAATGTCTTATTTATAAAATAAATTTTTGATTATGTATGCCTCAAATCAGGTATCTCAGCATAGGTTTTGCAATAGCAATTATGTTACTCTTCATCAACCCATGAGGTGAACAAAATTTTCGGTTCCCTTACGAGTTCACGGTAACAGTCTCAATCTTATTTTTAACCCAATGCCGTCGCAGTCACTGTTATAATAATGACTATTTTTAAATCGAAATTGTATAATATTTTTAATCCTAAAAAAATCAGAGCAATAATATTAAACAGAGAGTGGATATTTAAAAAATTAATTTGTGCGAATTTTAAATTATAATTATTTTTGGTAAGAAAAATGGAAATATGTTATAATTTAATTAGTCATTGATAATATTGCAAATTTTTAATGAATATAATTTTATTTATAAAATAATTGGCAATTACGAATATAACATCAGTATTTTTTTTTAAATAATAAAGTATTTGGATATATTATAAAATGAATGTGCAAACGTATTATCTATATATATACATATATACTAAATATTACATAGTTATATAAAGTTATATAATTATAAATAACAATTCGAATAAAAAAAATAGATTTCAGGAAGTTTAGTAAGCTGAAATCGCGGAGTCGTAGAATCTTGCATTATAAATCTGGATTTGTAGGCAATTTGGCAATATTAATTAAAAAAATATGAATAAAATCTGAAAAGATAAAAAATTTTTTTGAAATAGCCCAGCTGGAATTTTTTAAAAATAATTTAAAGAGCGGAGAGGTTGAGCTTTATTGTGAGCATATGGGTAACCAAACATTAAAATAAGTATGATTAAATAATTTGATTTTAAAAACGGTCGAAAATAATATTTTTTATCACAATCATTTTTTTATAAAAGGGAGCGTGATTTAATTTATTTGTTACATTTATAGCATTAATTAATATGATTATCTTTCTTTGGGAGTAGCTAACTAATGGAGAGAATCAACCAATTAAATTGCTATAAATTTAAAATGGAAGGGTCAGATTTTAAACGCGAATATTCGGACAATCTTATTTTCGCGTAGGCAAAGTAGTCGAATGATTTATCGCTAACTTGGGATTGGAGAATAGCCCAGACTCCCCAGAATAAATGAGGAGCCAGAATAAATTTATCGACTTGATTCATTAGTTCGTCGAGATTCGGGAATAAAGTATAATTCGCATCGATTTTGTGGTGAATTTTTTGCCATTCGTTTAGGTATAAGGCCAACCATTTGCGCCTGAAAGCCGAGTTAGGAAAGAGGCTATAATCCACTGTTTCTAATCCTTAAATAAAAAAAATATTATTTTGTAATTTTTCAAGAATAAAGCAAATCTAGAACTAAAAATAACGATAGATTTAAAATTTTATAATTTTCAAACATGAAAAGATGTTATTTTAAACAATTGAAGGATGCTTAATTAATTTAAATATCGATTTTGGTTATAAAATTTCGCTTATGAGAATATTTTAAATTCTTCGAAGAAAAGTTGTTTGTAGGATATAAAAAAAATGCTTGACTCTGTATAAATATTAATAATAATTATTTGAATTGAAATAATATGATTTTTACAAAAAGAAAATATATTATAATTATTTTTAACGATATCGGCATAATTGATTTGTTTATTCCTAAAATTTAAAAATAATATATATATTAAATTCTGATTTACTCCATTAATATTTTTACTTAAATATGTAATATTTGGGGAGTTTCATCGTTTCAAATTTTGCTCTTCTCAAGCTAATTTTTTCATATATTTAGAATATTGAGGGCTACAAAATGATATATAATTTGTTACGTTGAACAAAAAATATTTTGAGTAATTTGAGATTCGTTATAAAGAAGGAAAGGATCTCATTGAACTTTGATGGCCCATAACTCCAAATATATTCGAACTAAAGCTTGAAAATTTTGATTTATATAAAATATGCACTATAAAAATACCAAGTTTCATTCATTTTAAAAAGGGTCGTCCGAAAATCTCGTTATTTCAGTCGATATGTCATAGAATTATCCTTTTTCGTATCGGTTACATCAACATTAGAAATATAGGATCTCTACTTTATTCAACTTTCTAACAGGTCTTATATAAAATATAGTTTTTTAAAGAGAAATCAAAACTCGACTAAATTATTTTAAAATTATGACAAAACAGATGAGAAAATACATAGAAATTTGTAATTCTACCTACCGAGAAGGGTTTAACTCTATTAGAGGCTACTCTCCTTCAATAATAAATCTATCTACATGATATGGGTTGTCGTTAATAAAATAGCTTTTTGTCAAAATAAATAAAAGATAAATAAAATAGCCAAGCCACTCCGATTTTGGCAAAAAAAGAATCTATAATAATCAATTTAAATTTGATTTGTGTTACAAATTTTATTTTATTCCATTGTTAGAAAATAATGGGCTTTTGTTTTGTTCGTGTACCATTCTTTTCCAACCCCCCCCCCCCCCCTTCCTATTTTCATTTATATTATAGGCTTATTTTTAGACATAAAGAAATTTGAAATGCTTGTTCTCTTAAGATTGAAATAAAGATAGTATGGCAGACTAGTATACATTTTAAAATGGAGGAATCGGATGTCGAAAAACAGAAAGCCTAAAAATGATGAGTCGAATAAAAATCGTAGAGACCTGCTTTAATTTTTTTTTAACCCCAAACTAAAGAAAAAATTAAAAACCTGGCCAGGGTCGTAAAATGACCAAGATTTTTATTTTAATCTTTCTTTCTTTCGAATACAAACATCTTTTAGACTATCCTTTCAAAAAAATATATAATAATAATAAACAATCAAAGTTTAGCAAAACAGGATATATATTATAAAACCATTTTTTTTTCTATTAAAAAATTATTGGAACAAGATTCAAATCCTTTTTAAAAAATTGTTTTGATCATCTCTTTGATAAATATAAATTTATAATAAATTCAGCGATATAATAATTTAAAAAGATCGTAGATATTTTACCAGCGAATTCGCAAAAAAAATGTGCTATATCGAAAGCTTGGTAATTGAAATCGGCGTACTCAAAATCGATAAATGACATGTTACCTTTGTGATAGTCATAAATGATGTTGTCTAAGAGCAAATCGTTATGACAGAATACGATTGGGGAATTCATAGGCAAGAGAACCTTTTCTAAATAGTCTATTTCTTCCCAGGGATCAACGGGAAGTTGCGATAGTAATAGAGACCTTGGTTATGATGAATATTAATGATATAGAATATAGTATTTTATTTATTCATATAAATATGAAATATCTTATTTATTGATTGACACTTTCAACATCTAAAATATATTATTTATTACCTTTTATTTCCGCAATCTTTTATCGAGCTAACATAACTTTTACCGGAATTATTTTTATAATCAAATCGATTAACTATATTTTTTTCATCCAGAAGTGGCAGTATAAGTGAAGCCCATTTTCTAATCGTTGGAAAATAGCAAGCAATAGGATAATCGAGTAATTTTTCCCCAGTTTTATCGATTTTCTTTATATTATTTTGGAATTTGTCCACGATTAAAAAACAAAGCGAATTATCAACGCATTCCTTCTTTTCATCATTTCCGGCCAATATAGCTTGCGATTTTTCGTAGTTTCCTATATCTACGGGAACCAACTTCACCGTCGGCTTAGATGGTTGGTTAGGAAAGGCGAAATGCATTCGAACCAATTTACCGGCAATAATGGGATATATAATAGGGTCAGTTATAGTTTTGATCGAGATTGCGTGGCCCTTAGCGTAGCCATAGCATAAACCGTTCATAAAAGTACAATAAAGTTCGGAACCACAACCTATGCTCCACATAGCTACCATGTTTTCAATTTCCTTTTCCCTATCGATTATAACCTCAGTTTTGTGGCCGTATATGCGAATCAGAAGGATATCTTGATTAACTACACTATTTTGGCTAATATTTTCTGAGTATCGTTGAGTATGCTGATTTTCGAGGTTTGTAATGTGATTGTGCGATTGAGAGCCGTTATTGTTAGGATTTGATGCGGGAGTTAAATTGCAATTAGTGGGTATTGCCGAATGGGATAATGGCTGGAGAGAGGCGCTAATTATGGTGTTCGTTGTGCCTAATATTTTTCACAGGAAAAAAGCGTTTGGATAGTCAATAATTAAGAGAGAATATTAAGTAATAAGTAGGCCGTTAAACTGCATCTAATCCATCCTATCGAGTTTTCCTTTCCTATGCCTTATAGTCCTTTTTACATAAGAGGAGTTTCAAAATTTTGATCATATTTACATATTTATTCTGAGATTAGCATATTAAAAAAAAATTTTTTTTTCTCGTGGGGTTAGAAAAAGCAATGATTAAAAAGTGAGCTAGGAAGGAGTTTTCGAGAGGAGTTAAAATTAATTTTTTTAAAAAAAATGTTTCCTATTGAATTCTACCAAATTATTAGAAATTTTATTAACTGCAAACTCTACTTTAAAAAAAATATTAAACATCAATGTTAAAAGATCAAAATTATAACTATTCCAAAATATAAAAAACACCCCAAGGGTTAGGATTATTTCAATATTTTGCGTAATAATCATATCTAAACTTTATATAAAAAAAACAAATCGTTACGATTTAATTCTTATAAATTTATATGTAAAAAATGAATCGATATATAATTGTTTTTTAACAGGAGATATGAAGTCTTATTAAAGATCGGCAAAGCCTGGCTCGTCCGAAAGCCTGGCCTGCGGGAGAGAAAAAATTATAACGGTTTGGGAAATTTGTAAATAATTATTATTCGGGCAGTATAATTTATACATAAAAAGTCAGGCAGAGCCTAGGAGTGAGTTTGAATCATTTTATTAAACTTTTCCATTTGACTGATCGATGGTAATTCTCTTATTTCCTGTTCCTTTTGTAATTTAATATAGTTATTTATAATTATAAGTCATTATTGGCTTTCACCTTGGCAACATAAGTAATTGCTTGAATTTGGGACAGAGAAAAAAAAGAGATAAAATGTACTTATCTAAAATAAATTTTTCTTTTAAAAAGTATATTATATTTTAAATATTGAATGTATAATTATTGCTTTTAATTGATTAAATATCATCTAAAATAATGATTACATGAATAATTAATTTGAATAATATTTAACTAGCAATATTTAATCAAAAAAATGGAAATAGGAAATATGATAAATGAATGAATGTATATAGTAGAGATCTGCATCAGGCCTAATGCTCGAAATATTAAAAAAAAATTCATATCCAGAACCAAAATTATTTTCAAAAAGTAGGCTCACTTAAGACCAAAGTAAATTCGGACCGGATGGGGGGTGAGGCCTTGCATATAGTGTTGTTAAATAGTTGAGATCTTATGACTCGGAACTCGAGTCATAGAAAACGGCTCCGACTCAAGCCGATCAAGGAGCCGTATGAGCCGACTCGATTAATCGGTTCACTTAATCAGCTCGCTTAGTTGGCTCACTTAGTAGACTCGTTGGGTTGTCCCAGTTTTTTTAGTTTATTTATTTATAAGTAAATTATAATTTTTGATATTTATTTTTTTACATGCATTTTGTAAAACGACTCCATTCGAGTAAATTTTTATAAACGGCCAACTCACATGTATGGTAAATTGCTAAATTTTGGGTTACTGATTAATGTGAACAAAAATTATAAAAAGACATTATTTCAATTTATTTTAAGAATATTTAGGTCGTTAGATTCTATTTGGTGGAAATTTTGATAATAGGAACTTAATCGAAAATCGATTTTATAGAGGTTGGAACCCACTCTGATTCATATTACACCAGGTTTGATGGGTTACCCATAGATCGGTCTCTGGTCTTAAAATGCCCAACCAAATAATTTAAATTTCTGAACCGACCTTCCTTGCAATAACTTGTAAGAATTATATCTTTTTTGTTTTGACAAGGAAAAATTCCGAACTCAAAATAAATAATCTTAGATAACAGTAGGAATTCACTGCTAGAGTCTAATTTATTATAGAATTCTAGTACATATGATTTTGTTTATTAAGGAGCATTTAGTTAAAATATCTATTTTATAGCTGACTTGGATAAAACACTTTAAAAATTTCAAAATAAATTAAACAACACATTTTTTTACTAAATAAATGTACACATACAAAATATACAAATGAAATATGCAAAAATATTATTAAAATATTTTTCTTTGTGCCATCTCATAACTTGTTAATGTTATATTTCATGCAACAAGATTTTTAAAACAAGTATATAAAAGTTAGATATCATGTTTTTATTTATATTTTTTAACTAATAAAATAATAATAATACTTATTCTTCCTTTTTTTGTCATCTGACTAGCACCAGAATTAGATTTTTTATATTATTTTCTTTATTTGTTATAATAAAATATTTTTGATATAAATGATCAAAAAGGTATAATTAAAATGCCAAAAGGGATTTAAAAAGAGAATGTCTAAAAAAGTCATAATGAATGAAAAGGGATAAAAAAGAGGATGATTTTATTTTTTAATGGTAATCATACCTCTGCAGATCTGTTGATATATACAAAAATATATATAAAATCGCCTCAGGAGTTGGCTAAGTGAGTGGACTAATAAGCCGACTTATGTGGCTCATTTAGTCAATTTGTTTTTTCAACTTGAAACTAGGTTAGAATCACAGCTAAGCTTACTTGGCCTAGTTAACAATACTACTTGCAGATCACTAATATATTGTTATAAAATACACCAGTGAATATATTTTATGAATTTTTATAGATAATAATGGCGATTTAACATTCAGCCTGACCCAGGTATATTTAAAAAAAATAAAAATAAGACCTGGCCCTTGTACTGGGGCTAGGCCGTGATAATAATGTTGCCATATATTATTTTTTTATAAAAATAATAAGGAAATAATTATGCATAAATTACCCCAACATGGACTGATAGTCCAGACTCTGATATATTTTTTAAGATATGGTTTAACAATATCTTTTAACTTTTCACTATACGAGATATACTTTTTAAATAGTTTAAAAGAATTTCTTCTCTTTTTATAAAAATATCAAAGATTAAGGAAATACTTTATTTCCTTTATTGGATACATCAGCAAGAATTGCAAATGGATGACCATCTTTCAAATCTTCAAGAACTGATCTATTCAATTTAGTTTTTAAAATGTTGGATATAGTCATTCTCATCTTTGTTTATTCTAAAACAAATAAACATGTCCATTTATTATTAGACATTGAAAATTTTAAGGCAGGAGAAATTTTAAAATTGCTTTTGCAGTAGTAATCTGTATTGAGGGAAAAATCGATGAAACGCCTACTGATTGTAGGAGATTTAGCAACCCTGGTTATTAATTCCAAATAAGTTAGATTCTGGCTGGACCCAGTTTTAAAAAGGTCAATTAAAGTAATATATATATTTTAAAATTTAATTGAAAAAAAAGCATTTTATTATTAAATATTCAAGAGTGAAATTATTTCATGCTTTAACACCACCAATTAAGTTCTTTTATTAAACTTAACAAATTATTTTGTCTAATTATAATTCATAACCTTTGTTAAAATATTCGAATATAATGCTATCTTCTAGCCATTCAGGTTTAAGGTATTTTAATAAATTTAAAAATTCCTTTTTGTAATTATTCTGTGGAATGAGGATAGGAATATATGGAATATTAAACATTTTAAAATTTTTTGATAAAGGATATACTGATTTCTCCTATAAAAGATAACATCCGTCATATGTCACTTATCAATGACACTGATACTAATTGTGAGCAAATCTAAATTAGGAATAAATTGTTAGTGATTTTTATTATTCTATGAAAACAATTAAAATTGTATAAATATATATAAATAATCAAAAAAAAATTTTTACTAACTTTTTAAAAAGGTAAGAAAATAATAATTGTGTTCCTAATAATAATCAAATTAGATTTTTTTTACCTGGTATGGTATCTTGATGACGGCATTGTCTCGGGAAACCACTCCACAATCATGTCCATCCCCTCATTATGAAGAATCTCTCTTATACTACAGCACTATCTTTCAACCTCTACAAATGTAAGATTTGCTTCCTAAATTCCACTTCTATCCCTTTAGACATGGCATATCACGTCATCAACAGAGACGAGATGACACATCTTGGATCACCTATAGTGGGTGAAAAGGCTATCGAAACATTTTTAAACAAATCCCTTACAGTGGCGTCGCTAGGGGGGGGCATGGGCTAGAGTTCCCTGAAAAATTTGAATAGACCCTGAAGCAAAAAAAAATTTTTTAAATGGTACCTTAACCCCTTGAACTAAAATAAATTTTTTTGATTGCCCCTGAAAGATTTCTTTTATAATTCTATTAAGTAAAATATAAATTTAATTTTATTATTTAAAAATTAATAAGAATATCTGAAACTATGTCAGCTAGCAATCAAATTTTGTATTAAAAATAGAATATCAATATCACTCACTAAATATTAATTTAGCATTAACAGTTGAAGCTTAATTGACTATTATTATCTAAATTATTTTATAACCCTAATTAAATAAATATAATCATTTATTAATTGAAAACTAAAAATTTTAATATTGTAATAAGCAGAGTTCAAAATGACTAATCAACTGTATATTTATTTTTAAATTTTATTATCATACCTAATCCTAAAAATATTTTTAAGGTCCAAATAAGTATAATAAAAAGTAGGTAGACATATAGTTTATAATTCTCTATTATATATAGTTGTTGTTTATTAAATATTAGATAAAATGCCACTTTTATAGAAGTATTTGACAGTTATAATATATTTCAGCTAATATTATAATAAATTTTACTAATAAATGCTTTGATAATAAATATAGAAACAATTTGCTTTCAAGTTTAGTTATAAATATTTTTAAAAATTAAACATTTTAATATTCATAATACAATAGATTATATAAATTTGATATCTTTTCTTTTTTACGTTAGGAAAGCTATTTTTTATCTTTTTCAAAAAACAGTTTTAAGTTAAATTTTTAATACAAGTATATTTTTGATATTTTTACAAACTATTATTATTTTAAGATAAAATATACCAACTAGAGGTGGTGCGACAATATATAAAATCATCATTGTTGTTTCATCATATCATTCTGGTCCTTATTTTATAGTTCCCAAATGTTTCATTTCTAATATAGCATCCATGCCGTGTAAATATATCAAGGCTTTAATATATTTGCAAAATTATTTCCTCCAAAGATTTTTAGTGTTTATATTTTATCTATTTATCCAACATAATAAATTCTGATACTAGTTTACATCGTGAGTGTCATGGCTATTACTGCAAATTAACCAGCATCTATTATTTATGTTGCTATGTAATTTAAGATTATTACTACTACAGCTGAGGGCATATGATTGCATATTTTAAATAAACAATAATGGTCAACTGTGTAATCGTTTATATATATTTAAAATGGAGGATAATCTTTTAGAAATTTAATATCTCACAATAATTTTCTCGATTACTTATCTAGCTACCATCATGTCATTTAAAAGGAAGCTCTAACCACTTAATAGTTTTATGATTTGGATTGGTCGTTTATACTCTCTTCTTCAAGAATTGTTGATTTGGTTTAGGCCTATAAATTTTTCCTTATTAGTCCATTCTATAAATGTGTAAAATGATAATAGAGAGTTATATTAGTTTGATAACCTTTTGTCAATGTAAGTTGCTAAGAATTATATTATTGCAATATGTGGTTTTTAAAAACTATTATCAATTGAGGCATGTGTATGAATTAATTAATTTTTTTTATCACTTGTAATTCTTTAGACGCAAATTTTTTTTATATCAGCAATCGAAAATATTTTATATTGTAATAAATAGATTTTGTATTAAAAAATTTTATTTTTAGAAATGTCTTATATTGTTTTAATTATTTATATGCCAGTTTATTTTGTATGCATAATATAATAAATGAGAAAATTAAAAATGAGAATAAAAATTTAGAGTTAAATTTTAAAAAAGTATAATATATTAATATAAAACCCGGGCAAATTGGGGGCATAGGGGGCGGAGCCCGCCATATAATTTTTTTAGTTGAGCCTCCTGAGATTGTATAGGCTAGCGACGCCCCTGATCTCTTATCAACTTACCAAAATTAAACACATTATTTAATTACCTCCCAGCCCATCAATCCTTTTTTTTAATAAAAATTATTTCAATATACCTAAAATCCTTTACGCTCTGAGATCCTCTCCGATCTTTAAATGCCGCGACATGCTCGTTTCTCATGAAACCCAAATTAAGGGTCTACTTGAAAATGTATTAAACCTAAAATTTTCCAATTCATCCTCACTTCAGGCCACCATACCCAGCAAGTCTAGTGGTATTGGTATCCGATCCCCAAATCAACCTTCCCTCTCAGCCTTTATCTCATCTCGTCTTGCTGCTCAATCTATCATCGACAATGGATCCACTCTTTTAGATACTGACCTCTCGCAGGCCTTCCCCTTTAGGGAGAGCAGCTGCCCACCCACCCTTTATCGTCCCCAGCATTCAAAAAGACTGGGATGCTCCTCTGATCGCCCGTTCCGTTAAATACCTAATTTCGAACAGGCCCTTTGAGGACAACCCCAATAATTTAGTATTATATACAAGGGCATGTTAAAAATATCTGGAAGCCATCCCCAGTTCCAATCTAGGCTTCCCCTTGACTGGCAAACAGCACGCATTTCCAGAACCCTCCGCTTTGATGGTTGTAATGCTGTGGTTCCCTCAAATTTGCATCGACTGCGGCCATCCCATCAAATCAAAAGGTTAAGATCCCTTGCACTGCAAGTTCTCCCATGGACGACAACCGCGTCATAAATCTATTAACAACATTATCCTAGCTGCTCTTAAAAAAGTTAATATTCCATCTACCCTCGAACCAGTGGGCCTCTCAAACGGAAACGCCCTCATTCGACCAATGGTCTCCCACTCGCTTGGGACTACATCGAAAAGGCCGAAATCCTAAAAAAACAAATATGCTTGCCTCACCAACACCGTTTTTATGCCAATAATTGCCAATACGCTAGGCACGTTCGGAAGTGTTGCTCTCAATTTCATTAAAACCATAGGAAAAAATGGGGCAGATCTCAGGGGACCCCAATGATGGATTTTTCCTTCGTCAGCAGATTTCCCTAAAAATCTGCCGGTCCTATTTTTAAAGCATTCACTTTTCTCTAAGGTGATTTGTACCCTTTTTTTAATAAAATTTTTTTTTTCTCAATTCTTTTTTATACATATATATTTTTTAATTCATTTTTATTTTATGCTTATTTGTTTTTTAATATATATTTTTAATTATAATTTGTAAAAGATAAATTTGTGAAAATTTGTTTTTAAATAAAGTATTATATGAAGAAAAAAAATTGTTTATTCTGTCTAAGTAAAATAAATTCTTAAGTTTTTGTATTTATTTTTTTAGTTTTATGAAATTTTTTTAAAAAGAGGCTAAGGTATATTTGCAAATTATATTATTATTACTTATACAATGATCAAGTTGAATAAAAGTTACAATTTTTCTTGTATATAAAACAAAAAAATGCCTCTTTTATTTATTAATAAAATAAAATTAAGCATATAAAGTTTAATGAAAGTTTAAAAAAAATATATCTAAAAAAACAAAGGGAAAAATTTAAATGAGATAGCAGTAAAATTTGTTAGAAAGGCTCATCATAATTTATTCATATCGGATCTTAGGATCTAGATATTATTTTGTGATATGATAAGCATATCATATGGCGTTAATATAATTTTTTGATATTATATTTGTTGAATATGTTGATCGATGTTATTTTATTATTTATTTTGGCAATTGATTTATTTTATATTATATCAATTTGTATTTAAATTTAATCGGTCAAAATTTTATATTAACATTTTTTTTTGATAGATCAATTTGTATTAGTTATATTTTTTATTATTTTAAAAAAAAAGATATATAAAGGGATAAAAAAAGTGTAATGATAGTTAGAAAATTAAAAATGTAATTTATCAAATAATAAAATTAAATTATGATTTAAAATAAAATGTATTATAATTATCTAACTATAATAAAACGTGGAATTAATACTATTCCAACATGGAGACCAATCCACGTCCGAACTTTGCGTAAGTACTATCTCAAAATTTGGTCTTGATTATGCAATGTACATTTATTCTATTTCACGCCTTTATCGATTATAATTCTCTTACGATGGATGCTTTGAACAATTCCACATATACGACTAAATTTTTCAAACTGGATTTCCCCAAATTTAGTAGCGATGACAGCGCCTACATATGGAAATTACAGAATTTCTTCAACACCAGCAAGATCTCCAACGGAGAAAAGGCCGCTTTATTTCCGAAGTCTTCCTGATGACGAATTCAATCATATTGGGGCAATTTGCACTGAGGAAGACTCCCAGGACCCAATAGTCCTGCTTGGCAAATTCAAGTTACAACATCCATAGAAGACCGATAACGCGAAACTATCATTATTTTATGCTACAACTCAAGACAAGGATGAGACGTTCTCGTCTTGGGTCACGCGCGTAGCACAACTCAATAAAGAATGTAAATTTAATGGCATTCAGAGAATTATTGAGAAAGTGAGAGTATCTTTGTATTTGAAAGATGTCAGGAAGGCGGTCAAGAGCTCTATGACTATAGAAGACATTTACAATCTAGGTCTAGAGGAAGACACCGCGGAGCCAAGTTGCATCAAGGGCGAGATGAAATTGTTTCATTTGAATGAATCACCTGGTGCAAGAGGTTAATCACATGGGCAGAGTCAAAAATAGTTACGTAACAACAAAACCCATTCAGGACTTTCACGCACATGGTAAATCTCTTATCAAGCAACCCCAGTTCATCAATGATAATCGCCCCACACAGCATTTCGATGAACGTTACGATTTACGCTGCGACTATTGCCTTGATAAACGATTCAACGGACGCTACGCCAACGACCGCGACAAACGATTCAACGGACGGCAGAGCAACTTTCACGACAATCGTTTTGATCAAAGCTACGATAATTGTCACTATAACCGCAACAGTTTCGATAATCGCAACGATAACTACTACGAAGATCGATACAACAATAGCGGGTACAACGCAGTGGCCACTACACTTTCTGAGCGAATGAAGCAGAATACCCCCCCCCCCCCTGAAAAGTACCCCCCCCCCCCTCGAAAAAATAATAATTTTTTTATGACACCCATAAATTTTAAAATAATTTTTATTTCATCAAAAATATACTTTCTAAATATTATTTTTAAATTAATAATTTAGATAAATTAGGGGAAGAGAAAGCGAATTTATAATTTCATCAATATTTAATTGTTTAAATAATTTTTTTTCATTGATAATATGGTTAAATTATTAAGAAATGAATCTTTCATGGTACTACGAAGTCTTGTTTTAATTAATTTAATTTTACTCATGACTCTTTCGGCAGTACATGAGGTTGTAGGAAGTGTAGCATAAAATACACCTATTTTAAAGCTAAAAAAAATTTCTATATTTAATGATGAAAGTATATAAACGTCTCCTTTTTGGAATGTAATGTTTGAAGTCTAGAACTTTCAAAATCAAAAGGTAGATTTCTCTCCTTCATAAAATCTTGTGCCTTTGAAAAAACATCCAAAAATTCAGTGTTATTATATTAGATTAAAAAGTAATTAAGACAATAATTTATATTATACTTCTTAAATTAATCAAGCAATCTTTTGCCAAATGAATTTGGTTTATTGCAAACCCTATATCCTTCGAAATGGTTTGCAATTTTGTACAAGACAAACTTGTTATCAACAATATTTTATCCAAAACACAAAGTGATATGATAAAATCAAATTTTTCTATTCTAAAGACAATAGCACTAGCCATAGTGGAAGTGGCAGGATCTTCAGAATCCTTTAAATTTGTTAAAGCTGCCCTCAACTCATCTAGTATTCCTAGAACATTTCGAAGTTCTTTAATGGATTGGCATAATTGAACAATGATTAAATTTAATCGATAACAATAACACCAAATAAAAGCTGCCTTTGGCGCCTCTGCTCAAATCAAGGCCTGCACACCATTGATTCTTTCACTCATGTTTGAGGCGCCATCATAACTTCCCAACTAGAAATTCAAGGGGTAAATTCATCGAGCCGAGTTTGGATATTATATTATGCTTAATATCGAGCCTGTGGTATTTCCCGTACAATATATGTCAATCAGTCTTTCAACAGGCTTCGGAGTCTCACTATTTTCAATATATCTTACGATCAAAGCTATTGCTTCTGATTTCGAATCAACTATGATTGAAAAGCACCTGTTAGATGTAATCTTATTTTGAATTTTTTTATAACCATATTTTTCATGGTTTCAATGAGAATATTTATGTTATTATATAATAATAGATTTGAATATAATTTCGTTTTTAATCCCTTATTTTTTTTATCCTTTTTTCTCTCTTCATTTTGTTGTTTATACATTTTTAGTACATGTTCAGATTCTGCAATAAGCTTAATAAGGGCCATCATATTGTCTTCTTGTTGCCTGTTCCCCCAGAAGGCTTGGTTACGAGATATTAAATAATCTAAACATCTTATTATAATTCTTATGATAGAACGGTTATTATCTACACATTCTTTCTGGGGTGTTATAAATTTTAATATCGAATTTTTATTGTGAGAAAGCCTTCCATAATAGGCAATCATAAGTGCCTGTGAAGATTCATGCAGAATAATATCACGATTAATATTCTGCCATTTATCTAAACCTTCACATGTCTATTTTGTTGTGTGTGGATTTCCAAATAAGAGCCATGTTAAGCAAAAAACTTTTATTCATTTTAATACTATAAGTAATCCAATTTCTAGCAATTTTGCTATTGTCAATATTAGTTTTTTCATAAAAGCTTTCATTAAAGGATCTGTTTCTATTATTATTATCTTTGGGGAATAAATAATGTGTAGGTTGAAGAGCTCCTAATTCTAGATATTTATCAATTATAAATTTGTCAATTCTTTTTCCAACAATATTGATGGGATCATGTGATTCCTAAGAAAAGGGAGGGAGGGAAGATAAGATATTTAAATTAAAATATGAATACTACTATCTATTCATATTATGCTTAAAAAAATAAGTAATTTTTCGTCAATATATATAAAATTAAATATTAAGTTAAGGGGGGGGGGTCTTATTATTACATTTATAAACCAGAAATCACTTGATCATGATGGATGTAACAAAACAGTAAAATAATTAAATAATAAAGAAAATTTTAAAAGAAAATTTAAAAAAAATTAAAAAATTTTTTTTAAAAAAAAAAGTACCCCCACTCAAATTTACTGAAGCAGTTGCTTCGGACCCCCCCCCCCCTTCCCCCCGTTTTAGGGGCCACTGCTTGACCAAATCGAAATTTGGTTTTTGTAAATTTCTACATAGTAGTGAGCTATAGAAAAATAATTTATTAATGGAACTATCAGTAAGGATAACTCTGCTTGATATTGGAAGATTTTGACGGGGCAGGGGGGAGGGTAAATTTTTATTAGCTTAAAATGATATTTAGGAAAACAGTCAAATTTGCGATAGGTGGTAAAATTTCCCCCTTCCCCCCCCCATTGGTTACGTGCCTGCATAACATTATTTTATTTATAATAATATTTGGGCCGTTTTTGAAAATTCGCCCAAATCGGGTCTAACAATTGCGAGTTGGTATAGCTATTCTTTTAAAAGTTACATATAACAATTTCAGAACTTAAACTAACTTTATCATTCAAATTAATTTGTACCCATATATTAATTAATATGCATATATAATTCATAAGTAATAAATAACTTTCTAAAATATTACTTTTAAAATTATTAGAATATTTTTTTAAATTCATAATTTAAATTTTTTATCTAATTCGCAATCTTCACCTGAACCTTTATTCAAAGTTTACATGTGCTTATAAAGCATACTTTGCTTAATATTAGAGGTTAGAAAATGAATTTTTATATATATTTTCTTTAATAATCAAATAAATCTTAAATATATTTTTACACCAAAATTCATTATAACTTACCTTCCAGGTAAATTTAAGGTGTTAACCTATGATAAAATCATCTAAAATGGATTATTATGTATATCTTGATTTTTTTTAAAATATATTAATATTCATGTACTATATATAATAAGATTAAAAGATTAAATGATTTAAATAGTATTATTGTTATTTTAATTAGGATGTTTTTTTTATCATTTCAAAAATTAACATTTATTTTTAATAGTGATTAATCAACATTTTATATTTACATTGGTATCTAAATATACTTAAATATATTTTTAATTTAATAAATAATAACCTTTTTTTAAAAAAATAAGTTATTAATCATAATGTTAGTATAAATAACTTTATTTTTTTTTCTATATCTCTGACCTAAAAAAGAATTAAATTTACCATAATACAAAAATAAAATCATTGAGCACATTCATGTTAATTTATAAAAAAATGAAATTGTAATCATGGTAGGGGTGTAACTAGAGCCAAATCAAAAGGCATTACCATTTTGTCTTAAATAAGCACCATACTTTTAAACATTATATTCAAAATTCATTAAAGATATAGGAAAAATGATCGAATATTATATAAATTTTTAAGAATTTTATCATCAGCCTTTGTTATAATTTTAAAATGTTTTTTTTCTTTTGCTGCTTTTACCTCCTCAAGATTAAGCATTTCAAGTTTAATTTCTACTGGTCATGTTCTTTGCTTAGAAAGCACTATTTACATTTGGGTGAGCAATTATAAACCTGGTATTAGCAGACCCATATCCACCCTTCAGAAAGCAAGGTATTCCCGTAATGTCTCACTCCACTGATTATCTCTTATTGAATAATTCATTAAAACAATGTTCCAGCCAAGTTATTCTGAATTATAAATTATGTTACAAATGGCTGTCAATTATTTCAAGGTCTTCTTCTCAGTAATAAAGAAACTTATATGGCTATTTTGCTTTGTTTTGTCTATGATATATCACTTCCTTCTAAATGTATTGTTTTTTTATCATTTGATTACAGAGGACATTATCCTTTACTTTGTAGATATTCTAAAGGCCACCTCCCAGTGCATACAACAAATGATTTTATCAAAAAGAGCCAGCATCCTAAATACCATTAAGTCCAATCATTCATGTTCAAGCAACAATAGAAGACCTAATGGTATCTACCTAATATCTTGGTCATCTGCTCTTTTAGCATCTAGGATTTGACATTCATCAATTTTTTGGCACTATCCACCAAAAATGCTCCTGCAATTAATTTGTTAGAAGTTTTGAAAATAACCAATAATTAGACATTTTACATTTTTATCACACTTGTCGCAATTACTTTTGGTGTTTATTTAAAGAGGAACTCCTTAAATCTATTAAATTGGTAGGGAGAAAATTAAGCCAAATAAGTGGTAATCATAATTAAGTCTTCTATTTCATTTCAAACAAGTCATTATGATGGCTATTCATAAAAGTAATTAAATTGCTATTATGGTACCATACAGCAATGCAAATAAACCTATCTCTTAATTATTTTTTTTAAATTTAATATTCAGTTTCTTGTTTTTTTAAAGTTTTTATATATATGTGCACTAATTGTTAGTTTTTTTATATGGCCTATTCGTTTTTTAATAATAAACTTAATGAATAAAGAAAACCTTAATTTCTAAATATAATAACAGATTTTATTACTTACCCTAAAGTAGGTATGTTGATATTTAATTAGATTAGGCCAATATTTCCAAAAAAAATATCATAATTGTTTTTGGTTATTTTATGATTATATATATTTTATTTATATATAATAAATATTTTTGTTATAATATTTGCAACCAGAAAGGGATTTAAAAACATTTAATAATTACAAACATTGCCAATATTAAATGATATGATTAACTTTTTGTGGAATAGGAAAATAAAATTCTATAAATATTTTGTTATAATAAACCAAATATTGCCTTGACCTTTAGAATGAAAAATTTCAAAGTGTTTGGTGTCTTGCTCATTACAGTTAATTTTTTTTGCTAAAGAAAATTTGTATTTTTTATGACATTGGTTCAGAAATAAATAAAATATCTAAATATCAGATTGGATCAGTAAAATTTTTTGTGGATTACCACAGTCATATCTCAAACTAATTTATAATTAAAAGGCATGTTAAATAAGTAGTATGGAAGGGGGAGGGAGTGGCCTACAATCAAAATTTGAGACTTTTATACAAATTACCTAAGATTACCTTTTAAAAATTAAATTATCCATTGAAAGAAATTTTGAGATAAAAATAATCGCATATGGCAATTAATTTGGAATTTGTTTTGTTTAATCCATTCCCAACATATTTTTTTTGCAGTCCAAAAAACTTCATAATCATATTTTACATCTGTCAGATGCTTTTCATTTGAAAACATGTTTTTTTATTTTATAATTAGTTTCTAGCAGAGACCTGCTAGAAACTATTTTTTTTGTTTTGACCCAACACAACCTATAGGAAAAAAGCATTTTTCTGACCAACCCAACCCCAAATTTTTTTAAAAAAATTCCTGACTCAACTGGAACATAAAATTAATTTCATATGTCTTAACCATTATAATCTGAAAATCAATAAATAAATTTACCCTAAATTTTTTTTAAAAAGTAATAAAATAATGAACAAAGTGTATAATTTGAAAACCATTATTTATTTATATCTCTGATTAAATTATAAAATTATAACAAAATATTTTCCAATCTAATTACTGACATAATACTGCATAGATTGACCATTCATTTTACAGATGAAATAATCCGTTTTTTTGAGAAAAAAATAACGTTTTTTTTGTCTTTAAAAAAGCAACAATAGTAATCTTTTAATGCAAATTTTTTATTTTCACAATTTATATAAAATTTTGAAATGCAAAAAATTTAACAATATAAATAAAAGAATCAAGTATTCATGAACATTCTTTCCTTTAAATATAAATTGGTTGTATTGAATTTTGTAAAAAGATGGTGACCTGGTGTCTTTTTGTCCAGGAATTACAAAATTATATTAATAATTAGTAAATTTCAGGGTTAAATAATATGCCATTTCACTTTATTAGGTTTATTACAATGACCTTTTAATTTTTAAAAAATTTCTTTTTTTAAGAGTTTATATTTGCTATAATACTACCATAAAACTATTTGGATTTTAATATAGATAGGTACAAATCAACCACAATTAATTTCATCATTATAATGATGATACACTTATAAAGATGTAATTGCTTAGGAACAACCGATTCCTTGTTAATATTATTTTGTTAAAAGTTCAAGATGATTTTGATTTATATACACATGTTATTTCAAGATTTTTTTATTTTAATAAAAAAAATTGAAATTCCATTACATTTTTTAATTAATTTGTAGCTTTTTACAAACATATGGATGATTTTTTTTTAAATTTTAATATATTGTTCAAGCTGGTGCTAAGAAATTTGGAATTTAAAAGCTAACCAAAAATCATTTCCTACATATTTTTAAAATTTATTTGGTATATTTTTTAGATGAGAGGTCTAATTTTAAGTTTAAAAAAAAATGGTAATTTAAAAACTAACCAAAAATAATTTTCCACATTTTTTTTAAAATTTATATTTTAATTTTTTTAAAGGGAGAGGACTAGTGTTGTTAAACAGTCCGATTTGGGCTTAAAAAAACGACCCGATTAAGATTAGATAGAGAGGACTAATTTGCATTTAATCAGTTCATTAATACATCATATATTAGCATAAAAAGGAAAATCCACTTACCTTTAATTATTATTTGATTTATGCTTGTAATAAAATTATTCAATATAATTTTATATATTAATGTAACCCCATTAAAATATAATAAAAAAGATTCATTAAAAAAAATAATGTAAAAAATTCATTAAAAAATAATTATTGATTCTAAAAAAAGATTTCACCTAGCTAAATGCTTTGATTAGTCATGTAAAATTTTATTGGTCCTAAATTTGAATAATGGCGATTTTAAGTTTTTGAGTTTATTTTTATGTCCTTAGCACAGTTACTGGGTTTAAAGTATGGGCAACCGAGGTGAGCGGACAAATCAGGCCAAATTTTAAAAAATTTTCGCCCGATTCGAGTGGAGTTGTGTTTATCAGAGATCTGTAAAATCGAAATTTTTTGGCCCAGTTCACTTGCGGTTGGGTGTAAAAATTTTATTTTAGACTCTGGTCATCTCCCTTAAAAAATAGAGGGAAAAATCTCAAACTCAAGATATTATTTTTATTCTCTATTTTAATGTTAGGTTTTAATTTTAAATATTTCGCTATAACTTTGTTAATTTGATGATGCTTATTTACTTTAGAGGTCTGCATTGGGCGGGGTTTCGGCCCACCCACACCCGCCCATCTAAGTGGGCGAGCGAATGGGCGGGTAAAATTTTTTTGAAAATGGGCAAGCGGGCGGGTGGGTTAAAAATTTTTGAAACTATGGGCGGACGGGTGGGTGGGCGGGTTAAGAAATTTAAACAATGGGCTAGCGGGTTAAGGAAATTTAAAATTTTTATTCAAAAACAAACTAAAAAAAAATCATAATTAATTAAATGATCAATAATAATATTTCTTTTTTTATTGTACCAATCTTTTTTTTTAAGTGAAGAAAACTTTACTAGTTTTTTGACATCTTTATCTAATTTTTCCCACCATATATAATGTCTCGTAATGGATTTCATTGTTGTAATACCCGGATGTCCCGTATGCAATATATGCAAAACTCTTTTTTGAAGTGAGTACAGAATGATTAATTTGCCATTCCAAAATAAAATACCGTCATCATTTTCTATTTCATCTATTCTTGTTCTAAAAGCTTGTAATTCTGGTGCTTGATTTTGTATATTTGTACCATTTATTTTCTTAATAGAGTTAATGTGTCATAAGTAAGATTTCTTATATATTTCACACTTTTATTTTCACTTGTTATTCTACATTTTTCTTTATTGGGTTTCGCGATAAAGCATCTTCAATTATATTATTAGCGCCATTCTTGTACATTATATTATAATCATATGCAAATTTATAAGCCCAACGTAATAATCTTTGGTTTGTTAATGAGCTCAAATCTCTGTTATTACCGTATATCTTTATTAAAGGTTTGTGGTCTTCAAATTTTAAATTTTAGTCCCATATAGTTATGAGATTTTTCTACGCCGTTTCTTATTGCTTTTGCTTTTTTGTCTATTGTAGAATAATTCTTTTCAGCGTCTTGTAAAGTTCTTGAGGTGTAAGTTATTGGAAATTCGTTACAATTATCATATTTTTGCATGATACAGCTCCAAATCCTTGGTTAGATGCATCTGTTTCTAATATTAACTCGAAGTCTGGTTTATAAAACTGTATAGTATTTTGTTCTGTTACTATTCCGAATAGCATGAAACGATTACGAAAATAGCACGGTATTTTATTTTGGAATGGCAGATTAATCTTCGTACTCACTTCAAAAAAGAGTTTTACAAATATTGCATACGGGACATCCAGATCTCACTTGAGGAAGAAAATTTAGTTCAGACGGATATCATACTTTGGTGGAAACGACAAGAGATTTGCCAAAGATATCAAGATTAGCAAGAAAAATATTATTGCTGGAAGGTTTTTAGAACAAAGTAGAACGTGTTTGTATCCAGAAACGTCGATTCATTATTATTTTTGCATTATAATTACATATAATATCAATTTTATATTTATTTTATAAATATTCTATTTGATCAAATAAATTGTTCTTAATTAAAATTGAATATTTTTTTATGCTTAAATTAATTTCCTAAATTATAAACTTTTTGTAGAGGTGTAATGCTCAAATATTTTTATTAGATGCTTAAAAAATTGAAAGAATGGTCATTATTAAATTTTATATGTGGACTTGGGTTAAAATTTTTTATAAATAATGGGCGGGCGGGTAAAAAATTTTAAACAAATGGGCGGGGCAAGCGGGTATATATTTTTTTGAAAACTTTGGGCGGTTTAAATTTTTTTGGCTTTTGGTCCAAAAACCCGCCCAATGCAGACCTCTAATTTACGTTATTCCTATTTGTTACAAAATATAATATTAAATTCATTTTATGATTGTTTTATTCAATAGGGGGAAAAAGAGTAGGAAAGAAATATAACATTTTATTTGGACCACGGGCCGGCTCTGCAGGACTCTTACTACCCTCTCCCTATATTCAGTCTTTTTTACTGCCAACAAAAATAAAAACTAAGTTCACTCAAAAATTATAAATAATTTATTTTATTGAACAGTTAAAGATAATTATAATTATATTATAAAATTCTTCGAAATTTAATCTAACATATTCCGAATAAATCCTCGATTATCGCATCATCTCTTTTTATTGATTTTAAGGCTCGCGTATCTGATTATTTGTCCTAGATTTGTAAAAGAAATAACGGGGCACTCCTAGTTGATTAAAAGGTTTAACGATTTAAAACGGATCACGATCATCATTTATTCTATATTTCGTTCTCTCATTAAGAGTTTTAAGACCCTTTTCTGCTTCTGCCGCATTACTAAAAATAGAAAAATGGGCACTCAAAAAAAGAGGATCTAGAAAAAATTAATAAATTTTAATTAACTAATTTCATCACATTGCCCGTGCCCCTATTTATTTGGATTTCTTATCTAGGTAATATAGGTAATGAGAATCTTAACGAATAACGTAACATAACACGTTTGAAATTGAATTAATTTAATACTGCGATAAAAGAATTGAATTTTAATTATTTATTTTATTACATTACGAGACCCAAGGTATTGAAATGCAACATATTTACATAAAATAAATATTACATTAATGATTTCAGGAAAATATTTGATACCATAAACCGATTCATATGATATAATATATTAAATTTAATATATAATTCTTCTTACTTATTCTTATTTCACTTTTTTTTTTATAAAACACATTTATTTCATTTTCTTAAGTTTAAAAAAAAATATATAATGTTAAGAAATGAATAGTGCTTTAAGGAAATTTAAATTTACATAAGAAATTAAAAATGGTTCTCATTGTTCAATTTTAAATATTGCATTTTTTATTTATTTTTTTAATATTAAATATTTTTTATAGAGTTTTTTTTATATGAGAGTTTTGAAGAAGAAAAAACAGGAGAATTATTTACATTTACAATAAAGATTATTATAAATCGTTTGAGCGTTAAATTTTTTGATCTTTAAAAACAAAATTTATATTCCCACTTCTCTATTATATTAAAAAAGAAAACTATGGTTTTAAAATTATTCTATAAATGAATTTCTTGAGCGATTCCGGAAATCAACAAGACAAATTTTCGCACTCGAATAGATTTAATTTCTTAATTGGGTTATATCTTTATTATATATTAATATATAAAAATACACCGTGCTTGATTTATAGACCTGCAAGAGACAAAAAATTTTTCCACCTTACCCTTAGGAAAAAAGAGCATTTTCCCGACATGACATAGTATTCGTTCAAAAGAATCGGATACGATTGATTTATTTTTCGATTAGTATTCGTTTTTGAATATAGGCCTACTTACAATAATTAAAATATAGTTTATTTAATATATGCTTAAAATTTAATGATTTGTGAAATTTAATATATTTATTTTCTGGTTCATAAGAATACCAACTTGTCTTTCGCGTTAATTTTTTCCCACTATTATTTAATGATTTGACAAATTTCTATTAATTCAGCAACTTGTTTCTATAAAACCGCATATTATTAATTTTACATATCGACCTATTTTTCCAGTTTGTGATTTTTTTGGTCAGACTTATCCGGTTCGACTTCTTGGATAGTCTGATCAGACCTCACCTATTAAAGCCCTGCAAGAAGGTAGGCTCGGGGTATGTATAGCCTAACATCTTAAATAAAATATCTGATAACCTGAAAAATATATAAATTTTATATTTACAATTACTTCATAATTTTTAAAAAAAATAGGAGATGGGGGGCGAATCGCTAAAAGCAGCCTTTATTTTTTGCAACACCGACTTCCACCAGCAAGCAGTGAGCAAAATTTTCATTATAATTAAGTGATTAGATATTAAAATGCGAATTTTTTTTAAAACGGTCATATGGGTTGACTCGGGCCGAAAAATCGATTTTGCAGGGCACGCTATCAACTATTATTTTTTTAAATAAGCTTTATACGACCTTAAAAAGTTGTGTCCTTATTCGGAAATTTTTTTTAAGATATGAAAAATTTTACGAACCAGTCCACCTGGTATATAATAATAAAAAAATTTCCTAGGAATGCGAATTTATAAAACCATTATGAGAAAAATAAAATTAATTTTTTTTGCTTTGAAAGATTAGGAACTTGTTTGACCCCATCAAACCCGGGTGAAAAATGTAAGATTAAGGGTTAGCACAACCGTTTTATTGTAAAATTCTTCTTTTCCTGTCCGAGCCCAAATATAATAGAAGACTAACGGCCCAGAGTGCGCGGTCCTAATTTAATTTAAATATATAAATAGAATAGGAAATATATTTTTTGCCTAATGTTTTTTTCAATTTAATTATATAAATAGAATTAGGAAATATATTTTTGACTAATTTATTTTTCATCGGAAAATTAATTGCCTTTATGATTTTCTCCTCACCAGATATTATATATTTTTTCCCACTGAATGATGAAACTAATTAGATAAGTTAATATAATTAACAATTATTTCGAGTTTCGGAGCGAGCCAGGTAAATACTTTATTGATTATATTACGGGCCTGGCTTTGGCCTCCATGCAGTAGGACAGTGTGTTTTTAAATTCAAAATGATTTTCATGCAAGAGTTATATAAAAATTATTCTTTTTGAGATTACAAAATATAAGATTATTATCTCAAAATTAAATCCTATGATGTATATTTTAAAGGAAATTTTTTTCTTCTTTTTTTATTATCAAATTTAATATTAAAAAAACAATTGGATAAATTTTTAGATTTATAAATATTAAAAATATACATACCTTATCTATAAAGATAAAAAAATATTTAAAATTATCGTTTCTATAAATTGCCTCATTAATTCAGATTTTAAAAAGGTAATATACGGGTAATTATTAAAATTACATAATTTTTAAAAAAATATAAGATAAAATAAATACGATTTAAATTTAAAAAGCACGATAGATAGTATGTTATTATAAACAATTTTTTTAAAATAGGTAAAGAAATAATTTCATAATATAGGTAAACTATTTTTTTTTTAAATTTGAGCACCGTTCCTGAGGAGAGTCGAGATCAACATTTTTGCTCAAAATGAACAAGTGCCAAGTTTAATAAAGTAAAATATTTTTTTTATAGCAGAATTTTTAAGATTATGCAGCCCACTCTTTCAAATTTTTAGAAGCCTATTAGACAAGTTTCACGGTCACTGTTAGCTCTACAATTTTACGGAATATAAAATGATTGATTTTTATAAATAACAAATACTCTTGATAAATAAGAATTAAAAAATGTTTAAAACATAACCTTATTTTTTTTTACATTATAATCAATGACACGACTAATTTACCTTTATATAATTCATAATATATTTTAATGACGTAATATAGTGGAACTGTCTAATTTGGGCAACTTATATAATTTGAATAAAGTTTTTTAAGTTCCAAAACAACAGTAAAAATATTATCAACTCTTAATCAATGGACCTTTTTAAATTTTAGAAAAAACCTTGGGACCGTCTAAGTACTTGTTAAAGATTGACAAGTTTATACCTGTATTACATTTATTAAAAAAAAATTTTTTATCTTCTAACTTTAATAATATCATTTATTTATAATTTTATTATCTTGAATTTTTTTAAAAAATATTTTTCTCAATTATAACAAAATAATATTTGTAAAAAAATGTTGAATAATATTCCTCCTGAAAAATGTAATGTCGAGGAAAATATAAATCACAATATAATTATGTCATGTTATTATTGTAAAAAAAAGGTTAATAGTTTTAGCTTGATAAAATAAATTTTTTAAATTTTGTTTTATATGAAAAAAATTTACATCTAATTTCTAATTTTTTTAGGTTAGATTTTTAGCTAAAAATTATGATGTCAATGTTATCAATCAGCTTCAAATATTCTTTCATTAGTAATTAATCGATATGATTTTTAAAAAAAGTCAAATGCAGTTTTATGGTGACCGACAAAATCTTATATTAGAGTATATAGTTATATCATGATTCACAGATTTATTCATTAAATGCTGTCATTGAAAGTTTTTATTCTTCCAATGTACACATCTTATCCGATTTAACATCTCGCAAGAAGAATCTCAAAAAAATAACATCTTACTTCCAGCTTCAACCAAAATACTTATTCATTCTTAAAGCAAAGCTAAAAAATATTGTTTTTTATAAAAAGGAAAGAATGTTTACCTTAAAGAAAAAGAAAAATCCTCTTAAAATATCCTTACCTTCGAACTTCGAGCACAGAGTTCATACAGGATTTGACCAATTTAATGGAAAATTCGTGGGACTTCCGGCCCAATGGAATGGTATCGTGGATACTAACACCGTATCGCCGAGTTTTGATTCGTCCAATGGCACTAATAATTACCAATTTAGCAACCACAAGAACGGTTTCAATACTCACGAGCCCAATAGACCGAAACCCATGGTTGATCCATCCATTATTACCCCAATGGAGATTCTCAATTTGAAGGTTAAATTAAATACTTTTTAAGATTAATTTAGTATCAATTAAAGATTGTTTTTTTTGGAAATCATTTACCGGTGTGTGCTTATAATATAAATTAGTGCTGTGAATATAAAGTTTTATGTGTATTTTAAAAATTATTTAAAAAAAATTAAAATATATATTTCTTACTTTTTTTTAAAAGAAAAACTATAATTTAATAAAAAATTTAAGTTCAAAATTATCTTAATATTTATATCATAGACTTGCAGAGGTACCAATTGCACGGCCTTCGCCGGATTTTCTAAAAAAAAAATTTCGGCTCGGTCCAGGTTTTTTTAAAAAAATATTATTTTTATTTTTATAGCTAATAATGACGATAAAAAAGAAAGAAGTATTCGGCTTTAAAATATACGGCCCGGGTATATTTGAAAAAATAAAAATACTGTCCGACCCGGGCTCTAATTTTTATAGTATCAGTGGCCTTGTTAAGGGTGCATTTGATGGCTTGAGCCCCGTCAAATGTTGAAAATACAAATCTTGCAATAAGTGAAAAATATATAAGTTTAATTTTTAAATAATTTTATGAGTACCCATTGATCCCTGGCAAATTGAAAAGTCTAGTGAGGCCTTCGCATAGTATAGCAACACATATAATACGAATTAAGATAAGTTAGTTTTTTTAAATAACAAGCAATACAAAAGCCAATAACCGTTTATTTTTTTAAATAATTTAAAAACCAAGCAAGAAATCACAATCAAAAACAAAATATTTTAAAATTATAACAACCAAAGCTTACATATTTTTTTTTTTGATTTTTAATTTTTCAAGCTATAAAATACCAATATTAGTCAAAATAAAATACTAATTAGAATATCTATGTGAATTGTTTTAATAACGCAATTTAGGGCTGCGATCAGGCTTAAAATTAGATAAAAAAATTAATAGCCGGGCCCTGTCATAATTTCATTCTTGCGAATCATAGAAAATAATTCCCCCGAAAAAAGTTACCATAATTTATTTTCCTCCCTCTCTAAAAAAATGTAGAGTTTTTTCCTGGGACTTATTTTCTGCCTACCCATTTTCACATCTTCACAGATAGTAGTCACTTTCTCTCAATTATTTCACAGCGCTACATCAACCAAACTTTACTAAAATGACCGATGATAACTTTAAAATTAGATTTGTTTTTTGAAACAATTTTTTAATTTTTTTTAAATATGACACTTTTGCTCTTTAACATTTAAGTTATTGATTTTGAAAAATAGGAGAAAAAAACGCATGATATTTTTTGTGGTTGTTTCTGTTTGTATTTTTAAAATTAAACAACATGCTATTCATAATTATTACAATTAATTAAGAATCTGGGAAGGCCAACTTTATTTATCTTTGAAACAAATAATTTTGTCATTTGTTATTTTATCAAAAAAATTAATTTTTTTTAGACTTTGGTCAAAGGAGAAGATTCCTCGATAGCTCTCAATCAAACTTTCACGGAGGGTTTGGATAATCAAAACTATATTCCGACGTCCGTAATGAACGGATATTATGACGCTAAACCTCACAGTCAAGACAGAGCCAAAAAAATATCCATAGTTAGATCGAATTCACTAAGAAGAGATCATTCTTTGACGGAAAAACCTTTCGAACAAGAATACCTAATTGGTTCCGGAATTCCGCATAACGATAAAAATAATTCAAATCCTTACGACGAGGAAATCAATAAAATTCGTATTCTTAATAGAATGGGTATTTAATTATAACTTATTAATGAAAAAATTACAAACAAAAAAATGAGTATAAATTTAAAGTAAAAACTATGATATTTGTCTTGATCTTGTAATAATGAATGTTTTAGATTGAATTGATCATTGATTAAAGAAACGAGATTATAATATAATATCGTATAAACTTGTGAAAATTATAAAAATTTATTATTATGATATTTGTTTTTTTGGTTTACTTATAAGGTTATAATGGACTAATTCCCAAGAGTCCAAACATATGTTCTGGGGCTGCTCTCGGAAATTTTCCATTTTCTTACTTACATCCTGTTCCATCCCTTCTTGCCCCATCTTCTAATAATCATACTCACTCATTATCTAAATCATCTTCTACTCAAAGGGAGGTCGACGGAACTGTAATTCATCACAATCAAAATGAGACCCCAAGATGCCTTCAAAATAATAACGTCATTCATAAATTCTCCTATTCTAATGCCATTTTCAATAATCCCTGGAAAATAAATTACCCTGATGCTTTCGAAAATAACGTGCTTTCTTCGGCTCAAGGACATAATCATAAAAATATCGACGACACAGCGTGCCATCAGTCACAGTTTCAAGTTCAATCCTCCTCCTATCCTACACAAACATCCATCTATAATCTTCCGCAGAGACTCGGGAATTATCAAAACAATATACTTGTGTACGATAATTTTAATAAAGTTTCCTGCAGAATCAGTAATCCAATTACAAACCAACATTTCTCGAACCCACCTAAATTTGCGAATGATTTAAAAGATCAAATATCCGTTTTAGATGACTTTAATATCCAAAACCGATACTATAACAATAGCCCGAATATTCACAATGTAACTCCTAACAATCAAATAAAGGATAAAAATAATTTAGATTATTACAGTCCTCGCGTATTATCTCATTATTCCTCTCGTGACGAAGATAACGTGCAACAGACGAAGCATTACATTGCCGATAGAGCGAATTGTATAGATTCGATCGTCGAGTCTAATTACCCCTACTTATCTATGAGTATAGGTACAGATAATACTAAGCTCTCATCCTTTAACGACATTCTTTCGAATGGCGGATCATCGATGTACACTGTTTCTTCTCCGTTAAATGGTGTCATAAATGTTGACAGTCCAGTTAACGATAACAGCCCGAATTTCAATAAAACAGTTTCCTTCGCTTCTCCGCTCATCACTGTTGTCGATCAAACAAATTTTTTTGGTGCTGGCTTGTTAGATAACATTAATTTTAATTCGAATCGTATGAACGATTGTGGTAGCAATAGTAATAGTTTGGACAACAACGGTGGTACTTTGGAAAGATTGAGACAAAAATTATGGGATACAACTATAACCAAGCCCAAACCACCCAGCGCCTCTATGACTAATAATGACTATACTGGAAAAGTAATTTATTTATGCATTACTTACACACGGGACAGATATTCTAGTAAAATAACCATCGTAATTTTTTTTAAAATAAATTTCTCACCATTTTTATTTGGTGATGTAAATAGGAGCATAATGGGATTCAACTAAGAATGAGTTTGAATCTGCTTATTCTGAATAAGGATATGCCGATTCAGAATGATTCTCTCTTCTTTCTTTTTTTAAAGAAATATAAAATATTAATTAGTTTTTTGGTAATGGATAACTACTAAGATATTATTTACAGTTATTATTATTTTTTTTAAATTGTATAAAAACGATTTTTTACATATGATCATTATCCATAACGATAATGATTGATTTGAACTAGTGTCCTCTCTTCCTTTCTTTCCGTGAATATAAATTTTTTTTAAAGATTTTTTTTTGAAAAATATAAAAAAATATTTTATATTACATGTTTTTTATAATGAAAATAATTTGAATGTAAGGATGCACATTCCAATTCCAACGTATATCAAAGCAACAAAATTCCTGGAAACAGTTCAAATGTTAGCAATTCATCACAAATGGTTCCATCTTTCCATTTCAATAATATCACTTTATTCAACGTAAAAGGCCTTTTCTTTAAAAAAAATTTTTATAAAAAAATTTATTTATTATATTAAATAATTACCAGTTTTTTCTTCCTTGAATGGAGAAATTTTTCTAAAATTTGAATATCTTATTATATTTAATTTATGGAAAAGAACACGCAAAAATTAATTTTAAAAAAATAATCAAAATAATCGTAGGGTCATAATAACCGTTCAACACATACCCCAAACCAAAATCTGCTTAAAAATTCCTCATTCAAAGATGGTATCTTAAAAAAATCGATGTTAGTCTCCGATATGAATGTTTCTAAAAACGCTAACAAAGTTGCCGATAAAAATAATGTCATCTTGAATGGCCAAAATCTTAATCTCAACAATATAACTTCCAGCGCTTCTGGAGTCAAACTCTCCCACGAAGAGGTATAAAATAATATATATGTATATATTGCATCGTTATTTCTAGAGATATGATTTTATCTTTAGGCTTATCCAAAACAAAAAGTGAATTTGCAAACTTTCTAAACTTTAGTGAAATAAGCTATTTTAAATAATAAAAACATGTTTAAAACATAATTCTATAAAATTTCAAAAATTTAACATATAATTTCATTGATTTTGAAACTTTTCAAATTTTTTTAAAATGGTTTTGGACGCAGCCTTAAAAAAATAATTAAAATTATAAACATTTATTAGGGCTGTGCCTATATTAAATATCGGATCGGCACCGATATTTAGCGTTTTCCAAAAATATCAGATCGGGCCGATACCTGTCAAAACCACGGACCGGTCCGATCTTATTACTTTTCTTTTTTTGTTATTTTATATTATGTATATTTATTTTACATTATTATAATATTTTTTTTTAATTATAGTCTAATTTGTAGAAATAAAAAAAAATTAAATTGAATGCATAATTCGATTTTTTTGCATAAAAAATATTGATATCTTAATTACATTTGGTTCAAAGGGGGTGGTGAAAAATCAATATAAATATCGGATCGGTATCGGAGCCTCGAAATTTTGTTATTAGATCAAAACCTTTATGTTTTCTAAAAGTAAAATCTCCAGGCTGTATAGTAATTTTAAGCTAAAATATTTTGTTCGCCGTTTTAAAAATCTAGTCTTTTAACATCACATATTTACTTTTATTATTAGTAGTAGAAAAAGAACAAAAAACATTTTTAAAACTAAATTATTTATTCTTTCTGAAAAAAATACAATAGTTCAAAAGAACCCTCAAATTAGTAGTTTCAAATGAACGCGACACTAAATTGGCTCTTGAATCATTGAAGGATTTCAAGAGAATAGGGGAGGGCTCTACAGGAACAGTTTATCTGGCCATAGAAAAATCTTCTATCTCTTCCAATTCCTTCCATTCTAATCATAATTCTGCCACGGTATTACTTTATTACATAAAATCATATATAATATATAAGTGAGGTAGATTTTTATTTAACCAATCTCTTAAACGAAATTATGGCATCATTTAAAGGGTCGGCATAATAGGGTAGAGTTTATATAATAGTTTAATTATTATGGTATTAGAATTTTATAGATATGAACGAAAATCTTATTCAATTCGATTGGATCATTTTTTAGAACTAAAATTATTCGACTTATTAATACATGATTCTCTTATTATAAAAACTCCTAATTGAAAAGGAAAGGGTTCAATCAGAAAAGGGGAATATTAATCTTAAAATTTGAGAATTCACTTTTTCATCCCAACCAATTAATTAATAATATAATTAAAACGACCAATTTTATCTTACACTGTGTGACAAATTTCGACTTGATTTTTTGGGAGAAAATAAAATAAACATGTTTTAAGACAGTTTTTTATGCATATTCTAAATCCGCTGTCAGTTTTTTTCTAGCACGTCAGGTTTTTTATTTATTTTAGGTTAAAGTTGCCAAAAAGGTCATTTTTAGCACTTTTTGAAGGTTTATAACTTCGGTTCTAATAATCCCTACAACTAAAATAATATCTCAATTTTTCCAGCAAACCTTCCTTATTATTATTATACATTTTTTTTATCAAATCCTTACTCAATTTTTAAACAACCTATATTTTTTAAATTTACCTTTATTTATATAAAATCTTTTTTAATATAGCTTACATTTAATATATTTATTTATTGTGGCTTTCGTTCTCTTCGCCACACTGCACACGGTACGATTCCCAAACAATTTATTTAAAATGAAATAGTTATATTTCTCATATTTAAATAAATATAATATGCTAAGCTAACCTATCTCATATTTTACTTTCGTCAGGATTGCGATCATTTTGAGATCGCAGCATATCTTAAATTCGTAAATGGAATAATTTATTTTTGACAATAAATATTTCATATTTTCATATGATTCATTTAACTGGTTGGAATAGGCGATGGGAATTGATGGCTTAGAATTTCCGTTATGAAGCAAATCTGCTTTCAAGCTGTTTTTGCTTGAATCGATGAACAAGCGCCATTCATCCGGCACCAATTCAATATTAAGTTGTAAAAAAAGTTGACCTAGATTGTTGGAATAGTATAAAAAATTTTAGTAAGAGAATAAATTTTTAAACGATGCTCCACGGAATCGGTATGAAGTTCGAACTCCATTTTTTAAAATTTTAAAATCATTAAGCCTTTAGGTTAAAAATTCGGACTTTCTTTTTGAAAGTTGTAAATTTCTGTGATGTCATTTAGTTGCTCTTGTGACATAAATGGCGAATCCTCTTCGGGATGATACTCAAGATCAATATTGTCATTGTCCTGGCAACGTAATTTTTCCAGCTACGAACTATTAAAAAAAGGAACTGTTGTATGCATATTATATTTTACCGGATAAATAACCGACGAAATTTCAGGATAACGAATTTTCTTCTTATTTTTTTTGTTAAACCCAAATGTACTAATCGAGCAAAAATAACAATCCCACGAATGATTTCTTGCTACGTGCCAAAAGCAGGTTTCGAATAAGATAAATATGACCGTTTTCCATTTACCCATGAATTAAAAGAATTATAACATGTTTTACATATGTAATTAGGGGCAAATGGTTTATCCAAATCGCAGAGTGGAATATTGTAATAAATTTCATAAATCCTTTGAATGATTGGAGAAATTGGACATTTTTAAAAATTTAGAGACAAACTTTAAACAAGGGGACCTCGACATTAATTTTTTGTAGAATATTATATAAGGAGGGAATTTGAATAATATTTAAAATCCAATTTAAAAAAAAATTAATGAAAGAAATTAAATGTTTATGAAAAATTTAGCCTGAAAAAAAATAATTCTTCTCCTTTCTTCCTACTCGTTATTTGGCATTATTATTAATTGCCCATACTACGGGTTCAAGATACTCCATTGGAAAATCATATATTTTGATATAAATTTATTAAAAAAACAAATATTCTTAAATACATATAAAAAAGATAAATATTAATAAAAAATATGAAAAAATTACCAATTATTGCATTTTAAATGAATTTTGCTTCAAAAATGCTCAATTCAAAAAGAGTACAAATTAAAAAAAGTGGGTACAGATATCTGATTTTGGTATAAATTGATCATATTACTAAATACAACTAAAAAAGATAAATATTACCTTAAATTTGCTTTAAAAATGCTTTATGCAGAGAAAATTAATAAGAGTGTACAAATTAAAAAGTTCGAAAATATCTGTACCGACTTTTTTAATTTATAGATTTTGGTTGAATTTTCGTGGCATAGAGTACTTTTAAAATAATTAGAATTAATATATAATCTTGAGCATATTTTAAGCAAAATTTTATAAAATTTATCTTCTAAAGTTAATAATTTTGACAGTAATTTAAATTGAAAACTAAAGACCCCCAAAACGAAATTCTTTACCATTTTTCTCAAAAACCAATCGATAAAAAATTAAAAAATTAGTAAATTTATAAAGAAATATAGGTTTAACACTATCACCAATTTTCAGGGATTTTTATTCGATACTTTTTAAAATATATCCGTATAAACACCTAAATTTTATCATTTTTGAGATTTTGAAAAGTTGTCTTTATACGGTAATATTTTTAAAACTTGACGTGTAGGGAAAATTATGAAAACGGATTCGAACTCAGCGTCTAATTCTGCACCAAAACTTTTTTTATTTTCTTCTCCCATTTTTCTTGTCACACAGTGTTATTAAACAATTCTGATTTTTGGATTGATCTATTTAAAGATTCAAAGAAATTTGTAATACTCGAAATGTTTTTTTAAACAGGAAAAATTTAAATCCTCTAACCCAATGGACAGATATAACCGTTCGGTAGCCGTTAAAAAGATGGATTTGAGGAAACAACAACGGAGGGAGCTTTTGTTTAACGAAGTTGCTATCATGAGAGATTATCCTCACCCTTGTATTGTCGAAATGTACGGGAGTTATCTTGTTGGCGAGGAATTATGGGTCGTAATGGAGTTAATGGAAGGTGGGCCACTCACTGATATAGTCTTGAGAAGAGCGACTCAAAGAAATGAGGGTTTGTCATTTTAAGTTATCTTTATTAAAAAAATTAATTTTTACATTTGACACTATGAAATATAAATTTTTTTAAATATTTAGTAATTGTCCTTATCAATCAGTTTTACTAGTCTTATTCATATGTGAAAAATATTTTGTGCCTTAAATTTAACATTCAGTGTGCTCTGGCTTCTGTTCCAAACATAATTAGGTATTATCTAACAATTAAATATTTTAGAAAAACTTATTCTACGATAGAGAGACCGGCGCATAGCCAGGAATTTTCTTTGGAGAGACAATTTTTTTTAAAAAATTCTAGAATCTATCCTGGGCTTATTATTGAAAATCTAAAATTTCACAAATTTTAGTAAGACGTTTATAAAAAAATTAGCATAATACCTATAATCCGTTTATTCATTAAAACGCAGTTGTAAAATATTAAATTGTATATGCAGAGTTGTTAAAGTATCTAATTATATCTAGATACAGTATTAAAAGGTTCTATATCTTGATACTATTTTAGAGGAATCTGTTAGATACATTTTGATGATTTTATTTTACGTTTTTTATATTAAAATACAAAAACAAACATGATTAATTTTATTTTACACAATGGATGACGATAACATGATAAATTTTATATTACATTTGTTTTATTTATGTTAATTTAAAAATATTTATCATATTCTTATATCAATAGTTCTAGACAATCTCTAAAAAGAAATCAAATAATTTAATATTAGATTTAAATATTGATATAAGTTTTGACACATCAAATTTTGAATAATTTTTGGGATATTAATATATTTAATGATTAATACCAATAAAAAGTTGTTATTCATTAAATATAACAACTACTCTGCCATCAAGTACCGGTAGGAAGGTATTAATATGGCTAAAAATCTTTATTATAAAAATTTTGAGAATGTTTTACTACTATTAAAATGTAACGATTGTTTATAATCATTTAATTATGTATTTTGTAGCACACCTTAAATAAGCATATGAAACATTATATTTATACCTAGATATATTTTTATACGATATATCTGTATTTAGATAAGAGTATCTTTTTAGTTTTAACTGATTATTTTCATAACCCCCTGGCTGGGGATAGTTTTCGGAAATCTCGGTTTCGTCATTTTTAGGATTCTCTAAAAATGAACCTATTATTTAACTATAAATCAATGAAAAATTTTTTCATGAAATTACTCTTAGAATCAAGAAGTGCTTCATTTATCTAGCTTTACAAAAAACTATCCAAAAGTAAGATTAAGTAATTTATTTTACAATATTCTTCTACTGATTCTACGTTATTATTTGAACGATGGTCTTTATGCAAGTGGTATGCGAATATCAGATTCACGAAGCTCTTGCTCGAACTCAACAATTCATGATTTATGAAAGTTGCTCTTCACCATTTTCCAATTTTTTTTAACTACAATTTTTATATTTGAGGATTTTTGAAAAATTTTGCATAAAATATTAATTTATTTAAAAAATTTGTTGTAAATAAAAGAATTGGGTTTCATAGTTTAAAAAGGGTTCTCTTTTGACAAGGTGTGATTCTTTTTCAGATCTTTCTGTCATTTCACTAAGATCATTTATAGGCTTCGCTGGCTCCATAAAATAAATGACTGATTAATAGTGAAGGCTTTTATAAATTTTAACTAAAATCTGTATTTTTTGGCTGTGGGGGATTTCCCCACCACGTCTCTCTATCGTTATCTACATCCTTGGATAGAAAAGACCATAAAATACCTTTAAAGGTAGTACTAATATTACTCAATGTTGAAGCTATATAGTCGGCTATGACTGTTTAAAAATAAGACGAACAATTTTTTTTAAAAATATTCATCAAATTTACATATAACGTGAATATTTTTAGGAACCAACAACTCTACGAACCTAAATAACAATAATTGCATTCCTAGCATAGGGCCCGTTATGACCGAAGAACAAATAGCCACCGTTTGCAGATCGTGCCTCAAAGCACTTGCTTTTTTGCATTCTCAAGGCGTTATTCATAGAGATATCAAGAGCGACTCTATTTTGCTTACAAAAGATGGGAGGGTAATTTGCAATATTTATTTTAAATTATTTTTGTTATTTATCTAGTAAATAAGTAATTAAATACCTAACCAAGATTATAATTATATTAAAAATTATTATTTCCCATAAAAAATAGAGTATGTATTAACTATAATATAACAAAGAACGATTTATTATATTTTGTAAGCAGGGACCTGAGACGACCTTAAGTATAATTATAGAATGAGAATTGAGCCTTTGTATTAAACTATTGTGATCAATTTAAAAAATAAAACCACGATTTCTTAAACAACATAATACTATATCACCTTTTAATGTTTTTCATAATAGTTTTAAAAATATATTTTACACCGGTCCTAAGGTAAAGCTCTCGGATTTCGGGTTTTGTGCCCAGGTTTCGCACCAATGCCCCAAACGTAAATCATTGGTTGGTACCCCTTATTGGATGTCTCCGGAAGTTATAGGCCGATTGCCTTACGGGCCAGAAGTGGACATTTGGTCTCTGGGGGTAATGGTCATTGAGATGGTTGATGGAGAGCCTCCCTTTTTCGATAAGCTACCTCTTCAAGCTATGAGATTGATCAGAGACACTCATCCACCTAAACCCAAGAATTGCGATAAAGTTATATTATTATATAAAAAATTTAATTAATACTTTACTGTTCGAATTTCGTTGATTATCTCATGTATTATATCATATTAGTCATAGATTTTTATTATTAATCTTAAATTGGGATAAGGATAGTTATGGAGGGGTTTTGGATAATATATTAATATTGGTATTTTTATCTAACATAAGTACTCCCAGCTATATTTTATTAGGAGGTTAAATTAGTTCTATTAAATTATATTACATCCGTTTATATGATTTTGTGAATGAGTTTCTGAGAAGGTATAATTTTGAACGATTTATATTTTTCTATTTTTTTAAAATTAATAATGATATAATTTAAAATCGTTTATTCAAATTGTAGTTAAGCCTTAGACTTTTGAATTTCTTAGAGTTGATGCTTATCAGGGATCCCCACGATAGAGCTACTGCTCAAGAATTGCTTCAACATCCTTTTGTGTGTTTAGCTGGGCCACCTGAATCATTGATTCCTTTAATGCAAAATTTTTGATATAATCTCTAGAAAAATATCTTTATTTTTACATTGAATATTGAAAATCGTTTTTGTAAAGTACTATTTTTAATATCTAATATGAAAAACAAAATCTCCTTATAACACATTTATATTTTTTAAAGATATTTATTTAAAATTTTTTTTAATATTTTTTGATATAATATTGGATTTTTTAAAAAAAATTGTATTTGATAAAATATTTTTTTATAGCCTTCTATAAAAACCCCAATCATAAATATTTTTTGAAAATATATTGAATTATATGATATATTTGATAAAAGATTTACGAAAAAAATTCTGAGGATTTTTGTACAATATAAAGATAAAATATAAAGAATCGAGTAAATAAATTATAAAGCAAACAGGAGCAATAATTTTAATGATCATGCTAGGGCTAAAGTAGGCAAATAGAGTGTAGTTTTCAAATATCTGAAATGATCGTTGTTGTTGTTAATAGGATTACTTAACTTAATCTACTTATAATACTTATTCAAGCATATAGGATTTTATTATAATTTTTATTTAGTGTTCCTTTTTTTCTGCTAACTTTAAAATAAATAAATTTTATCAGATTTAAAGAATAATCTTTTATTTCTTTGTATACATTTTTTAATTTTTTAAAAAAATATTTAATCAAGGAAATAAAATTGGTAATAGAATAACCTAAATTGTGTAAGTGAAATTAGGTGTATTTCCATTAGCAAACGATATACCGAATACATACGCATACGCAGGAATTTGGTCTGGGGGGGGGATAATAAAATTTTTTAAGAAATATTATTGTTTTTTAAAAATATCAAGCATAAATTTATTAGGAATAATAACTATTTCTAATACACAATTTTAAATTAATGTGAATTATTAAAAAATTAATGTAAAGAATCACTTAAATGACCCAAAATAAAAATTTGAATTTTTTTATCTTTAAAATTTATATATAAAGTATAAAAAATTTAAATGTTAGAAATATAAATTAATACACAAAAAGCTTAGGGAATAATTGTATTTTGTATGTTATATATTTACAATGTAAAATCCAATCTTCGTTAGGATTGAGCTAATTTTTCAATTATCTCATCCTTGCTTGTTGTCAAATGTCTATGAATATTCAAAAGATCCAAACCTTTCAATCTACTTTCAAAAGTTGTACTTCTTGGTATGTTTTTCAGACGGACCGTATGGCCGGGCCCGAAATTTTTAAAAAAAACACCCGGGCTGAGCCTAAATTTAAAAAAAAAACATCTAGGCCTGGCCTGAAAATTTTTTTTAAAAAAATATCCTTGCCGGACTGTATATTTTAAAACAGCCTATATTTGAAATCGTTATTATTAGCTATAAAAATCAAAAATAAATATAATTTATAAAAAAATCCGGGTCGGGCCTGAAAATTTTATTTAAAAAAAGGCTGGACCGGGCCTGAAAATTGAGCTTAGCCGTAAAAATCTTTAAAAAAATCCGGGTCGTGCCCTGCAAATGGTACTTCTGCAGGGCTCTGTTATTCTTAAAAAAGAGAATGTTCTCTCATTAGTTTACTATAGGAAAGAGTTGCTAATATATATAAACCCTTTTAATACATTGGGAATGTAATCTAAAATGTGTTTGAAATAATGCAGAGCATCCATAGCATTTTTTGGGACTGTATCAACCATAGTTAATCTTATAAACATAGTTATTCAGCTAATAAGGCATCATAAGATACTTTAACATCTTCATGATAAAAATCCAACAAATATTTTTTTTCTATCACCATCTGAAAAAGGTTGGGAAGGCTTTTATGGAAATAATATTTGCAGATTGGTAAGTGCTGCATAATGAATTAAAAACCATTCATTTATTTGGTTTATAAATGTATTTGTATCTAAGATATACTCTTCTACTGATCCTATATTAAAGTTTTAACTATGAGCTTGCCTTACTGCAAGTCGAGTGAGACAAATATTAAACACGTATAGCTCTGTTTTTGACTTAACAATAACATATAAAACATGAAATTTTTCATAAACATTAGCCCTAATTTCCTTGAATTCTAATAAAATGCTCTCCGCTATTCTCATCTTCTTAATCAAGTCATCATGTTTTTGAAAAGTAATACATAAAATAGTTGTACATTCTAATGAGAAAAAAAAATTTGGAATAAGCATTGAATCCAATAATTTTCTTGCTTTTAAGGAAAAATTTCTTTCAGGCCATTGTGATATGTCAGTAATAGCAAATAATCGGCTCTTCTAACTCCATAAAAGCTGTTACTGCTTGATGGCGGAGACTTGATCTCGTAGGACAAGGTTGCAATTTCTTTCTCCCTGTTGGACAATTTCAGAATAATTATTAATTGACTAGAAATTTAAAAATGGTAGATAAATATTACGCCACTAAAAATTTGAAAATAATAAGATAATATTACGCCGAAAAACTTGAAATCGAAATTAATTGATAAACTTAGTGATGAATGTGATAATAAATGTAATTAAATATATAATTAATATGAGATAGGAATAAATATTAACAAATATAAATTAATATGTACTGTGTAAATTTAATTCAAAACATTTCCATATTTGTTAATTTAATTGAAAATAAAATCATTTGACTTGTAAAAAGTTGTTAAAATAACATATTTTATATTCTTATCAATTTTTACAAGTTAAAATTTTTATTTACAAAAGAAATTAAAAAATATGGAAATGTTTAAATTAAATCTGCACAACACTCCAAACAAAAATATTTTTGAAAAATATATCCGGCATCAATTTTTTGGCTTGGGGGGAGGGGAAGGATTTACCCCCCCCCCCCCGCTGCGTACGCCAATGACCGAATATATTTAAAAATAAATTAGAAAATCATAAAAAATTTAACAAACATTACGTTATACAAACAAATATAACGGTTATGGAGGCTCTTCGTTATATTTACAAATAGGAAGAATCATAAGAGCATTATGCTATTTGTAACTGCCCGACTCTGATATTAGGAATATGTATATGAAATCTTCATTGGAATAAATGGTATATAGACAATTAAGTTATGGGAATAAACAAAAATGGAATGACATAATATTTCATCCTTCTCTCTAAATCTTATGCAAGCATGAATGAAGGCAGATTTATCTTAAAATAAAAAATATTGAAAATTTTATAGAGGTTACCTGCGATTTTAAAATAAGAGGAATTCATGGTAAATGAGCCTCAATACTATATTCCATTCTCTGGGAATGCTTGCAAAAATATATAACCATCAGAGATATGTATTTCAATATTTTTTCACACCCGACCTGGACACTCATGAAGATAAGAAAAATATTTACGCTCGGTCGAATTCAATTTTCTACAAATCCACTTATTCACCAAATAATATTTAACTACGACGTTTAAAAAATTGTTATTAACTTTACAAATCTTTTGTGAGTTAGAGATAAAAATCTAACCATTCGTTGACTAGACGGGGACATTAATTGAATTATTATTTTGATCTAGATTTTTTTGTTGATTTATTATTTTCTCTAAACAATATGTAAAATATGGTATATTTTTGATGGATACTTTTTGAGACATCATTGATTGTTGATCATTTTTGGGCGATTCATAAATTTTTGAAAAGCTCTGATTTCAAATACGAAATTAATATTTAAGCTAGAAATAAGAATAAATTCCATAATTTACTTGATGTTAATATTTTAATATATAAGATAAAAAATTTATATTTTTGTTACTTTTTATTGATTTATAACTACCACCTGTATAATAACTTATGATTGGGTTATTTCATATCAAATGAAAGGTGATTTTCGGTCGATTCCCTTTTTTTTAAAAAATATTTGATAAGCAAAAAAAGAAAGCTAAGAAATAGCCAAAATTTTCTTACTAATCATGATCTGAACTGAAACGTTATTGGTTTAGTTCAGGTTTCGATAAAATAATGATTTAAGGTTCAGGTTCGGTATGTAATAAATAAAAATATTGATTCGAACCTCTAAAACCCGGGTTGAAAACTATATATTCAAAAATATTACATTTTGTTGTAATACTATATGTAAATAATTTATATATTGGATTGAATTTATCTCTAGGCATTATAAACTAAAAAATGTGAAATGACAATATGCAAAGGTTTATAAAAATTGATTGATAGCAAGCTTTAAAACAATTCGGATATAAATTATTATTTTAGCAATATACTTGTAATAATTTTTACATTATTTTATAAGCAAAAAATAATGAGGGTAGAACCGATTCGCAGGCCTTTTAGTCGTTCGTATAGAAATTGATTTAAGTGTTCAGATTCGGCAAATATACCGGTTTAAAGGTTAGGATTAGATCCTGCTCCTAATATTTAGGTAAAAATGACGTATTTTCATCATTATGTGCTTTCATTCAATTAATCATATCCTAAAAACGAGTTAAAATGGCCTAAACTATTTAATTGTAAATAAGAAATTTAATATCAAAAAAAAAATTCCCAATCCCCGACCATTTTATTTATTATATAAGAATTACAAACGATTTTTTGGAAATAATACTATCTTAATTTTTATTGAAATGCGTTCAGCTTTATTCTAAAATCGTTAAAAATAATTAAAAAAGTTAGTTTTATATGAAAAATCAATAAAGGTAAATGGGCCATTCCATGTCAACTCAATCATGATTCGACCGACCTCTTTAAAATTGTTAGAAATTTCTGGAATTATTTGAATCGGTTAAAAAATGAGAAAACCGTTTATTTTTACTCGCTAGCACACCTGGATCTAGGGCTGGGAAATAATATTAAAAACCCAAGATTAAAAAAATATTAGATTGGTTCAGAATATTGATATTGGGTTTAAACAATATTTTCTTTTACTGGTATTGCTATTGGTTTATATTGGCATTGGTTTAATTTCAAATTATTAATAAATTAAGAATAAAATAGCGATTTTTAAAAACCTTGTTTAAATAAATATGGAATAGTGATTTAAAAAATTCCTTAATTGTATTTTTAAATATATATATGGGAAAAAGCTATGAGGCAATATTGTTTTAGAGAACCGAAACTAGATATTTTTCCTGATTTCTTTTTAAATGATAATTTTGAATTCTAAAAAAGATATTTGCAAATTTATGATTTAATCAATAATTTATCACATAACGATACTCAGCTAGTCACAGTATCATTTTCAAACTTTTATTCCACACAAAATATAAGAAAAAGAACAGTGCAAAGAATTAGTAATATTATATAAAGAAAATAAATATATATTTTTGAGATTCTTTTGATCATCAAACTGTTTAGACACAGATATGCTTGGATAGTAAGTTCATCTAGTGAACAACGTTGATCAGTTATAACATAACGCCCTCTGAAACCATCCTTTAAAAGTAAGTCGAGGTTGCTGGAATTGTCAGATAATCTTTGGCGATTATTGATAATATAGGATATATATTTCGGTGTATCTAAAGACATTCAGATTTTTTGGAATATGTATTTTTACCAAAAATTGAAATTTTCATTTTTTGGCTATAAAATTATGGATTATGTGCAGCGTCTACATGACAAGATTTTTACTGGATGCAAACCCCCTTCAAAAATCTTTACCTACCCCCCCCCACCCTAAAAAATTCCCACCGCTTTCGGCGTCTTTGTCTCTTTATTGTTATTTTCACCTATTTATTTATTGATACTATTTTCAAAGAATTTATAAAGGATAACTTAAATTAATCTATCTCTACTACTACCAACTTTCGATATTTTGTGAATATTTTTTAGATAATAAATTCAATTAAAACCTCCATTATTTACAATGAATTAATTATTATGGCATTATGAGTTTGCTAAAATATCTAAACCTTTTAAATTACATTTAAAAGGATAGTTTATTTGGAAAATAATGTGTATTATTGTTTCCAATATATAGATTTGGTCGATGAATTGTATTATAATAATACTATAATAAAAGTATTAATTTTTACAGCATTAAATTTTTCCTATTTCATCTCAAAATTTAATAGATAACCCGCCAAAAAATTTATCCCACCCATTAAAGCAGCTTACCCCCTACCTCCTCAGAAAAATAGGATGCAAACTGTTCCTACCCCTCCCGCTCATGTAGACACTGATTACAAGGAACCTTATCCATAAATATAAGAAATAGATTTAGAACATTAAAAATGTTGAATTCCTTTTTTGTCTATTTCATTATATTTATCTCTAAAATATATATTTATAATGCAACGATAGGAAAATGGCAAAATTGTGAAAAATATTACCATATTTTATACAAATATATATATATATATTACTAGTATGGCCATTCATTCATTAAATGGATTTAGATGTGATACATACATAGAAGTAGGCTTAAGAGCCATTTTGTGATTATCACGTTGATTAAATAACATTAATGTGCATTCATAATAATATATAAAGACAATTATCTGACGTGCAACCTTTAATTAATGAATCGCCAATCTAGTGTTATATTATATATCATTGATTTTATAATATAGATAACTTACAACAGACTAAATAATGCATTAACAGTAAGTTTGTATGTATGTTAATGTAATGAGAATGAGAGATAATTTATGATGACAAACCAGATATTATTACACTAGAAAAGATTATTTAAATTTTGGCTGGAAATGAAAATGATAACAGATTAAAAATGGCAAAAAAATAAATTGCATTATATATTTAAAAGCTAAATAGAGATCCTAAGAATAATCCCGAAATAATTCAATTTCTCGAGCAAATTTATCGAATAACCTTATGATTACATCCAGCGTCTACATGACAGGATTTTCATTGGATGCAAACCCCCTTCAAAAACTTTTGCCTACCCCCCTAAAAAATCCCCGCTGCCTTCGGCGGCGGTGTCTCTTTATTTTGACCTTTATAATTATATTGATACTCTTTTCAGAGAATTTATAAAGATAACTTAAATTAATCTATCTCTACCAACTAATTTTGTTTATAAAGAATTTATTTTATAGATAATAAATTCAATCAAAACCTCCATTATTTACAATGAATTAATTATTATGGCATTATGAGCTTGCTGATATATCTAAACCTATTATAAATTTAAAAGGATAGCAGAAAGTTTTATTTGGAAAACAATGTATATGATTGTTTGCAATATATAGATTTGGTCGATAATTGTATTATAATAATTCTATAATAAATATATTAATTTTTACAGCAATAAATTTTATCCTATTTCATCTCAAAATTTAATAGATAACCCCCAAAAAATTTATCCTACCCCCATTAAAGCAGCTTACCCCCTACCCTCTCGAAAAAATAGGATGCAAACTGTTCCTACCCCTCACGCTCATGTAGGTGATGATTACATCAATACCCTTATCTGAAAAAAATCGATAGGCCCATGCGAACAAGGGGTTTGAAGGGTTATCTATAAGGCCTCGTCAGAAATTTATTGTAAAAGGGGAATAAACTTTATAAAATTAAAAAATAAATCGAAATTCTTAATCTTAACGTATGTGATATTTATCTCAAAATAAAAGTAAAACTAATTGTAAAAACAAAGAATCGGTAAAAATTATATAAAAAAATAAAAATATAGCAATATTAGTTTGAGCATTTTGAATTAAAAAATTAATTTATTCCATAGAGTAAGCTGTCCTACACCTAACTCATAACTAGACAGATAATTTATTCAAACATGTTTTTTTTTAAAATAATATTAGCAACATATGTTGTATAGAGGTAATTTATAAATTTTTATATATAAATAATGAGTTAAAATATTAAAAGGTAAATAATCCAAACAAATTAAGTCCCTGTCAGTCATTAATTAAATTATTTGATGTTCGATATGATTCATCTATAATCTATTTATCCATATGTTAAAAAATAGTGTGAAAATATTTTATAACAAACGTTTACTTCATATATCATTACCTCAGTTGCATAAAGATGTGTATAATCCATTTCCTGAATATAAAGAACCCTCTTTACTTCAAAAGATCAAAGGCTTAAAACAATTTCCAGAAGAATTAAAAAAATTGAAGGAGGAAACACAAAATTTATTTAGAAATTGTAATGACCATTTTCAAGATAGTCATGGGAAAACAGAAGTTTTGTTTGATTTTAAAGATGAAGATAGTTTATCTAAATGGATCACTAAATCTGATATAGATTTTGATCTTGGAAATAGTATGTGCAATTTGAGCATGACTAAAAATAAAACTGGCCTGTTTACTGGGTATATTAATTCAGCCTTACCCCAAGATGGTCGAGTGAAATACACTGGTTTTTGTTCAATGAAATCTATGAGGCGTTTAGTAATAGATAAAATCATATTTATGTTTTTTAATTTCTCTAGAAAGCTTTTTATAAAAAAGATCCATATTATATTGGAGAATCAACTCATATTGCTCTAAGAGTAAGGGGAGATGGTAGAAAATATTCATTTGTTGTAAATACTCCAGGTATATTTGATCTCACTTATTACGATCAATATATTTATCCAATATATACAAGAGGAGGTCCATATTGGCAAACTGTTTTGGTAATAAACAATTTAATTTATATATAATATACATCAGATATTTACAGCTTTTTTTATTTAGGATATCTTTATTATTTTTAAAAAAATCTAGATAATGCATGTATATATTTATAATATATAAAATCAAAAAAAAAAATTCCCATGAAATTAAATATACATCAAAATTTTATTTCCAGAGTGACCTATTAAAATTTTACAAAAAATAAGAGATTTGTTAGGCACTTATTAAAATTTACTAAAAATTAAAGATTTATTATGCACATGTTAAAATTTTCTAAAAATCAGAGATTTGTGAAGCACTGTCTGACTTTTCCTGTATATATTATCAGGCACTTAAATTTTCCAATGATTCCATGTCAATTCAGCAAAGCTTTTTTTGCAAAACATTTTTCGCAAATGTATTTTATATCTATACTAATCATTGAAGACTATTTTGTGAATTAAAAATTTGCAATATTAGAACTTTTACCATTAACTCTTTTGAGCAAATACATAATAGCTAAACTTTGTATATATAATTGCGATTTTATATCAAAGTAATTATCACGAAACTTAAATTGTAAAGATAATATAAAGAAAAGGATTTTACAAATTTATTTTAACAAAAACATTTGAATGCAGAACTGCAATAATTGCTAATGATGTCTATTTTATTTTAAAACATTTATTTTTATATCCTCTATATTAATTTAATAATATTTTTTTTAAATAATAAATTTATATGATTCTCGAGCTTAGAAATGGTTTAGAAAATTTATTATATTTGAATATAATTTTTTTATGCTATCTTGTCCCAGTGGCGTCACTAGGGGGCGCCAGGGGCTCGAGCCCCCTAAAAAATTTGAATAACCCCCTGAAGCAAAAAATTTTTTTTAAATGGAATCTTAACCCCTTGAAACTAAAAATAAATTTTTTTGATTGACCCCTGAACGATTTCTTTTATAATTCTAATAAGTAATATATAGATTTAATTTTATTATTTAAAAATTAATAAGACTGTCTAAATTTTTATTAAATGAATATAATTTTAATTATTAGATTAGATTAATACACATAAATTATATTTTCACTATGTCAGCTTGCAATCAAATTCTGTGTTAAAAATTGAATATCAATATCACTCACTAAATATTAATTTAGCATTAACAGTTGAAGCTTAATTGACTATTATTACTTAAATTATTATATAACCTTAATTAAATAAATATAATCAATTATTAATTGAAAACTAACAAATTTAATATTGTAATTAGCCTAGTTCAAAATGACTAATCAACTGTATATTTATTTTTAATTTAAATTATACCTATTCCTAAAATTATTTTTAAGAACTAAATAAGTTCCTTTATAAAAATTAAATAAATAGACATATAGTTTATAATTCTCTATTATATAGTTTTGGTTATAAAATATTAGATAAAATGCCACTTTTATAGACGTATTTGACAGTTATATAATATATTACAGTTAATATTATAATAAATTTTACTAATAAATGTTTTTGATAATAAATATTGTAACAATTTGTATTTAAGTATTTAACGCCATCTTTATTTAAAAATAATTTTAAATTAAACATTTTATTATTCATTCTACAATGTGTAATAAATTAAATATCTTTTCTTCTCTTCTTTTACGTGTTTTTAAGAAAGCTATTTTTTTCTTTTTCAAAAAACAGTTTTGAGTTAAATTTTTAATACAAGTATATTTTTGATATTATTACAAACTACTATTTAAGATACAACATACCAAATAGAGGTGGTGCGACAATATTATATAGAATCTTAATTGTTTCATCATATCATTCTGGTCCTTATTTTATAGGTATAAAATGTTTCATTTCTAATATGGCATCCTTGCCGTGTAAATAACTCAAGGCTTCAACATATTTGCATAATTATTTCTTCCTAAGATTTTTAGTGTTTTTATTTTATCAATTTATTTAACTAAATAAATTCAGATATTAGTTTACATTGTGAGTGTCATGGCTATGACTGCAAATTAACCAGCATCTATTATTTGTGTTTATGTAATTTAAGATTATTACTACAGCTGCTGAGAGCTTATAATTGCATATTTTAGATAAACAATAATAGTAAACTGTGTAGTCGTTTATATCATTAAAAATGGAAGATAATCTTTTAGAAATTTAATATCTCACAATAATATTCTCGATTATTTATTTAGCTTCCATCATGTCATCTAAGAGGAAGCTCTAACCACCATATAGTTTTATGATTTGGATTGGTCGTTTATCTCTTCTTCAATAATTGTTAATTTGGTTTAGGCCTATAAATTTTTCCTTATTAGTCCATTCTATAAAACATTGTCTAAAATGGTAACAGAAGTTATATTAGTTTCATAACCTTTTGTCAATGTAAGTTGCTAAGAATTATATTATTGCATTATGTGGTTTTTAAAAACTATTATCAATCGAGGCATATGTATGAATAAATTAACCTTTTTTATCACTTGTAATTCTTTAGACACAAATTTTTTTATATCAGCAATCGAAAATATTTTATATTGTAATAAATAGATTTTGTATTAAAACATAATATTTTTAGAAATGTCTTGTATTGTTTTAATTATTTATGTCAGTAAGTAATGTTAAACGGCTCGTTTTGAGCCGATTTTTAAAAACGGCTGACTCAATATTTCATCTAGATATTACGCAAGCCTGAAGATTTTGTTTTTAGAAGGAACAAAGGTTTGGACATCTATTAGAGAAATCTCGAGGCTTAGGCAATATTTTTCTGGCTATAATATTAAGTTAGCCATTTATAAAAACCAGCTCAAAACGAGCCGTTTAACAACACTAAGCCAGTTTATTTTGTATGCATAATATAATAAATGACAAAATATTAAATTTAGAATAATTGTTCAGAGTTAACAAATTTTAAAAATGTATAATATACTAATATAGAACCCAGCCGAAGACCGGGCAAAAGCAGGCCGAAGGCCCGCAAATTGGGGGCATGGGGGCGAAGCTTCCACAAATTTATTTTTAGTTGAGCCCCCTGAAATTGTAAAGGTTAGCGACGCCCCTGTCTTGTCCTATGCATTTCCTCGAAATCTTATTTTATAAGAATTACGCTCTAAGAACCCTAGCTTTAAGAATATATTAATCATTGGGCTCATTAGGTAGCCTTGATTCTTACTGGTGAAAATAATATCTGGGCTTGCCCCAATATTTATTGCCTGTATTTATTAATTTATCAATGTTTTGCGTCATTAAACAATGACCCTTTGGAGAACCTTAACTTCGGAATCCAACTAGCTTTCTATGCCTCAGCCAGGATGTATATCTCTGAGCTACCAAGCCACAAAAAAAAGAGATATATTTTATATATAATCATTTTCATTTAATAATTATCAAAATAATCTGATAGCGAAAAAATTTATTATTCATATTTAATTTTTAAAAGTTTATAAAAATTTCAGATAGTAGAAGTTACATTTTATAATATAACTTCTTATTAGTTTTCATATAAATACCCTTTTCTAAATTTAGAGAATATTTTTAGCCCCACTCCCATCCTCGTGACATAAATTTGAGGATTTAGCATTCTATTTTATTTAGCTTAAAATTTACAGCCCCCCCCCCTTCCCCCTAAGGTATAAATTCTACAAGCAAAAAAATGTGTAAATAATATAAATAAATAAAATAAACATTTTTTTATTCAATATTTTGATTTAATATTTTTTTCCCTAATGACTGATCATTTTTTAGATTTAATGAGCTGTTATCTTTTTATTTAGGCTGTATCCAAAATCTAAAAAATATAAATAAATAAATTTTGAAGAATAACATAACCTATTTTTTGCGTCATTTACAAAAATTAATTTTTTTTAAAAAAATAATAGAAATTAATAAATTTGAATAAAAATTTATTTATTTGGGTAATTTTTATGAAAAAACTGTAATATTAAAGTACGCAAGGTCTAAAAGTCGAAAGGCTTGGTATACGAAAGGCTAAAAAATAATATTGAAAATAAAAATAACAAAGAAAATATTTAATGAGATATTTGATTGATTTATTGCTTTTTTTAGAGAAAAAATATTATAATAACATTACATTATAATATATGGAAATTTTAAGATCTTTTCAATTTTTTTATTAATTCTTTGAAATAATTTGCGGTTTTTAAAAATTAATTTATAAATTAATATTTTTAATTAAATTAATATTTTTAATTAAATTAATATTTTTAATTAAATTAATATTTTTATATTAAATTAATATTTTTAATTAAATTAATACTTGGTTATGATTTTATATATTAAGTAAGTATAAATATATTGTAATTACTTGATAAAGAAGTAAATGAGAAACATAAATTTTTTAAGGTATTTTTAATTTGAGAAAGCATTTAAGAGGAGAAAGGCTAACATCTTAAACGTAATTTTGAGTATAATTATATCATTGAACTCAGAATTTAATTCTCTATCCAAAACCGCTTAGATGTATTTTTTTACGTTTCTGGTTCACAAAATAATTTTCATGTCGCGAAATTTTAACGGGGAAAGGCTAAAATCTTAAACGTAATATTGAATATAATTATAGCATTAAACTCAGAATTTTATTCTCTACCCAAAATCACTTAGATGTATTTTTTTACGTTTCCGGTTCACAAATATATTTTTATGTCGCGAAAGCATTTTAACGGGGAAAGGCTAACATCTTAAACGTAATTTTGAATATAATTATATCATTGAACTCAGAATTTAATTCTCTATCCAAAACCGCTTAGATGTATATTTTTACGTTTCCGGTATTTAGCCACTGTTGGAGAATATAGATTATCAAACAGCATCAATTGTCTTGAACCATCTATAATGAGAAATCGAAGTAAGGAGGATTGTAGAGGTAAAAATAAAGGCTGTAAAATAGATAATCTTAGTAATAGATAGTTATGGTTTTAGGCCACCATGGCTTTATTCATATGCAGCACAATTTTTTTTAAATTATCATAGGTCCGAAAATAATTTCTGTTTTTGAATTTATTAAATACCACGTGATACCCAAAACACCTAACCATATACAATGATAAATTTTTAAAATATTTTACATTTATTTCTCAAGATTAATTCTATTAAAAGTGAATTTTTGCGCCAACAACGGGCTTATAGATTCCATTATTTTTATGGATGTTTTATTGATATAAATATACCATTTATATAGAAATAATTTATATAAAAATGACAAAATATGAAATTATTTGAATTATAAAAAATTCGTAAATTTTAAAATTAATTTTAAAAGTTTTTCCTAATTCTATTGCATTATCATATAGAATTGATTTAAATACATATATAGCCAATGAATACTTATTCTATATTATTATATAAATATATTATAATATATCATATTAGCAAGCATAATTTGATTGATCCGACTAGCCCTGATTCTACTAGCCCCTAGTTAATAATATAATTAATACCTTCTAATAATATTTTTAAGCATGATATACGATTACGAAACTTTCTGATATGCGAAAAGAGGGTTTTAAATTTCATATAATGTCAATTTTATTATTTTTATCATATTATAATGCAATCTAATGTGGTGTAAAAGCATTTTTATTTTTTCCTTAAACGTATTTCATCATAAAAAAATTTAAATAGCTGAGGAATATAAAATATTTTTCGTCTCAATATACATATAAAATTCTATTATATAATTAAATTTTAATCTCGAAACCCATCTGGTTTTTGAATTAAATCCGCTGAACTGACAAGCCCTATTGCGCCGAATCGCCCTGGTCTCCCCTAATTCTCCAAAACTAAAACTATTACAAACTGAAACATCTCTTTCTTTGGAAACAATTATAAATGTATCTTATCCAATAGAATATTTTTAAACTTTTTTATTCATAACTCTGCAGTTAGTTTTACTTATTGAAATACGAAAAGAAGCAAGAAGGGGTGGCTAAAATCTTTAAATGAATTATTATATCAGAAAGTTGTATCGATGTGCATTATATGAAAAAAAATAATACTAGGAAGGCATGAAAGAAAATGTGGTATGAATTATCACGAAACCTTTTTTAATATATAATATTAGACGTTATATTAATTTACATTTTAGGTTTATATATTGTTCGAATAACTAAAATTTATTAAATATTAAAATTTGCCCTTTTGCAACGCATTTAAGTTCCCGAAGTTCAGATAAAGAACCAATAATTTTCTCTAATTTATACAAGAAAAAGTCAAAAAAAAACTCGGAAAAATCAATAAATTTTTTTAAAAAAAACATAATTCTAACTTATCAAAATCGTTTATAATTTCTAAAAAAATTCTGAAAAATCCAGTAATTTTTTTTAGCTTTCATTGTTTTTTTTTATCCTTGAGCAAATAAGAAAAATCTAAGCATTTTATTTAGTATATTTGCTAAAATTTACTTTTAAGTGCATAAGGTGCATTTTTTTTTAATTTTCAAAATTGGAGGGTGGATAAATATTGGGGCAAGAAGTTGAACCAAAATTCTTTCTCCGGACTTACGGCCATGTGAGTTTTTAAATTTCAGCCAACTTGCTTATTTAATAGGCAATAAGTAACGAATTTGAAACATTTAGCGCTTATGATTTAATAACCTATGTGGATAAATTATTATTGAATATGTTGTTTTTCTTTTTAATAAATGCATTCCTATATATTCATTTTTTGCGGTAATGCTCTCGCAAAAACTTGCACAAATACATTCGTGATAAAGGTTTCGCTATAAAAGTTTTGTTAAAATATTTTCACTTCAAAGTGTTACGGTTTAGGTTTTGCGGAAATAAATTCGCCATATTATCTTCGTTGTAAAGATGTCGCGGAATTTGTTCATTCTAAAATGCCTCCGCGATAAACGACATTCGCAATAAAAGTTTCACTGAATTGACCTTATGCACAAATTGCCTGACCCGATCCATTAAATTTGTTTGTTCGGCCTGACGCACAGACTAGGCTTTCGGATAGGCCGAGCTTTGCAAATATATAATACACTTAATTGAATACAATAATTGAATATATTTTTTATATAAACAGATCCCATTTTCAAAATTAGTCCTTTCATCTAAGGGTAGGATTCAAGATCAACAATCACGAATAAATGACTTTTATGTTGATTCCTTTGGAATTAATATATATGATGGAAATGATGGACCTTTTAGCCTAGAAATTGATTATTTAGCTTTCTTTAATGATGCATATCATAGGGAACATTTTGCCTATGAATTATACAGAGTGCCTACTGGAGTTAAGAGTTAAAACAATCATAGCATAATTTTTTTTAAACTTATTATTTAAGAAGCTGCTAGTTATTATGATTTTGTAAATTAATAGCATTTATACTATCATTATTATTTGTATTTATAAAATAAAAGAATTTTTGATCGAACATTGTATTGTAATATGCTTGTCATTATATATTTTTCATTCAAAAGCATGATTTTTTCTTGAAGAAAAATTACCACGAAAAACTGGGGAAAAATTGGCCCTGAAATTAATTCGGGAAAATATACTTTGGAAAATAAATTCACAATTTTATTAGAGCCTAAAAGTTTCTTTTTTAGAAAATCAACGAAAATAGGAAAAAAATTCCCCTGAAAATATTTTCACAGAAAAATAATTATCCTTAAATATTTCTCAGTTAAACATATTTTATAAATGTAATGTAACAACTTTTATGTCAATGTTTGAAAAAAGAACGTTTTTAACTTATCCGTTACTTTCTAAAAAAAAATGTTACTTTAGTTTTTCAAAAAAGTAACGAGAAAAATAAAATACTTTCTAGGTATTCTATATAAAAATCATAATGATTGAAAAATATAGATATCAAATAAAATGTATAAAAATACATTTGTTAAGGGCATTTCCAGACAGTACCAGCAATTTTTTTTTATTTCCAAAAAAAATGTTAAATTCTAGAATTCATTTTTTAAAATATAATATAATATTTAAAAAATAACAATCCGGACCCACATTTCAAAACGCCATTTAATCGCTATTAAAATCAAACTAGTTTGTTTTCTATCTACGATTAAAAAAATGGGGATCTAGATTGTTTAATATTACATTACTAGTAGATAGCCCGTCAAAAATGAACGGGTAATGAAAATTTTCTTCTTACTTTTATGCATGTTACTTGTTATTTGAAAATAATATCCAATTTTTATTCTTCTTACCCCCTTCATCCCTTCAGGCCAGGTTTAATCCATTAAAACTAAGTGCTATGGGTTTGAATAAAAATAAATTTAAAGCATTTACTTGATAATACCAATATTATTTGTTAAATATTACTGATTATTTATACCTAATATTTAATATTAAAAAAAATTCCCAGGCAAAGTCCAAAGCCATATTAATTATGAAAAATTTAATAATAAAGAAATTGTCAAGCGTCCAAGTGCATAATAATTTTGGAAAATTTTCCCCAAGCCCAGCCCAATATAATTTATAAAAATATTTCCCAAGCCCAGCCCAACCCATAATAATTTTATAAAAAAATTTTCTCAAACCTGGCCACCGATAGTAATTTAAATTTTTTTCCAGAGGTAAATCTCTAAAAACCATATCTATTTTTCAGTCTATTTTAACCCAGCTCACCCCAACCAAGGTCAAGCCATTAAGACTAAGAGTGAATACTATTTTTTTGAATAAAAATATATTTAAATTAGATTTTACCTGAGGGCCATTTAAATATTCTGTGTTAAATATTACGCCTATGCCTAATATTAAAAAAATTCCCAAGCCAGGTCCTCGCACTTCGTTTTCTCAAACCCGCAAAAGACCATAATAATTTTGATAGTTGAGGACTTATATAATATATAAAAAGTCACAAAGCATTTAAAAATACAATAAGAATATGAAAGTTGCATGGGTCTTAGTTGATCAGACCTTGCCATGTCTGCAAAAAAAATTTCAAACCAATCTATAACCCATATTTAAAATTCAAAAATCTTAAAGCACCTCTATTTTAAATTTTATCCAATATGATTTCCATCAGATTTTTAAATTTTGATATTTCTAATACATGCTCACAATATACATTGCAACAATTTTACCTCTTTTACTCTTATATTTTAATATTTATATAAAATTTATTAATAAAGTATATTTAATACAATACACACAAACTAAATAATTACCCTTCAACCCATGGTTTTTTGATCAGGCCTGGCTATGTCTGCAAAAAAAATTTCAGACCAATCTATAACCCATATTTAGAATTCAAAAATCTTAAAGCACCTCTATTTTAAATTTTATTCAATATAATTTAAATCACATTTTTAAATTTTGATATTTCGAATACATGCTCACAGTATGCATAACAATTTTACCTCTTTTACTCTTAAATTTTAATATTTATATAAAATTTATTAATAAAGTATATTTAATACCATATACACAAACTAAATAATTACCCTTCAACATCTATATAATTAATATTTTAAATTTAATTATGTTCAAATTGGTGCCTGCGTGAAACTTTAATATATATATAATTAATATTTTAAATTTATTCATATTCAAGTTGGTGCATGCGGTAAAGCATATGCCTTTGAAACGGGAGGCTCGCTTAAATTTAAAATACATTAGGGAGATACGAAAACGATCGTCTTATGTTTATGGAGATTATATATATTAGATATAAAAAAAATTAATTCGCAATGTTAACATTTGTTTTGGAAATAAAAAATTGATTGCTTGTAACATTAACCAAAAACCGCTTTGAAAAAACGTTCTGTTTGGAAGTGGCCTAAGTAAAATTTATAATTCACAGATATCGATCCGACCGAACTAGGATGATTCGCCCTCTGGATAACATTTTCTCGGACATGGTTTAATTCGGACCTTGATTTTAAAATTTATTTCGGATCGGACTTGGGCAAAACTTTGAATTATTTTTTGTTTTCTAAGATATTTTTATGAAAATTATTTTCAAGAATAACCACAAAGTTGTTTATTAATCCTTCAGGTCTTGTCCTGACTCGTCTTATATCTAAGTCATATTTAATATACCTTGCGCTAACTGTGAATGCAAGGTAACCGTCTATATAGTTTCCTCTAAACAGAATTGTCGTATCTTGATATATTATTATTATGTAATGCCAATCAACCAACTTGATTGGATAATAATTAAATTTAGATAACATGTGATCGGATTTTATTTATTTTTAATGAAATTCAAAAGAAATTGATAAAATATTCTTATGATTTTTGAAATCATTTTTTTAAAATTTTTATGATTTTTGTTTAGAAATAAAAAAGATTTTTTTTGTAATAAAATTTATATAATACTAGAAACTAATAAAATTTTTGGTTTGTTATCCTATCATTTTGATAAAGGTTTTTGTGAACATCATCAGTGCAGATTAAGAATAAAGGGTTGATAAGTAAGGGTTTTTTATAAGAATAAAAAGAAAGACACCACAAAACAAAAAAGAGTGCTCTGGTTCAAAATCTGAATAGACATATCTAAATTAAAAATAATACGAACCAGGAGACAGTCTCAGCGTTTATAAATTTTCCGATTATTGTTGAAATATTGTCCTTTTTCTAAAGTCCAATCAGGACTCAAATCTTTGTAATGGACAAGATATTTTAAATTTTTTTCTCGGATCGGATTGAACCTGAAAAAAATAGAGATGCAGTGCTCTAATTACAATACATTTTACAAGTAATTTTATTAGTTGGACTTATATCTAAGTTCTTCCATATTTTTTTTTCAAGTTACAAATGGCGTTACTTTTTCGCTAAAGGGAAACGGTGTTTCACTGAAAAAAATATATGAAATTTTGTATATGCTAATGAAAAACAAGGTCGAAATATAGGCAAGTTTTTTTTAAGTGACAATAAAATTTCTAGGAGGATTAATTATAAAAGATGGTTTTCTTATCTGATCATTACTGTTCTTATTTTCTTAAAATCGATCCATAATTTTATGTTGATTACTCCTAGAATAATATATTTTTAGTTGCCAGATTTTTCCCACTCAAAAGAGTCAGTTTTAATAGAAATTTGTGCATTTGTTGAAAATCACGCAATAAATCATTAAAACATTTATTATTTTTCTAAATTATACCATTGAACTCATTATATAACCTATTTATATATTTTTACTTCAAATAATTCGAAAAATTACTGCTTTTCAACAGCATCTTTACTGAAGAGATATTCCCAAATTATTTTATTTTTTGATAAAAAAATAAATTCGGAACTACTAAACAGGAAGTCAAATACCTTGGTCCGTTTATATTTTGTCCATTTGAGTGAAAAATGCTTTCCTCTCATGTTTCCTTTAGCCAACCGTGTTCTATTGTTATTTGGAGTTTCTTTATTATAGCTTCAACTCCTTCGATTTTATCTGGAGAAGACCACGGCTATTGTGTCGTCCATGACTGGATTTTATTTGAATATCGTATATATGATATCAACCGCCAAGCCAATCGTACTATTATAGTCTTAGAGAGGCCTACAGAAATAATCTTTCAAATGGTTTGGGATCTACCATAAATAGTGAAATTTCGGCCGTTAATATAAGTGTGGAATTTCTTAACCCCCAAAACTAATAGTAGATTTTTAATCTATGGCTCTGTATTTGTCTTTTCGATTTGGTAGGGTGTGCTATAACACTTCTCCAAGCTCTTTGAATGCATGACATTGATGCTATTGGTAAATTGGCTGTATAAGGGATTATCGTATCCTCTATTCAATCCTGTTTCTGTTAAACATGCTTTGGTGGTTATTTATACTGGTAAGTTGATGTAGAAGGTTAAGTACTCCTTGTAATTGTGGGAGGAAATTACATTACAGATTTTGATGCTTTATGGATTACAAAAAAATCTGCTAGGTGAATCCCTTGAGCGCCCATTCTAAGAACAATTATGTCAGAGGATTGTAAAAAATTTATACCTTAACCTTGAGTCCTGCGGATTGCAATTATAACAGCATCGTATGCACATTCCTAATATGACATTATCTTTGTCTGTAATTATGACGTTATTGAAATATAGTTATGAGAAACTCCCAACAAATTGTTTATGTAGCGTTAAAAATGTGCTTCAATTAAAATGGAAGTTGTCAAATATCTAATCTGTATAATGTGTTCTATCTGAGGTCATGGTAAAGTGGCGCCAATTCTACGCCTAAATTGGTTTTTAAACCGTTCTAAATTTGGCGTGGTTGCGAATTCTTGCACATTTCATCAGATCTAATATTCATAAACGTAATTTTAGTAAAAATAAGTATTATTTTTATTTAATAAATTCAGCAGTCTCTTTGATAATATTCAAAGGAGCCGGTGTTATCTTTTTGCAATTACACTTTTTTTATTTCGGAAATTTTGACGAAACCTATATAACCCACAATATAATTTTCTTCCATGTATTATCATTGCTTGAAATTCTATTTAGTTCAGTCATTATTTATGAATTCTCCAAATAGTCTTCAATGTTCATTTTAGCCTCATATATGGTCAATTTAATATTTTCAAGATTATTAGCTATACTTTAATTACTTGATACAATACTATATTATATTTATTTTACCCATCGATTGCGACAGTCGCGTTATTAGCTACTTTTTACGCTATTTTGATTTTTTTTAAAAATATTTTTTACATAACTTTATTTCCACAAATAAAATATTGGTATAAAAACATGACTAATTCTCGTCATACGTCATTATAAGCGGATCATCTTTTTCGATGTAAAGACAACAGAGCTACGCTTGGACCCACTCATTCCTATCTAACTGGGTTAAGAATTTGGGGATATCTTATGAGAGGAGACCATCAACAATTTGGATAGGCTACACTTATCTGTGCATACATAGAGACTAACTTCTTAAATGCCCCTCGGAGTATCTTTAATTATTAGGTACAGACGAGAAAGATTCCTTGTCTAATGCATTTAGGAGATTTTCTGACAGAAAACTGTGAGGGTAAGAATTAAAGGGGATTTTTATTTTTGTATGCAGCATTATATTATTATGATGAGCTTGGATGATGTTCCTGTTTTGATATTCTTTTCCAGAATTGGGAAGATTTTGAAAAAAAAATCATGAAAATGATGTAGATTTTGAGGCTAGCATATTATATGAGCAACTTAGATTTATTAGTTCTACTATAGTGAAAGATGATAATAAACCAATCGATTTTTCGCCACATATTTGATTTGTTTCACAGACTGGCTAGGTCTATCCAAATTCGCACTAAAAATACTATCAAAAATCACCGCACTACGTGCCGAACATAGTTTTTCTCAAGTTAATAAATCAAAACCAATCATCATTCAAAATGATGTAAGATAGATATTAAATTATTTGGCCATAATTTCTATAGAAAACGATTTAAATTTATTCGATATTAAAAAATTAATTAATTATTTCGTTAAAATAAAATATAAAAAAAAAGTGATGATAATTTTTTATTAAAATTAATTAGTTAATTTTTTATACACTTACATGGAAATTGAAAAATTTTAGGGTTTATAACGCGTTTCAGTTATAATAAAATTAATTGAATTATTCCACAAGGGAGCGTCAACATGAAAAGAGTCCAAAGCTGGTGCTCATGGGCACTAATAAAACACAAAATATTATATAAATATTGGCATGGATCTTAGAATTAGTGCTTATTCTGTCAACTTCACAGAAATGATGATGAAAAGATATTAGAAAGGCAAAATAACACGGGAAAATAAAAAATAAGAATTTTTCTCCAAGCAGATAACGAAAAGCCTAGCAAGTTTAAAGCAATCCCCCCACCCGATTATCTCTCCCCTTCTCACTTATATCCTTTCTATGTTGAATGTCATCTATAGCAATATAAGTTGATTTTTCTTTAAAAGTCTTAGACGTATAGGAACCTTATTTAAGTTTAGATTCTTTATGACAATAAGTGCTATTCGTATTTATACTCCGGGGTGGGGGAATAACGTAATAGAGATACGCCTAATTAGCTGGTATCGATATCGTTTAATACTTTAATTACTCAACCCTCTAAAGGTTTAGTTAATAATTTTTCGATAAAAGTTTTCACTAAATTTTTTATGTATATTTTTTTTACAAAATATATTAAATATTTTTTATAATTTATTTTTCTAAAAATTTTTTTTTTAGATTACTTTTATTTTTGCTCCTATTTTATCGCCCAAGCCGTAACCTGGTTCGTCTTATTCTTGAACCTTATTTTTATATAGCCCAGGCTAAATAGATTTTGAATCAGGACACCTTATTTTATAGAATATAATTAGAAGTTAAATCATGATATGAAATTAGAGACGGGATCATATAAACCGGGAAACGAGAAATCGATAAGATACCTTAAATCAAATCAGGTTATTTATAAGAACAAACAGAGTTAAATATTAAAAAAAGGTCAACTATTCAAATATTTTTAGCACCTTCATGTTTACAAATTTAATTTATATAGATAAATATAACCCAATTTTTTTAAGTAAATTAATATAATAACATAATTATGTATTGCATGATGAGGCGAGGAAGGGGGGGGGGGGGTTTGAGTTAAAATTTAACATACTACAATTTATAATTAATAGAGATACATTGTAGACATTAACTTAGGTTATATAAATATAATTATAAATATGGTCAAAAATGTTAAAGAACAAATAAGAAGAATTATAAATAATTGTAAGTTAAACATGCTTATGCAAACATTTTTTTGCATACCATAATTACCATGTGATGGTAATTATACATTAGGTATGATTATTCAAAACATCAATAAAATTAAACTCTATATTCCCTAATTATCATTTTTAATGGGAATCTATAAATTATGATTATGTTATGGAATCCAATAAAATATTATGACAATATCAGGGCTATGCTTTGACGGCCTTGAGTAAAAATAAATCAATTCGGCTACCCTCAAAATCCACTAATTTATTTAAGCCTCAATTTTTAAAAAAAATAATAGTTCGTATTTTTTAAATGGGAAGTGCTTCTAATATGAATTAAGTAATATTTATCCGATTTATTATAGTCAATTTGTAAACTGAATTCAATATTGGGCTAATTCAATATCAGGAAATTAAATTTACTAACTTTCAAAATTTTAATGAAAATAAACAAGCTATTTTTATAAACATATGCAATTTCATTAAAATTTTGAAATTTTCGAAAGATTTAAAATTTTTCGATTTTTTTAAAAATGGTTTTGGACATAACCTTACAATTCACTTTCAAATTTATAAGAAACAAAATTTGGCAACCTTTACAATAGTCTAATTTGGTGGCCCGGCTTAGAATAAATTTTATATTTTTAATTCTTTCATTGTTTTCCTTATTGTTAAAAACTGAATGAAAGAACAAGGAAGGTTTCTTAGGAAATTATGAGGTTGAGACAAATGGCGAGAAGTATCTAAAATTTATTTGCAATACCAACTTTTTGGCAAGCAGTTAGCAAAAGTTTTTAATGCCAGCCTTATTTTAATAGTAAGTAGACCAGTCGAAATCCTTATAATCATTTCTTTATTATTTTTACGTCACAATTGGAAACAATTTGGTTTAAATCAGTTTCATATTAAAATCTTTCATTTTTCATATTATATCATGGTTTGTATCTGTATAATAAATAAAATAAATAAACGATATAAAATTAATCTAATGATTGCCGATTAATTAAAGTTTATGAATAATAATAATGGAAAGAGATTAGAAAAGAAATAAATATTTTTAATTTTGAAATATATTTCATTCCATTCAAATTACTGATATTTTACATATTATCCGTAGTCTTCTAGCAATATCCCAGGCGCGGAACCAAGTGGGGGAGGGGCATCGCAAATTTGTCTGTTCTCGTAAATATCATTTTAAACTAATAAAAATGTCCCCCTCCCGCATATCCCAATCCCCCTCTCCCCCAAAAATGTATACAATATATCATTATAAGGAAAAATTTAAAATATTAGTAAAAGTTAATAACTATTTAAAATAACGACCAAATAATTCAAAATTTTTAGAAAAAAAACATTTTAATATAAAAAAAAAGTGAAAACCCAAAATTATTTTTATAAAAATATAATATAGCTAAAGGTCTACAATAAGTGGACTTAAAGATCTCCAATAAAATTGATGGGGAAAAAATTTACCTAGTGCCCCCCCCCCCATTAAAATCCTGAATCTATGCATGATCCATAACTTTATTTAGTATACACATGTAAGGGTATTTAACAATAATACCTAGGGGAGACCTGGGCTGATAAATAGGCAAACATTTATAACTTTTTTTTATCTTTAAAGCTAATTTATTCAAATTTAGTTAAAAGATAAATTTTTACAGGGCTTCGAACAGTTGAGTATAGCGGTTAGGTTCGGTTTTTAGTTTAAAATTTTACAAAGGTTTTGTTCTATTTCGGTTTTTTGAAGAAATTTAGTTCGGCTTAAAATTTAGGTTCTTATCTGTTCGTTCCGGCTTCTATAAATTTGAGTGTTTTAAAAATTAATTATAAAATTATATATATATTCATCTTAGAGAAAATTCTATCTAATTTATATTTTTATAATTCCTTATTTATTTTAATCATGAAGAGTATTTCTTATCTAATTAACTAGTATTTTGCCTAATCTCTATTAAATTGAGTATATAGAGTAAAAACAATAAACTTGGTATTGATTAATATGAAGATAATTACGATTTAATTATATTAAAAAATTTAATTTGAAAGAAATCACGAAATTAAAATTTAAAATTTAAGTTAATAATTTAAAATAAATTATTTTATAACCGTTATAAACCGGTTTAAACCGATTCAAAAGTATTTATAACAATTTTGGTTCGCTCCTTTTATACTTTCTTTATAACGATTCGGTTTCGGTTCAGAAAATTATAACGGTTAGTTCCGATTTCTTTTGATTTGAAACCCTGAATTTTTATACATATTATCTATCGTTTATGCATTTAGATCTACATTCAAAAGATAATTATTAAAACAATTTTTTTTGTCTCACATAAAGATATATTCCTCAATGTCTAAGCAACTCAATACACTTGGTTCGAGTTTCTGGTCCCATCTAGAAAATTTTTTGAAGTCATTTAAGCCACTACTCTTGAGGCTATACGACAAGGGGTAAAATGATAAATATGTGAACAAGAATTTCCAAGGACAACAATCCTACAAAATATTTTAAGTGGGTCTTCTGTCTGTGGAGTCTACCCACTAACCCTTGATATTTTTGCCTACTATATTTGTAACGATTGTTCTAGAGAGAAAGCATTTTGGATGACATTATTAAATGCTAACGCTTCGGAACAGCTAATGATAACCGCAACCAACTCACCATCTAAATATGATAGGATACAATTCTACTATAGTGGTTGGGAGTGTGACGATGATCATTATTTAGATATAATATGAGTGGAAGGGAAGTGGCAGGAAATAGGAGTGGAAGTAAGTTAGGAGGTATAGTTTTGTTGAACTAATTTTGACAATTTCGATTTCCAATTACTGCACCTCCATATAATTTTTCTTAATGTAAAAATGATTTATTTTAATTAAAGGATTGGAATTGTGAAATATCGCTTTCAAGTTATAAAATAACATTAAAAAAATAAGAAAATTTGATATGATGTAGTAATTGTCCTGAATGGGCATATTCTATTTATGCCAGTATTATGTGTGCATTCGTAGGACTAATATTTTTAGATATTAATATAAAAATGAAAATATTTGTGTTTTAAGGTTAAATATGATATTTGCCATTTATCTCGAAGAGCTTGTCATCTTATCCATGTTCGTAGGTAAATAATAACAAGCACGACTTCTACTTAATTCTAAATAGCGGGTGCAATATAAAAGGTAGGAAGCCTCTGATTTTTTATTTTGTAGTCTAGAGGCTATCCAATGATATAATTAATTTAATAGTATTATATAAAATTAAAATTTTATCACAAAGAAGCAAAACACCTGCCACGTGACCCCAGTCACCCTTAGGGAAGTATTTCTGGCCATGTTTTGAATGGCTAAATATCATTAAATAGATTAACTTGGTTATGTTTATATTAAAATAAGCATATTTACGATTCGATGTTAATATTAATTAAATTAGCTATAAATACTTTTAAATATTTAAAATCAACTTATTAACGGTAGCTCCTTATACACATGTTATATATTGTATTATTTTATATTTATAATAAAATTCTTAAATAAGATACTGCAATCAGTTAATGCAGGGATGGTTTGACTAGCCCGAATTATTTTTACGCAAATTCACCTAGCTCAAAAACTATGATTAAAATTCTTTGTTATAGATTAAGCACTGGGCTGCACATCTAAATAAAATATTTATTGATTCCCAATTCTTAAGCCCCTTTTTCTAAATATATATATAAAAAAAACATGGATAGTCATGCCACTTCTCCCCTATACTTAATTCCATCTTTTTAATGCTTCATAGCCTCTTCAATCCAAATACCAAAGTGACAATATATAGATGGTGTATTTTTAACTAATTTATAAACAGGCAACTAGAGAATCTCATAGAACCTCCTAATCAAATGGCACTGAGACCCCCTGATAACTAAATAATCCAATGACCTTATCTACGTAGAGAATATCCCCCCCCCCTCTCCGACATTTAAATAATACAATTACAACTTGTCCTACCTATGTTAGAAAACCCTAGGCAGCTAATAAATTTAATTACAATTATAATGTCCATAATGCATTCGAAAAGCCCATCCTTTATTATCGATTTAAATTTCAGTAATACACCTTTTCGCCCTTAAACAATATTAAATAAGAATAAAAATTAATCCTGAATCTTATTTTTTGGTTCATATTTAATTTAGAGATTCTCTCAATATAGCACAAGACTTTAATAGAAGGGGCATGCATCAATTATCATTAACATATCGGGAAGGGGAGGGTGGTAGCACAAAGGGGTACCCTCTCTATTAATCAACAGACACAGTCATAATCCATTTTATGACTAAAATTTAGTAATCGGAAAGATTCAGATTATTGCCTCATAAGGTGGGGAGCTAATATTAATGTTGGAGTTTTACTTAATTAAAAGCTAATTATTTATATTTACTAACATTACTAGCAAATAGCCAGTTAAAAAATAACGGGAGTAAGAAATTTTCCCTTTATTTTATAATGGGTGAATCAAAAATATACCTTATTTTACGAAGTATGAAGAGCAAAAAAATCGAAAAAAATGTAAAACCCACACCTATCAAGATTACCTTTTTATATCATAAACTACAGATAAAATCTTTAAATAAAAATATAGTTGAAATTATATTTTGTTGATTATGTATACAATTTTTTGAGATTTTAAAATCTTTGTTTTAAATAATAAAATAATTCAGTCATAGTAAGCACTAAATAATAGGTACATTTCTTATTTATACATCCAACAATAAAGCATATTTCTACATCATCAAATAAAGGGGAAATTTCTAATTCTTCCAGCATTCTTTGACGGATCTGTTTTAAAATAATATTACATAGAGATGGTTAGACATTGATGAAAATTATGTGGGACGAAAAGTTAACGAGCTATTGTAAAAATGATAGCTTACTCATCAAATCCACATGCTGATTCTTTATTAAATAAATTTTGTATTTTCTTGGTTTTATATATTTTTGAGACCTGATCTGAACCTGAGCCCTGTGGGCTGTAAAAGTGTCCAAAAAATAAACATGGGCAGGACCAAACCCTTTACTCTTTTTTACAAATTTTAGGCTAGCTAGTATTATTTAAAAAAAAAAATTAATTTAAATTATCTTGTAAGAAAATTATGTAAGTGCATATAATATTCATTTAATGCCAATTTACAAAACAGCGCAAAAAATCTTCAAAATAACAATATTTCAAAAATGCTGTGACAGGTCGTTAAATGATATAAGATAAAAATTTGTGCCGGGGCCAAATAATTTAAAAAAATATATATCAGACCAGGCTTGAAAATGCTGTTTCTTTTTAAATATCGGCCAGGTCATGTAATAGGCATAGCTAACTTTGGGAAGTTATATTTAATGCTTGGCAAAGTGGTGGAGTAATAACTAACGGTAGCCTCAGGGTGGCGAATCTGTGATAATGTGCTCTCTATGGGAGCTATGACGTTCACAAGCTTACTTGAGTGAACACCTTGTATTTCTTAGTAGATTTTATTTGAAATTTTACATTCGTTTTTTAAATCATCAGAGTGTTTTTATAGTTTGTCCCCAAAGTCGTATTTTGATAGAGTAATATAGTCTAAGTCTGCATACTAAATAACACTTTTCTAAAATTAAAAATAAAATATAGCATTATGCATCGTGTGTGCAAAATAGGAGTGTGCTATATTTTTTAAAGAAGATAAGTTAGCATTCAATTCGGAACTACAAAGGTTCAAATTAAGTTCACTTCCATTTTTATCTTAAATACGCCATCCTCACTTTTCTAAAGCCTTTGAAAGGTTATATCTAAATATAATTGATATACAACACCATTATGACTGTAATACCCAATCAAAAAATTAAATAACCACTTATATCAGGTGATTTAAAAATTTACATCTATTGGAACATAAAATATTAATGGATAAATTTATCAAAATGAAATTTTAATTTATTAATTAACTTCATTATTCAATGAAAATATTGGTTTAAATTAATATTAATTTATGTATCATTTTAATACCTTAAAATTATGTCAAAATAATGAGATTTATAATTAAAGTTGAAGATTAAATAGAAATTAGTATTAAACATGATGAGTTTGATAAAAATTAAATTTAAACGTGAAGATGATACGAAAATGATATATTTGGAAATTATGTATGATCGATCTGGTCTCCCTGCAAAACCATTCAACTAACATTTTAAATTTTACAGCAGTGACAAAAATTATATTAATGATATATTCAAATGTAATAAGATAACACGCTATTAAAATAATAAAATTATCCTTTACAACATGGATAAACATCTATTAAACAAAAATGATGAAAGTGATTGTGGAATATAGGGGAGACCGGGGATCTTAAGAGCTTGAGGTCCGGGAGCCTTGGGATTTTCTTCTAGAGTATTCAACTAATAATGGCTAGGGTTTTCACCAAATATGTATAATTACATTATGCATATACAGCTATAATTTCTCAATATCGGATAACATATAAAATTTTTTTAACATAATATATGTATATGTTTTATACCCTTATAGTAAATTTTTAAATGCTTGGAATTTATAAAAAATAATAAAGGTTTTAATTATCCAATAACTATCTTATATAAAAGATTAAACCCTATTCTATATAAAATTATTCTTTATTTGAACAAAAACTATTTATAAACTACCATAAAATTAAATTTAAAAGATATTAAGGGTCTGGGTTACTTTTCAGATGTTCATATGAGCTTTTTGAACGTTATTTTTAAAATTTATTTTTGCTTATTGAAATTTGAATATGGTAAGAAATTAAATTAGAAAAAACAACCAATAAATGATGAAATCATTAACATATTTAATGAGAATTCATCCTTCGAGAAAACGAACTTAGGATATACAAAAAAGATATAAATTAAGATTAATGAAACAATAAGATTTTAAATTTCTACATTTTATCAAGACAATTATTCAAGAAAGTAAAGGTGGGCGCGGACCTAATTTTTAATTCACGCCCCCCCCCCCCCACTCAAGGTGGCAATAAAAAAAGTCACCCCCATTCACGCTTACCACTAAAAAATTTTAGACCCTTCCCGCCCGCTCATGATATTCAATATTTTGATTCACGCCCGAAAATTCACGGTGTTTTAAATTTTCAAAACTCTTGCTATAATTTTACACTTTTTTGAATTTATTCTATTTATTTCTCTAATTTAATCCATATTAATAACAAAAAATAAATACAATCTATAAATCGAAATTTATTTAGAAAAAGAAGAATGTCCATCTTTTTTATTTCAATTGTGTACGCCTTTCCTCTAATAAAAGATAGGCCACAGAATAACCTTTCACTAGAAGCCGAACTTGCAGGAGCTGACAAAATTTTACTCGCTATTTTTCTCAAAAAAGGAAATGAATATTCCTGCTTCCAAAACTTCAAAATATTGTTTTGTTATTTATCTTATATAAATCTTTTAAGTTCATCCTCACAGCTTTCATTGGTGATATTGATGTTTCATCAGAATCATCTAGAAATTCTCTAAATTTTTCATTCAGAATATAGGGTCTTTTATGAGTGTAGGATGAATTAGGAATTGGTATTGACCATTTAGAATATATGGTTTTTTATGAATTTAGGATAAGTTAGGAAAGTTATAAATGATAGTTGATCGATTTATGCATATCATCTAATTTTATATCATTTAGCATTTTTAAGATTATTTTTATATATGGGGAAGACTGGGGTTAGTCGAACCAATTTTTAAAAAATTGGCTATAGATCCTGGTTTTTTTTAGATAATAGAAAAAACAATATATTAGATATCAGGTGCTTTATAAAAAAAATTTAAGAATAAAATCATTTTTTTAAATTTTATTTTTTGTAAAAGTGAAAATTTTGTTTAACAAGCCCCAATAGCTGGGTGAGGCAAACCACTTCAAGGGGCTTCCTAAACCATTGATTTTTTTAGGCCACAATAAATTGAAATGCATTTTTATTTATTAATATTGATACGTATAGGATAATTTTATTGTTTTGTTATTCAAAATATCATAATGCTTATAAATTGAAGCTAATTATATATAAAAATTGAAACCTAATTTTGGTTAATTTAATAAACATTTTGGACATAAAAAAAATAAGGATCTTAAGGTAAGATTATTCTTAGCATAAATCCTAAATACCACTCATAAAACAGCCATGAAATTGCCTTTTCAAGATTTTGAATTTTTTTTCATTATTAAGCCATAATTGATGTGTATGGGCTCTAAATTTACAAATTATGATCTAAATAATATCTAGATATAATAAATACTCATAAAACTTTCCCAAATTATAGAAGAGTGTTTAAACTTAGCAATAAAATTTTATTTACATATCAATTATTATATATTTTAATAAAAATTAAAATTCTGTCATGTAAAAATCTTTTGAAAATTTCATTAAAATTTTATCTTAAATAAAATTTTTAATAATTAAATATTTCAAAAGATTTTTTGTCTATAGATGTAAACTAAAACTATATTCGGTTAAAATTTTAACCTTCTATATTTAATTTTGAAATGAGATTAAATGGTTTGCAAGCCCCGGGGTTTACCTAACCCCAATCTCTCCTATCAGCCTTTTCTTCTTCTATTAAAAAATTAAGTCTTTTGAAATTCGGATCTAGAATTCAGGCTACCTGTGTAGTGGCTGCATAATAAATTTTTCTTTTAAAAGAAATCTTATTCTGTATTTTAATGTTTTTATTATTATTGTGTCACTTTCAGAAGGTTAACAAAATTTTACAAATTTTTATTTCCATAGATAAATATTTATTGTGGGACCAGAATCTGCTCTCAGATTATCTGAGCATTCTTTAAATATTGATAAAAATTTATCTAACTCTGTATGATGCTGATATCAATTGTGGCTAATCTATTTAATTCTTGCTTTGCTAAACAAGTACACCTGTATTTCAGAATATTAAGAAACTCTGTATCATGATATATACAGAGTTCCATCTATTCTCGTTATCACATCTTGTTTAAGGGTGTGGCTTAGTTTGCTATTAGCTGTAGATTGTTTGAAATATTGTAATATTTTATTTATACCATTGATATTTAAGGCTATTTCAGTTAAACAATTTCAAAAATATAATGCATAATATTATTTAGTATATGGCATATACATGCTAGCGTTTCGTCATCTTTGAATGAACTTATAAGATTTTCGTTATCAATCACACAACTATCTCCAGTGTATTCTTCTAAAATTAAATTGAGTACACTTTTGATATTGACGCCTGGTTCATTTCCGTTGTAGCCAAAACAAATGTTTTTAATTTAAAATCCTTAATGATAATATGTCCTGTAATGGGTAAAAAACTTCGATTTTTATAGTCATCCGTCCAAATTTAAGTGGTTATGGACAAGTAATTATTATTGATCATGCTTTTAATCTTAATTTTTATTTCATGGTATATTTTTGGACCTATAGTATTCATGAGAGTTTTCCGGTTCACAACTTTTATAATTTGTTAATTGTTATTCATATGTAACACCAACATTTATTTCTTAGTCTACCTTAAAATCCTTCACTTTCTGTTGCATTTAAAGATTGAAGATCTTTACAAATAAAATATAACTGACTTTTCTGTAAAAAGTTTAAGCAAAATTTAGCATAAAGTCTCGTGATAAAAAACACCTAAACATAAGAAAATAGAACTAACGAAATGATACTGATGTTGTTTATAAAATGCGGAAGTTTTTAGTTTTCATAAATTTTTTTTAATAAGAACTAAATTAAATAAGAAAATATATAATATAAATATAAAATTGCAAATTTATATTTATAAAAAAACAATTTTTTTCATTCACGGGAAATTTATGTTCACGCTCGATCACGCATTTTTGTTTCACATAAAAGCTCTTTTTGGGCACATGGATCCTATTACAATTTTAATCCATTCTTTATTTGTTTAAATTATCAATAAATTTCACTAAATTTTCCATTATGCCTTGTTTTTATCGCTAAATTAGATGCAATAATATACATATCATTTTTATATTTAAAAATAAACAATATTTTACAACTCAAAAGAGCCTCATTCATGGGAAAGCTCATCCTTCCCTGGGCATAGCTCATTCTTTCCCATATTTTTATTTTTAAAAATTAATGCTGTTAAAAAAGTATAAAGTAAATAAGTGGAATAAACTGAGATATTATTTGTTCAATAGTAGTTTTAATTTTATTGACGTTTGCCTTTTAGGGTTCGCATGCTCCCCGGTCTTCCTTACATATTTTTACCAAATTTTCAAATAAGAATCAAGGATATGATAGAACAGGGTTGGAAAGCCGATCAAATAAAGAGAATTGATGGAAAATATATTTGACCGGTCAAATATGGTCAAACACTCTAAAATGTTTTATCTTGAGCGAATAGTTATTTAAATCACATATATCCATTATTAAAAAATTAATTTTTTTTAAAAAGAAACATATACCAAGTGTACTATTTTCCCGCTAAAGAAATCAATTTGCCATATCGTCTACTTTAAGTATAATTAATTCAACAAGGTGGACTTCTTCGATAAAATGTATGAAACAAATACAAATTTGCAAAAAAGCTTTAAAGCCGTCCGTCTTTGAAGAAACTGTTTGTAACAGGGTTGGTAAGTCGGTCAATAAACCGGTCTAATAAGATCAATTTACCAAAAGTATATTTGACTAGTCAAATATGGTCAAATACTCTAAAATATTATATCTTGGCATCAAGAAATCAACATGCTATATCATATACTTTAAATACTATTAATTCAAAGAGGTGAGCTTCTTCAATAAAATGTATGCAACAAATACGAATTTATAAAAGAGCTTGAAAAGCGGCTGTCTTAAACTTTTTGGGATATATGGCCAAGAGAAATAAGTGATCATATGACGAAGAACAATTTTGGATAAAAAATTTAAAGTTTTTAAATATATTTAAATCGCTAGCTGTGTCATTGTTGAAATGTGTATCTTTAGAACTACATATTATTGAATCGTGCCAAAGGATCTAATATTTTATTGAAGAAATTTTTTTTATAAAAATGTTTGAAATAAGTAAAAATAATAGAAATACAACTGCTCATAATGCTACCTACCGATCAGATTCTAAATACAAGGACAATATCTCACGAATAATAAATTTCCCAAGTTTGTGATATGATTAAAGAACTAGGAATTCTGCAAGGTGCTATCAAGGCATCTTAGGTGATTTAATTAATATTTGTTGTAAAGCGGTATCTTTGATAAATAAAATATGTGGAATGTGGTAGAATCCATAACCATTAATCAGATTTCAGCATCAGTGGAAGGGATCTCTTCCTTGCCCTTTAAGGAAATATATTGTTAACCCTTCCAAGTTTAACGTATTTTTCTAAAAAGAAAGTGGTGTATCTAGGTTAATATTAATATAAAGAATCGAAATACAAAAAACCTACAATTGTATTTGACTAGTCAAATATCGGTCAATTGACTGAATCTACTCAACCTTGAAATAGAACACCTATTAATAAACCCATAAATGCCAACTAAAGAATTTTAGAAATTTTTGTAGTGAGACTATATATAAGACATTAATATAAACAGGTTAAATAATAATTATCATATTCATGCTTAAATATGATATTAGTGCATTTTATATTATTGTAATTCTAGTGTAGGATTAATTATAGTCCATCAAAGTATAATTGTTAAGTACTCTATATTTCATAAATGCATTATATTTTCAAGTCTCATTTACAAAAAAAAATCAACAAAGCTTCACCATTTAGTCTTGTTTAAAGATGTTGGCTCTTTGATTCTCAAATAACATCAGTTTCAAATTAATATTTGTTTTCTTCACAGTTAATTATTATACCAATAATAGTAATTAAATTTTAAAAAAAATAGTTTTAAAACTTCATAAATTAGTTTAAAAAAAATTAAATATTAATATAAAAATAAAACCTTTTAATTGTCATCTTTGTATTATAATTTATAATAATAAAAAAATACTTAACTTTTATTATAAGTCAAATATAATTTTTGTATAAATTTTAATTGATGTCGAAATAAATATAATCAAAACCATTAAAATGACAGTTTAAGAAGATAAGTTATGAATTATGATAATAATAAAATAAAGTAATAAATACCTCTATACCCCACTTAACGTCATGTATATAATTGCAACATATCATTTTCCTTCTTTTAAAAAAAAATGTTACAAAGTTATAATATGTGGTGAAAGAGTAGATGATGGGGCTATTAATTACCTTTCTCATTTAGAAATCATAAATATTACACCTTTTGGTCTCTTTATAATTTTAATATTATTATTATATTACTAGTTGAAGTAGAAAGTATCATAAAGCATATCATTAATAATATTTTTTATAAATGGGTTATTAATATCCTATAAAGTATAAAACAATGATGTCATTAGTTGAAGGGCGGAGCAAAAAAAACGGGGTCATCTCCACACGCATAATTTTATTTTGAACGCGCCTAAATTCTATATTTGCCTTAGAGTCCAAAAATAATTGATCAACCTTATCAAAGCAAAATTTTTAGCTCATTGAAGTCTAAATGATAGGAGCTAGTAATGTATTTACTACTATAAATTAGTGTTACTAAAAGGTATTTTCAAGTAACTAGTTACAGTTATAAATTTTATCTCTTGAGTTTAATTATTCTCCTGATCTTGAAAGGGAGTTTAAAAATTAATCATAATAATAAATTTTTTGAGATATATAAAAATTATTCCAAAAATTAACTAATTTATTTTTTTTTGTCGTTATATTTCTAAAAAAATGTGACCATTTATTTTAACAAGCAATGGTCTATTTAAGGGTGGGGGAAGAGTGAACCGTATTTGACCCCCCCCTCCCCCACCCTTAAATAAATAAATAATTTTATTATTTATAAATAGGATTAAATATGGTGACTGTACTATAAAACTTCTAATCAAAAGTAAAAAATGAGATAATGTATTTTACAAAATTTTATTTTGGAATACCTAATTTTCTAAAAACATTTTAACTAAAAAAAACATTTATTAAAATCTGTTTCCTCAAAATTATAAATACTATATTAACCCCTATTTTTTTAGAAAATTCTACCCCCCCCCCCCCCCCCCCAATTACCGATTTAAAATCCAGATACATTACTATTAACAACGCACCTATAACTGTTTTTCATTTTAGGCGTATAGGTTATCAAAATTACTTGTATATTATATCAATTTAATTATAAATTAATGAAATATTGATAATTAATATATTTTACATTAAAAACATGAAACATTATATATACTTTTAATTAGAAAAATAAAATTAATATAAAAGTATTATTACTATAATTACAGAGATTGTTTGTTTTGTTTTTTTCGTGTCAATTTAAATGTATTATAAATAACCTTAAATAAAATTATCATTTTTTATGTTGAAATATAAAATAACTATAGATAAAATTGTAATAAGAGGGTAGAGAAAGACTCATTATATCTCATTATCTCGTTACGTAGTCTAATTATAAATAGACAAAATTTTCCAATCTATTAAACCTCTTGTATATGCATATATTGTAATATAATGTTGTAACATTTGTCATTTTTTTTTCTTGACAATCTGAAGATTTTCACAATATTTTTAATCATTATTTATGATGTATTTAATATTATGTATTTATGTATAATAATATATAAAACACATTAAAAAGGGGTAAGGCGTACGTTTCAAATGAATGCTTCAAATGTTAGTTAGTGTTATGAAAATTAATTAACAAAATCTAAATATTATTATATATTATATCTATATATAGTATATGTAATACAAGCAATTTATAATATGAACGAAAGATTAACTTTTTTAAAAAAAATTAAGTAGGTTGATCAAATCACTTGTAATTATGTAAGAAAGAGAATTATGTTATTTATTACACTTATTTCTTTATTTTAAAATGTTATATAATTTCTGTATAATAAAGGTGGTTATTTATTTCTCCATTTCATTCTAAATTGTATTTAAAAAAATTTTTCTTTAGCGTAATAAGAAAATTTTCGCTATTTTGTTAATTTTACCAGTATATACATAATATGTCAGTATATAAGGGAAGTATTAAATTTTTAATAAATATATCTTTTTTCGGTATTTTTAAGAGATCTGGTATATATATTTTTTCAAGATTTCAATTGATTTGTCAGCAAATATTTTCTTCATCATTATTTTAATTATATTACCAGTAAAATTAGTTCATTATTTGAATGAATTTACCAGGAAAAAAATTAATGATAATCATTTATATCTAAATTTAAGATTTTTGATATGAAATTATAAAACATAATTACTATAATGTCTATTTTAAAATAGACCCAAAATTTATTAGACATTTGTCGCATGACGAGGGCAGATATATAATCTGAGGAAACCTAGAAGATTTAATGACTTCTATTGTTAGCCAATTATTAATTATAAAGAAATATTTTTTTACTATAAAAAATTATTTTTTTTTGCTGATCAAAAAATATCGACCAATTTTGTTACTTTTACTGATATTCTATCATTTATATAGATTAATTATTAATCTTATACTGGTAAAAATATACTGACCAAGAAAAAATATTAATAATTTTGTAAAATTATTAGAAGTTTTAATTAATCGGGTATAACAAATATTCCTAAACAACTAATAGAAAATATACTAAAATTATTAAGATTATTGGGAGAGAAAACTGATGGAGTGAGATGTTGGAAAAGCCTATATAAGATGGAGTGGATGGGTGAAACTTAATATTCTTTGGATGGGAGATATTAAAAAGTTTATACTTATAATAATAATACTAAAAAAAAAAAAATTATCAATAATCTTACTATAATATTTTCTCATTAAATTAATCGTGTAAAAAATATTAATATTATAATAATTTACTATTTTATTATTATATTACGATTACAAATATACAATACAATATATTATATAATTACAATATTATACTAATTATCATTAATAATCTAATAAATATCCCCCTCCACCCTACCTGATATTTGGAATTGGAATTGATTCATTCAGAACAATTCCTAATTTTATTGTTTAATATTTTTAGGTGTGCGCGTTATGTAAACAGAATATCGTATTGTATACTACTAACTTATTATCTATTATATTATAATAATAATACCATAATATTGTATTCCTATTCGGTATACTAATTTTTTTTTGTATATTATTTATATTTATCATTCATTATGGAAAATGTATTTATAAATAAGATTTGTCAGAAACATCTTTTGTATTTATATATATATTATCCATCCTATTTTTTTTTACATTCAAGCTTTATAAGCGATTAGAATTTGATAAAAAGAAATTTATAATATATAACGAGATTAAATTGATGACTTTGTCACGGAAACTCAATAAATATTTTTCGACAAATTATTGAGTGTATATTTATAAATGTATGATTTTTATAATAGGTGTTTTACATGTAATATCGTTTTGTTAATTTATTACAATAAACGTATAAATTAAATAAAGGCGATTTATTGAAAAAAAGATTACATAATAAGTTGGTACAGTACAGTGCCCCCTTACATGGAATTGGGTTAAGATATAATTGTTTTATTAAAAGGGGGGGGGGGTTGTAGTCAATATATATCTTACTCTTTATTCATCAGGAGTGTCATGGATCTAGAGGACTTTACGTTGATATCAATGTACAGGTTTGCTTGTCTGTCTTTGTAGGGTTGTAATTAGTTAGGAGGGAGGGATTTGGGTAATTATAGATATTCAGGAATCCCATTTTAAAAATGACGAACCTAGTATTATTGATACATGAAAGAAAGAAAATAAAAAAGAATATGATCGAAATATGTAATTTTAAATAAAATTGTATCTCCCCATACTCCAGTGTCTTCCTTAATTGAAAATTATTAGTTACTGTCTTGTGCTGAATATTTAAAAAAATGTTCATATACTATAACTATAGTATCAATCTTTAACTTAGTCAAATAATACTTACTTTGTTACACTATTCCGTTATTTTTTTAACTTCAAATTAATATTAGTTGACTTTGAGGCGATTTTTGTTTTGATAAAAAAAATATATATTAATTGGACAAACTCATTATTATATTATTATATACAAAAGACCCAAAGGAAATACCAGAAATGTTAAAGTATCTAGATAGAAATAAATGACTTATGTATATGGATAAACTTTTATAAAAGTATCTGTATCTAGATACTATATTAAATGTATCTATACCTATTTTTCGATACATTTTTATATAATTATATTTTACGTTTTTTTATGTTAAAGAAAAAAACTATTTAAATTAAATTCATTATTTAGTAATTTTATATTTTTTTACATATTTTTATATAGTTGTTTTAATATTTTAGTGTTTTTTTATCATTTTTTTTAAATTATACCAATATCAATATTATCAAAATAAAATAATAAAAATCATTTAATAATATGTACGAGTTTATTTCATTACAAAACAAATTATAATTTACTCAATGGATGTCCAAAACATGGAAAATTTATATTATAATTTATTTTTATATTAATTTATATATCAATTTGATGAGTGTCGGGATTTTAATATATTTAATGATTATACTAATATAAAGTTGTTTTATTAAATTTCTTTTTTACATAAAACCTAGTTAAAAAAATATAATTTTTAAATTTATAATTATATAATTAAAAATAAAATTCTATAATTGAGTCCCCAAAAAGGAACCATAATTGTGTCTAAAAATTTCTATTTGAATTTTTTGTCGAATAAAAAGAAATTCTCTATGTTCATTTGTGAAAAGTCGTATTTTATTACCCAGATTTTTTAAAAACATAAATGTTGAAGGCGAAAAATGCCCGTTCATAAAGGTCGCTACCGGAGTGAATATAAAGTTTTTAAAATTTTTGTTGTTTGTCTTTTTAATTTCTGCCTGTGTAAATTGAAATTTTTGTTTGAAGGGAATGATGAAACACATGTGTAGTCCCATGTGATTTACCGAGGTCCCAAGGTATGGTTGTCATACCATCAGGTCTCAAGCCATCTACTTGAGATAGATTTGATAGTTCAAGATTGTTCGGAATGTGGCAGCTGTTAGGCTTCTATTTATTATATGGTTTACTGCTGTGTGGCGTTGATATCGCCCTTGACTAAACATACAATTAAGGTCATGCCTACCCTTTGAATCGACATGTGATTTGCATTTGATGCAAGCATGAGACTGTACGATGTCACAACCTAGTCGTAAACCAATGGTTACGCTCAATTGTTCATCTGATAAGAGATTACCAAGGTTACGACTAGGGAGTGATTCTAACCATTCATGACCACCAAGTCTGTTAGATAATTGAAGGAGTTGAATGCAATCTAAGGTGGATTGACTGATATATCTGTTTGGTATTTTGAGATTAAAGGTGTGAAATTTTTTTTGTGTGTGATGATATGGTAAGTCAGTGTAAATGGGTATATTTGCCTTCCATTTGTCAATAGCGTCATTTGTTTGATGATCTGGATGATACGAATGATGATAAGGATAAAAGATTGAGTGGCAAAAAATATAAACCGCCAAGTTTAGAAGGTAGCTGAGCAAGTGACCAATTGAATGAGTTTAAATTTATGTTTAAAATTTTTTCTAGAAATATTTTAAATTTATCTTGAATTATAGATATAAATTCGCTGTTTTTGAAAAAAGATGATGATCCGAAAATGTGCAAAAATTTAGGAATATAAAGGCATTGCGTATTAAAAATAACTTTGGTATGCCGGTAGGTGGCATAGAATGTGCTCCATGTTGTAAAAGCTTTTAAAAATGTTATGAAGGAAATCTTCAGACTTGGTAGCATTGGCTAATGGGGACCCAAGTAGGGTTAAACTATCGGGAGCAATGATTTTGTAGCCTTCCAACTTTTGTGGCTTATTGTTTAAAAAACATAATTCTGTTTTATTTTTGTTGAGTACCAGGCCGATAGCTTAGGAATTGATTTTCAGGTGGCGCTAAGTACATTAACTAAGGGGCCACAGATGTTCCCATCGTCTAAATATCATAGATTAAGATCTAGGTCAAAATTGTTTGATTTGGTAGATGAGATGATGGATTCCAAAACAAAAAAGAAGAGGTCCTAATAGATCCCCTTGTTGGATGCCTTCTTGGGATAGAATCTGATAAGATCCATATGTCATAGGCGTCTGAAAGCCATATGAGGATTCAATAAATTTAGAGTAACAGGGAAAAGTTTCATAGAAGAATTTTTTAAAAAAAGGTACGATGTAGGCTATTGAAGGCATTTTTGAAATCTAGTTTACATATTAAAGAGTCTGGTGGCGGGTTTTCTAAGTAAATTCTTAAGGTATGAGCTGCTATTTCGCAGCCGCCCTTGGTCCCAAAACCTAGTTGATAAGAGTTTAAAATGTTGACAGCATCAAGTTTGATGCGTTCGATTATGATGTTGGCTATTAATCTTCTGAAAAAGGAGCCTACTGCAATGGGACGGGTACCACCATCTGGCTTGGATAAAGCAATAAGATGTGCACCAAAAAGGATTTGATGAGTTTGTATTAGGATATCATTATAAATTATGTTATTACAAAAATTTGTTAAAACCTTGATGACAGAACTATGAGAAGGATTTTTTGAATTAATTAAGTATTGAAAATAGGAGGGTCTGAAACCATCAAGACCACCTGCTGAATTTTTGTTGAAAGAATTGATAGCATTTTATATAAAGTTGTTATCCATTAAATATAAAAAGCACTCTACCTTCAAGTGCTCCAGTAGATGAGTTTAGTGTCATTAAAAATTTTCATATAAGATTAACGGGAGTACCTTAATGACAAATTTTGAGAATGTTTTATTGTTTCTAACAATTATTTAAAATCATGTAATTATATATTTTCTTTATGAATGATTATTATTAAATTATATACTTCTATATAGATGCGATATCAGCTCCATAAATTTTTCTTTCGGAATTTGAATATATTATAAATTACAAATACAAATGAATAAAAATTTAATTTAAAAGATTTTTAATTGTGCACATAAATTATAACAATAGAATCCTAAATTAAACATTACGCACACCTTATATAATCATAATGAATTTGTTCCTGGATTTGCATTTGCAAAAATATATCCGTATCAAAATAGTTTTTAGACATCTGTATCTCGATACGTTTTTAGACGATTTTTCTATGTCTAGATCCATTTGAAATGAATCTTTTAACTTCGGGAAATAACACTTGATTATGGGCCTTTCAATTTTTATGTTAAGTAATTTCTAACAAAGTGGCTATCTCAAAATGTATAAAATACGAATATAGACCTATATTATATCAGATCAGTTAGTGCTGCTTGAGTTGCTTGAATTATTTAAATAGATAGTTATTTTTAAATAAAAATGATTACTTTTTATTGAAATGACTATTTATAAAAATATTTCCCTTTTTTTAAAAATTTATTTATAATTCTTTGATTCAAAGTTGCCAAAATTCAAATAAATGATATCCTCAAGTTATTTCTTAATTAAATTTTTTTCCCGCTTGAAACACTGGCTTGCTCGCATATATTATCAAATTCAAAATTATTGCAGATGGAAAAAGTTATATATCCAATTAATAATTGTTCCAAAATTATTTACTAACTATCAAGAATATGGGCGATTGTGTGCTCAATGATTATCATAATTAAATAAATTTGATCATATTTGAGATCGGAATACAAGATGTATTTTAAATAATTTTAGGGTTGAAAAGCTATTTTCCACAGTTGCAGGAGTTACCCTTAAGCAGAATACGGTCAGTGCCTAAACTTTATATACACAAGATCGATGTATTCTTAATCAAGGTCAACTTTGCCAAATCTAATATTGTTATGCCAATTTTATGATTTCTTTATAAAATATTGAACACGAATAGATTTATTTACGAATTAACTGCCAAATTTTTATTATCTATTAGAGGAAACCGGGGTAAAGCGATTGCCGGGGTAACAATGTTAACGCAAATAACTTTTAAACCCTTGACAATAAAGATTTTAAATTTGGTATGAAGATGTATTTTTATATCTAATTTCTTATTCATGTTCATCTTTTGAAAATCCCGGTTTGACGTATTTTGCCAAAAAATCCTTTTTTACCAAAAATTATAAAAATCACCCTATAGAATTTTTGTTTTTAGCAAAATACATAAAGCCTCAGAATTTAAAAGTTCATATACATTTTCCTTAAAGTCATAGCTATAAAATAAAATTTATCAAGCTTACAGCTTAACTATAAGTCATGCAAAAACGATTTATACAATGTATATCAGCTTGGGATGTTGTTCTGGCAAAAACGGTTAAAATATCCCATTTGATTAAAGTTGTAGATGATTTTTAAATATTAACGCCTACACCATATAAAAAGATACTTTTAAGGAACATTAATAAATAGTTTGTGTGCTATTTGGAATAAAATTTTATGAATAGACTCAAAGTGGAAGAAATATTGAAATGTACGATGTGCCTAAAATGGGCAATTCAAAATATGCTATTTTTGATATTATTTTTTACATTCCGGTATTGTATTGATTGGTTTATATTAAAGGTGATGAATAGCTAACACAATTGCAATATTTTGTTCAATTAAACAATATAGTTATGTTCAATTTAATTTTAATTGTTTTACCCCGATGCTTAGACACTTACCCTGGGTATGGGATAAAAATGGCGAATGGCATACTTTACATATTAATCATAGCTCCTAAAATATACAGGTAGAGAGCTACGCATTTTTTATTTGAAGATGAGGGATTTCTTAAAAATATATTATTTGTTCTGTTTTGATAGTTTCAAAATATTTTGGTAAAAAATACCAATCGTTTTACCCCGGTCTCCCAGATATATGCGTGTGTATAATCGGCTGAGAATTGTAGTCTTTCATATCCCCTTTTTAAATCTCAGAAATTCTAATGATTTACCTGTTAACCCCCCCCCCCCTAACATTTTACTTCCTGCCCTCTCTAAATTCTACCTGCTACCTTTTCTAAATTTTATTCCCTATCCTTCTACCAAATCAAAATTAGCAAAAAAGAAATACAAATTAAACCCCCTCCCTCATTTTATTTAAATAGCCAGAGCGACTTCATAACTACCTACACCTATCTAATTTTTATGATCTTACGAAACCTCTACCCTGCCCCTCCTCAAGATAGAAGTCCCTTTAATAACGTATAACCTTTTTATTTAACTCTTGAACCCTAGATGTCATCTGCCATAGTTAAAGTCCAGCCTAGAACTAAGTTAATATATAATAAAATTACTATGGATTGCTATGGAAAAATTAAATCCAAAAATTTTAATTTTATAGATATTCACTTTCAATTATCATAATCAACTCCAGTATTCTCACATAATAACATATCCAATATTATAATTTTTGATAATCCCCCAACCAAACTATATAAATAAATCATTATTAAAGTGACCTGAAGTGTGACGACAAATTAATGCTTGGTCATTATTTTAAGGTTATATTATCAAAAAAATTTAATTTTACAAAATATTTATCATATTTACCTTTAAAAATATAATTTTAATAACTAAGATTTATCCATATATGATTTTAAAATAAATACCCCCCCCCCCTTTGGGCCTTAATTAATATAACAATTGATAGATTTTTTTGTGTTTTATGATGAGAATCTATTTATAAATCAATTTTCTTTTATTTAGATAATTTAATTCATTTTTTTTAAATCACGATTATATGTTTAATAAAATTAAGATTTGGCATTAAATAGTTAAAAAAGTTTTATTTAATATATTTAGTAGAGAGCTCTGATTGAAGAACGACATTAATTATTGGATTATAAATATTGAGAATAAATTAAATAATAAAATTACTAACAATTTATTTAAAATTAAAAGTATATAACCTATATTAGAGCTGTCGACGTTTATACTCAAAAAAAATTACTCGTTATATTATGCGTTACTGCAAAAATAGTAATGTTGTCATAATTACGTTTCCTTATTTTAAAAAAATCCGTTAGCACCGTTAATATGCTAAAAGACTAAATAAATTGTTTTTCTTTATTTTATCAATCTATATATTTATTATACAAATCCCAAAATTCGAATAATTAAATGATTGGGCATAATTTTTTTAAAGAAATATAATATTTTATAAATTATACTGATAATTTTTTTTTGTAATTTAAATTTTAATAATTAATTATTTTTCAAAGTTTTTAAAGATATTTTATCTTTTAACAGCCCTCTCTCTTTACTGAATATCCGTTTAATATATTCTGAGGATGACTATAAACAGAGTTTTAATATTTGGAAATTGATAAGGCTTTTTTGTAACGAAGCTATTTTTTTCTTGAAGGATTTTGTTAGTTTATCAGAGTCAACCATTCATGATTAGATAGTCAGTCATCTATTGACGCATAATCGTTCCGAGGCATGCATCAAAGTTTTGCACTAGGAATCATAGCATCCAAAATGAATTTATTTCTAGAGCGACCATTAGAAATATAATTGGTAAGAATATCAAGGTTTAGGGCAGTAGATTCATTGGGCAAAAGAGACACTTGAAATATTTTGTTGGGCCGTTGCCCTGGAAATTTCTTGCTTCGCAAATTTGTCATTTTACCCCTTACCATATAGCCCCAGGGGTAGGAGTTAGCTTGTATCATCCTATAAATTTTTCTAAATAAGTCGAAAACTCTGGATCAAGTTTATGGTAGTATAGTATATATCCTATAAATTTCCTAAAACCCATATGAGTATCTTGCTTCAAAATAAAAAATACAAAAATTAATTTGGCGAAAAAGTGCTAAAAAAATTATTTCTGATAAATATCATTTAAAAAAAGATCTCCTATTACTAAAGGAACAAATGGCAGATATTATTGAAATACATCTTTTGACCAAATTTGAAACAATAGTCCTAAAGTTTAAAAAGTTATAAACGTTTTCATTTTTGCCCCACATACCATATAGCCCCGGTCTAAGGTATATAATCCAATATGTGAAAGAGATGGGGGATAAATGATAATATTTTTGCTTTTGACAGATCAAATGTTAAAAAAAATAAATTTAATATTAATATTTTTTTTCCCCAAATATTAATTTCTAAAAGAAAATTTTGCAGGTAGCGGTTTATTCCGGTTCAGTGCGAGTCTTTGTTATATACTATAATAATTCTAATTTAAGGTTTTTACATTAACATTGGTTGAATTCCAAAGAAAATGAAACTTTTGATAATATTTACACTGTAATTAATATCAAACCAAAGTTTTTCGCTTTGCTTTGGAAAACGGCAAAAAATTTTTTTATTTTATACAATATACAGTAAACATGCAGTCCATCAACACTGAGAAAACATCACAAGATACGAATGCGATGGTGGGCATCTTTCTTTTATTTTGTGCAGAAATTTTATGGGTTCAAAATATTTTTTTAGAAAGCCTCATCTCATTATTGTACTAAAAAATAATTTAAAAATTACCACGACGTTCCTGGATTAGTACTTGTAGAAATCTAGGTATCTATAAGGTTTAGGTCAGATATTCACAGTCATTTTTTATAACCGGGTTCGGCTTGAGGCCGAAATTAGAGCAATTGAACCCATTAGTTCAAAGAGATAGGGCGAGGAGTGTGGGGGGGGGGGGGTAATAAATAAAATGGGTTTGGGGTTGCTTCAGATTCACATATTAATCAAACTATTTTAAAACAATCTAAATGAAAACACAATTTATATGATAAAATAATATATGTTCAAGTCTATCAAATTTTTAGCTGTATAAATAAAATAAATATATAGGGGAAATGTGCCATAAATGGCCATGTGTGAAGACTGGCCACCACCCTTTAACTTTTAATCTATTGGACCAATTTCTTTCAAAATTGGTCAAAATGTGTATATTTAAAATATGTACCTATCCTAAGTTCATTTATTGAATAGAGCAATTCAATAAAAAAATATTTAAAATAAACTGTTTTTAGTATCTCTTTCTGGAAAAATCACCTTACACATTTTTTTGTTTGGTGAAAAAATTACTAATTTAGATTACTGATATTTTATATAAATATTATCCTTAGGCATATTCACACAAAAAATTAGACTTTAAAAGCTTTATTTAATAGACACATAAAGGCGCTTAATAATAATAGAGAGGTGAGTATTGACTGGCAATCTATTGATTGGCCACAATTCGCACATTCACATATTCATCTTAAAATGAAAAGCTATTGCAAAACAACATTTGGTGAAATAAAATGATGAACAAGCTTAAGAATGTTTAGTAAAATGATAATTAAGATATTGATTTATAATATTAACATTAAATAGATGGGTATTAAATTGAGATTTTAATACTAATTAAATTAGTGTAACAACTAAAAAATGTAGAAACTTTAACATAAGTCTTTTACAAGTATTTCATATGGTATTATTTCATATTTATAATAAAATTCTTAAATAACATATTATGACCAGTTAACACATAGTATATGGCCAGTAAATACATTGTATGTATTGACTGGCCAGAAAAACAACTTTCACATAATCTCATTTAGCTCATAAAGTATTTTACATAGAGCTTTGATTCAAATTTTATTTTAAAGATTAATATTTAGGCTACACATTGATATAAAGTTTGTTTGGTTAAACATAAAATTTAATACTTTTTTTCAAAAAAGCAAAAACATGGTCATTCATGACACATTTCCCCTGCTAAGAACTTCGATCCGACACTTAATTTTAAAAAAAAACTTCAGGTGTTCATTTCAGAGAATCTGATAATGGTTTTGGGTTGATAAAAATGGGATTGAATCTGATTTTTTAGTTCCTGACTCAGTTAGAAACCCTGGTTGGAGTCATATAAACCTATAACAATAAAGATTAAATAAATTATATTATTAAGATTTATAGAAATTATAATTAGCTATATTTCAAGTGATGTAAAATAACCCTATTTGAGGCGATTTTTTAAAACGGCTAATTCAATATTTCCGCTAGAAAAAATCGCCTAAGCCTCGATATCGCTAATTGATGTCCAAACCTTTGTGCCATTGGCGATTAAATTTTACATGATAACAAACAAAGTATAATATCAATATATAAATTTAGCTAATAATCAATAGGGTTCAAATAAAACCTGGAGGACTAAATACTAAAGTTTCCCCCAAAAAAATTCACAAATTTTAAGATTTTATAAAAATATAGCCCAAGTTTTCACGATTAATTAAATTAATTTGACTTCAATTTTAAGTATAATATAATAGCTATATGTCATTAATATTATCCCGATCAACGGTGAATATTATATGAAAAACCTATTAAATTTTATTATATATAATTATATTATCCTATTCATAATATAAATATCAATTTTGGCATTTAATATGATTAAAATATGAATTATTAATAAGTATTTAAGGTTATAAGATTCGCTTTTTAGCTATAAAATTGCACATTTAGTAAAAATATAAAAGGATATCATAAATGGTTACTTTAACCCATTAAAATATACCTTATATAAATTTTTTAATTAAACTAATGATTTTCAATCTATAAAAGATATAATTTTAGATAATAAATTAAAGTTAAAAAGTAAAACTATAGGTATAAATTATATTTATATAATTACCATATAAGTTTGATTCAATAGGTTTTTTTGGTCTTTCAAAATATCCCGGCGCGTATTAGGATTTATAGGGTAAGAAGTTATAAAAAGATCTGCACTATAAAATAAAATATTAGGCAAAAAAATTATAATCATAAATAATCTGATAAATTAATTACTTAAGGTTAGTAGTTGGATAATATAATAAATATACCATGAGAGTTTTTTTTATACTGAACTCTTTGAAATCTTATTTATATATTTTAATCATAGATGTAGTCAGGTTGGTTCTACCCCCCCCCCCTCCCCACCTTCAGAAATTTGTCTGTTTTCATGAATATTCCTAAGTTGGCAAGTGAGCCTTAAAGGCATCCAATAATATTGTTAAGAAGAATTCATCTAATAATGTTCATCCCCTACCCCGTATAATTTTTTTTTAAATTGTAGAACTGATATTTTTTTAAAAAACAAAGTTTTCATAAAATTTTGACTGTAAATTGTTTATGTCGAGCACAAAAAAATGCTTTGTATTAATACAAATTTAAATGAATGAATAGATAACTTGTCAGTCTAGACGATAGTTGTCATCAAGCTGAACTTAGAGGTTCAAGTTAACATATTATAGCGAAAGGCTTAGCCATCGTATTAGAGTTGGCCAAAGTTTTCTATGAATACTACATTAACATTTCTCTCTTATGGATATTTTTTCGGATTATAATAAACAATATCGTTTTAAAATCTCTAATAAACATTCAAGCTTAAAAACATTGCATTTGGATGCACCCATCTTTCCTCTTCTTTTACATTTATATAGTAAATAAGCGTAATTAAGATCTATTTTTTAAAAAAACTCTGTAACAAAATGGAAGGATTATTTAATAAAATATTTGAATATTTTTATAACAAATCCATTCATATACCCTTAAAATAAACTATTAATTAAATTACTTTTTTTTACCAGTTACAACTATTTTATAATAAGAAGAAAAAAAAATTCCTTTTCTGTATTAAGTTTAATTTTAAAATGTTTTAAAAACTACCTTAATATAAAAGTGTAATTTTAATTATGGTTTTGGGAATTATTTTTTATGCTCTAGCTATTTATACACCAATTTAAAAATATGAGACTATAAATTATAATTTTCGATTTTTTTTAAAATAAATAAAATTTTATTATATAGGCTCAATCAAGACCACCTATAAAATAGAAATTATTCATGCTCGATCCGATTTGTCGAAAATTTGATATTAAAACTATAATTTATAAATATTTTCAAAAGTGAAAAAATAAATTGTTACAATATTTTTAACAAATGTGAAAACAAATTTTAAAAAAAGCCATAAGGAATATATGTTGAATATATTTAAATTTTTATACTAATTTAATTTGATCAAATAATGAAAATATTTTGGGGAATAATTATTTTTTATTATTCGTTTAATAATCGAATATATTCGCTGTTCGTATTCGTAACTAATATCTATTAACAAATAATTCGCTTTAGGTTGCCCAGCTCGTATAGTTAGTTCATCGTTCTCTAAAATTATTTTTTTGGAAAAATGAATATTTTGGAATTAGGTATCTCTTTTTCATAATTTTATGTAAACTTAATTTAAGAGTAAGTAAGTGGAACCAAATAAGGTTTTATTTATTTTAAATTATTTTGATTTTATAAGCGTTTGCCTTTTAGGGATCGTATGATCCCCGGTCTCCCATATCAATAACATAAGTGTTGTGTTGGGTATATGGAAGTAAGGTATAATATTTAACAAAATTTTTAACAAACAAAAAAAAACTAATGTGTTATGCATGAAAATTCTGATTTGAGAACACTTTCTTTTTACTTAGAGGTTATATACATGACATGAAATGCAAGTGATGAAACCCCGATTGTTCCTTAATTACAACAATTTAACAATTATCAAATGAGTTAAATAAAACTTTATAGTAACAATGAAAGGCATGAGAAAGTCTAGCTAATATAAATTACATAAAATAAAATATTGAATGATATTATAAAATATTATTCCTTCTCCCTTCTTGATAATAGAAAGGAATTTAACTCTTTAAAACATATCAATGCCTTTTTTTATTCTTATAAAAAAAAATTCAATTATATTTTAATTAAAAAAAATTTTGATTAAAATGAAGTTATACTTTCTTTCCCGTTATATTATAAAATTCAAAAATGTCTTTTGTGATGCGATAACGATGAAACTTTTTCTATAACATCAATTAAAATATTTAAAAGGAATATCATAAATATTTTATTTATTTTTATAAATTATTTGTATTTCAAATAAAAAAAAAATGTATAATTAAATATAAATAAGCTTAACTTGTCAATCATAATTATGACATTTTAATGACAATTATCTTTATACCAACTCTTATATACCTGTGCTTAAAAATTAATGAAAATTAATAGTTTTACAAAAAATTATATATTTTAATCTAAGAAGTGATATTTTAAATATTTAACATTTTTTAAAAGGGAAATTGAAAATAATAATATAATAATAAAAGATAAAATGCCATAAATTATGAAAGCAATATTTGAAAATAAAATGATATTAAAACCAACGATATATTTCCTTTGAGATTTTTGCAAAAATGTTTTTAAAATTATGGAACTAAATTTTAAAAAACCCCAAACTATCTCCACTTCATCGACCAACCAATTGAACAATCGAGAAAATAAAAATCATAGATCCAATATAAAGGCGAACCTACATTTTGGCGATAAACCCCAGAGTTTAAGAGAGGATATGACTCGACAATATTACCCAATGCCCTGGAATATCAAAGACTGGCCCAACTGCCACTCAAAAACTCCTACTTTTAGCAATCCTTTTATGTATCCACCACATTTCCTCATGCCTTTTCAGGATCCTTATAACATGGGAGATAGGAGTACCAATAACTCTAATATGTATAACACTCTAAATAATATGAATAATCTTTACGCCCAAATGAATCTCAATTTAAATCTAAATTTAAATGGCTTCAATGAAGCCGATCATTCAAATAAGATTAGTAATGAAATTGAAAAAACAAAATCTTCTTCTGATAGCAAAACGAATAAATATCCCCCGTCTATTTCGCCTGAATCTTGGTCGAATATTTTTCATCCCATGATGATTCCTTTTAGAAAAGACCAAGAAGCATCTCCTTATCCATTTCACTCGAATCCGTATTTGCAACCACAATTTTATGGTTACATGCACTCAATGAACAATAGAATTAGGCTTGATAATTGCAATACACTGCCATCGGAGAATCATTCATTAGACGAGTCTCCGCCTAAAAACAATCTTAAAAGAAAAAATATTAGGAACAAAAAAATTATTGATAAACACGTATATTCTCCTCACTCCAATTTCGACATATGCCATAACATAGAAGAAGCCGCCTCTTTTATACCTCTCAAAAAATTAAGAAAATTGGGGTCAGATTTAGTTAATCTTCCCGACAAAAACAAAAATGATAGTTTGACATGTGTAAAAAAAGAGAAAAAATTTAATGTAGAAGACATCCTGTCCACTTCAAATCGGAGTTATCATCATGCCTTTTCATTGAATAATAATGTAGATAATGTTGAAAATAAAAATACAATCTTCAAAGATTTAGATGTTGATTTGAAGACAGATTTTCAAAGTAATAAAAATAAAAGTATGGATAGTTATAAAATGGATTTCAATTATATCAGCGATAATACGATAAATAGCTATTCCATCACAAATAATTCTAATATTAATATGGACTCTTATGGTAATGGTAATAGGAGCCTTGACAGTCTTGCAACTAAGGATATAATTTTGCAAAAGTCTATACCGTATCTTTATAACTCGCCTTCCAAAATTGATCCAATAGCCATCCTCACAGATTTATACTCTCAAAATGTAATAAATCCACAAATATATCATGAATTGTTATCCAAATTAAATACAGATTCGCAATTAGAGTCCATTAGTCAAAATTCGGAATCCTTAAAAGAGTTGAAACATAAAAGCGGTAGAGTGCCGCTCAAGGAAATTTTAGCAATATGCGATTCTTTAGAGGAGATAGGTGACATGGATCATTTAACCCAATTTTTATACGTTCTAACCCCTTACATAAACTCTTGTACCGCAAATGAAAATTTACTCAGCGAATTTAAACCCCAGCAATTACCTAATGCAATAAATTATTCTCACCCAATTGAGAATATCCAAAATCCAACCCTTCCGAAATCCGAAACCGGTAATGAGCCCCATTTGTCTCCTTCAAAATTATCACCCTCCCCCCAAATGCTTCTGTTTAAATACGCAGATCAAGAAGGCATACCTATGGAGGCATTAATGCGTGTTCGAGCCATGATAGCATTTCAAACAAACAATTTTGAGACTCTATATTCTATTCTAGAAAATTATCGATTCAGGGACAAGAAAAAGCATTCAAGATTACAGATTATGTGGTTAGAAGCGAGATACAGAGAAGCAGAAATTCTTAGGGGTAGACCATTAGGCCCTGTTGACAAATACAGAGTTCGTAAGAAGTTTCCGCTGCCTAGAACGATATGGGACGGAGAACAGAAAAATCATTGTTTTAAAGAGAGAACGAGAAACGTGTTAAGAGAATGGTACCTTAGAGATCCTTACCCAAATCCGCTTAAAAAAAGAGAGTTGGCTAAAGCGACAGGACTTAACCCTACCCAAGTCGGTAACTGGTTCAAGAATAGAAGACAAAGGGACAGAGCCGCTGTCATTAAAAATAAGAGGTATTATAAAGTGATTTGTATCAATTAACCTATCAATTAGTTTAAGAAGTGAAATAATAGAAAAAGGTATTGAGGAAAATATTATGAAGTTTTAAAACAATATAGTCTTTATTATTATAATAGCCAATGGTGCATAGTAAGTTAGGTGCAACAACTAATCTAATAGGGAAACCGGCTATGGTGTGATACCGGAATTGGTTTATCCCTATTCTTTTAATACTAAGCTATGTTGGTTGAATTATTTGACTGTAAAATTTTATAAAGTTCATATAAAATTTTTATATTCTTTCTATCCCATCATATATAATTTTTAATCAATAGAATTCGTATTCTTAAGAGTTTTGAAAAAGTAATTAATTATAGTAACACTCTTACAAAGTATCTGGTTATTTTTATCCTACGATATATATTCAATGAATTAACTCATTTATTTCAAAAAATTATATAATAAAAAATAGTGTAAATTAAAAATATCCTTAATTCATATATGGTTAAACTACCTCCAACCAAAGGCTCACCCTTTCCCTAAGAAGGATGCTTTTAACCCCCCCCCCCCCCAACTCCAAAAAAATTTCAAATTCTATCATCTATTTAATTTATACTATTATATAACGATAAAACTAGTTATAATAAAATTAGATATCATTTACTATGGAAAATCTAATACAATTTTAATATTATGGGACATTCAAATTTTAGGTAACCACCCACTCTCCGTATTAGTAATAAGTTTATAATGTAATTAATGATTAAAAGACAACATCACTACATTTTTAAATCAGTTATTTATAAGTTATTGCACAAATATTTTAGACCTGCTCAAATAAGTTATCGACAATAAATTTTATTAAACTTTTCAATTTAAAAGTTAAATGAAGATGTAGTATATTGAATAATTGTATAAAATAAAATATTTTTAGAGAGATTATATGTTTATGTCGAATATCATTTTTGTATCTTATAAAATGTTATATTTGATATATATTGACATTTTTATAGCGTTCCCATTATAAATTATATACTATTTTTTTTATAATTCAATAAAATATTAACTCGTTAACAGAATGATAATAATTTTTATAACTTTTAAAATCAATAAACCTCTTTTACAACAATATAAATAAGATTATATAACAATTTTTTTCTTTAAAATACATTATATATATATTCTACAAAGCCCAGGATAAAAAAAAATTCTGGCTGGGTTGTGTAAAATATTTTAACATGCCGAGCCTGATATCGCTAATATAATGCAGATTTAAAATATTTTTTTCTTAATAAAGAGCAACGCTGATAGGAAGTGTTGCAGCGGCCCAGTCAGATTTCTGTCGATCTATACGGCCAGATTATAATTTTAGCCAAAATGATATCATGCAAGCCTAGATTTGTTCATAGATGACAGAAAGATTTGGACCTATATTTATATTTGTCAAATCTCGAGGCTTACATAATATTATTTTGGCAAATATCTTAATCGGGCCATTTAACAACAAGGATAGGGCTAAGCATCCTGCAAAAAAAATGTTTTTACGGGATGTTTTGATAATATCTACTATTAACATATAAAATATTTTATCACTTATATTTTTTCTAAGTTTTTATTTATAATCTTGCAATTGAATTTTGTGTTAACTATGCTGTTATAAAGTTCGATTTAAAAAAAAGGCGGACCCAATATTTGAAAAAAATATTAAGCAAGCCTAGATATTTTGGTTGGCAGGAAGTTTTGGGCATCTATTCACGAAACTTTGATTGGTTAACATTTTAATTTAAAATTAGCAAAATCGAGTCTTTCAACAATGCTAACTATTTTAAAGATGTTTTTTTCTTTCTTTTTCATGCAACGGAATGGATATTTGGAATATCTCAATTTTAAATCATTTACTGAGGGTGATTTTTTTAAAATTTTAAAAATCTCTGAATTTCGTCACGAACTTTATAACTACACACTTAAAAACAAATCAACATAGGATGTCATAGTTTAAAATTTATTTAGCCTGTCTAAACAGAAATAAATTTCAAAAATAAGACAATACATGACACGGCCTAAGCGTTTATACTAATTCCCTACAAAATATTTTATATTATATAGTATATATTTTTATTTTAAAAAAGCCCCTCATAAAAGAGATTTTTATTTTATAAAACGAGGGGAAACTAGCTGCTAAATTATATCTAATTAATATCTTTATACGCTCCACTTAAAAAAAATTTTTCTCAATATTTATTAAACCATTATATTCCAATATTTATTTTCCCCAATCAAAATATGAGCTATTGATGAATTGAAGACATTTATAATAATGATCTATCTCATTTTAAATAACTATAACAAGATCATATAAATAAAATTTGGTATATTGATCCTACCCCCCCCCCCCTTCCCATTTATCGAGGATTAATATACTGTAAGTGATTGAAGTGAATAAATTTGAAGGAGCGGGGGTGCGAGATTGGATTATGGAAGCAAATAATTGATTATAAACTATTTATTAAAAAAAATAATTGATTCCATCTTTAAATTTTGTCATCACAAAAACAAATCAATAATAAAATAAAAGAAATATTTGCATATAATATTAATATATTTTACAATTATTATTGTTATGCAATCAATATTTATAAAATGTTTTAAAAAGAACTCTTATAAAAAAAATTTTTTTGTGTTCTTTGCAAATAATCAAATTTTCCACTTTGATAGACAAATTGTGAATTACGAGAAAATAAAACATATAATCACATTAGGGCTCCCCTTGGGCATATTAGTTACATATATTCATCTGTCAGAATCTTTTTGGATGAATTATATATAATCATCACGAAAAATCGTTAAAGTTTTTATTTTTTTTTACAAATTAAGGGATGTAAACTAAAAATGTTGGTTCTTTTCGTGAGCCTTCAGCAGGGTTACACAATCATTTAATTAATGCTGGTCTTATATTTATCGTTTTATGATTATTTATTTTATTCATTAGAGGCAAGATGTGGGGGGGGGGGGTTATTTGTTTAAAATGATATTTCATTTTTCTGCACTTCTGAGGGGTTTCCCTCCGCTTTGTGGCTATTGATGAAGCTATATTATGCTTACCTTTCTAAATATATATTATAAGTTACTTTATTTTAATTATATCCATTTTTCAATATTATAAATAAATGCTAACAAATATTATATTATAATATATTAGATTCCATTGCAAAAATGGTCAATATTCAGAGGAACAAATGTCTTTTTTGCAAAAAATGATAGCAAATTCCCCGGATAATAAAGATGATGTCGAAGGAGAAGAACAAAATGAGGGATCTTTAAAATACGATTCTGATGAGTTCGATCACGACAGCTTATTTGAATGAAACTCTAATATAAGCTTAATCTGATTATATAAATTTTTTAAATACATAACCGCAGTTATGTATAACTGCGTTTAAATTATGCTTAAAATTATATTTAATAAAATAATATGCCTACATAGGTTTTATAAAATTATAAAAGGCCTAAAAAACCGAGACCTTTCTAAACGGATTTCGTAAATTTACAAAGCTGGGAAATTAACTAATATCTCATAAGATAGCTAAATAACTTTATCCTACATAATTTTTTTTAAGTAAATTATAGTTTTTAATTATATTCCATAGGGTACGTTGGACATAGTAATAAAGGTGCCTAGGACCGCACATAAGATCATAAAAAAAATTTTTTTATTATTAAGGACTAAGAGAAACAATAAAATATAAAATTCCGTTATTAAATTTTTAAAATATTGTATAAAATATTATATTTTATCAATATAAATGGTTCTATTTGACTCGGCCTGACGTACTACAGGTCTGACTCAATTAATAAAATATATTAGTTATTTTCCTTCTGTTATAAAAATTACATATTTGAATCTGATAGTGTAAACTTTGATTTTTTATATAATATAAGATACTTAAGAAAATTATTAAAAAATTGAGGTGAATATTGGCTAAAATAAATCTCGTTGCTTTTAGGGTGTAAAAATTCTTTTTAAATATAAAATTATAATAAATTGACGTAAGAAAAATACTTTTATTGATGAGTGATATATTATATTATTAATGTTATCTATGATAAGATTAAATATAAGATTTCAACTTAATTAGTTTCAAAATAAATTGTGAACCCGAGATCCAATCGGGATTGGTAGGACCAGGTTCTTTACAAAATGTTTTTAAAAAACTCAGAAAGTTTTTTTTATTCTTCAATTATTCAAATGTCTCTAACCATGGAACATTATTTATACTCATGTTAGATAAAGTCTAAGTGAACATTCTTTATCATCCACGTAACTAACGTTTATTTTATTATTTGCACAAAACATTCCTAAAATATAATAAATAAACAATAATTATACAATTAAAATATTTTCAAGACCTCTCTTCTGTCAAACTATAAGTATGAGGCGAAAAAATAACTTTATTATGGAAAACTCTTATACGTAGACTTGGGTAGCTTGCATGGCACTGTTAAATAGCAATTTACAGAAAATTTTTTTAAGTTCATCGATAATAGTATTTAAAACAGTTATAACAGCAAAATGTGCGCATTAGAGTTAACTCAAGCTCGGGTGACAAAATTTTTAAGTTTAGGTTCCGTAAATAATAATGGTTAATTAGGTTTCACGGTTGGGGTTTAAACCCTGATCATATATCGATAAAGTTATTATACCAAATGGTTTATGTTGAAATATATAGTATCCGATTTTTACATGGCATAATACTTAATCGCATCATTACCTTATGAATACTATTTATCACAACAATATCATATTATGTACATAATATAAATTTAATTTGCATATATTAATATCTATAAAAGAAATAAGATGATTCAAAAATTTATTGAAAAGTATATTTGATAAAAATAAGATAAATTACTAGGTATAATAATTATAAATAAATTCTCTTTTTAAAATTTCGAGGCCTTTTATTTTGTGTGTTAGTTTTGTTAAGTTTTGGTAATATGAGATATCCCCACAAACTAATGATTTTTTTTATAAAATTCAAAAATACAAATTCTATTCATAATTTTTTTTGTCACCGATTGTTTTGATAATAAATGAATACAAGTGACAAATGAAAAAGGTTGATGATATTTATAGTTTCGTTGATATCTAAAACAAAAATTATAGAAATTATATATTTTTATCAAACTTTTTTATGTTTAATAATCAATATGGGATTAAAAATTTACAATATACAAATTATTGCTTTATTATACAAAAATAACGATTTTATTAATGGATATCAATAAAAGATTTATAAGAAGATGCGATAACACAAACAAACAAAAAATATATTATGTTTTATAGTATCATATTTTTTATTATGATAACTAGAACGAACGAATTGAATTATCAGAGTATTATTTTGTAAAAAAAAAGAAAAGAATATATATTTTTTTAAAAATATATCAGGCTCTCATTTCATTAATATCTGTATATATCAAAAAAAAGTATAAAATAATATTTAAAAATAAGAAGTTAATTTTATATGATCATACGGTAACGAGTATAGGTTTACAATGGGCAGGTTTTAAAGCTAACACTCGCCCGCCAATTGTTTTTGAAAAAATTAACCCTCTCTCCCGCCTACCCATAATTTTTATTTTAATCGCCCGATCCAATGTTTAAAAATTCTTTTATTGGTTGGTTTGGCTCTTTATTTATTTTATTTTAATGTATTTATATTTGAACTTATGAAATACTTAATATTATGAAATTTTAAAAAAATGATTTTTAATAAATTGAAGTCTATTCCGTTGTTTCGAAAAATATTTCAAATTCATCCGCACGATTGTAAAATATATGTTTACTATACCAATGTTTAAAATATTTTCCCTGCCTATGGAATGGGCAGACTGACTAAACCCCCCCCCCCCCCTTGCAGAACTCTAGTTGCGACTCATTTTACTATTTAGTGTTTGACAAGTTTTAAAAATAGATATATGATAAAGATTGTAATTTTAAGTGTGAATATACCAAAATATAATTAAGCTTTATAATATAGTATTAAGTATCGTTAAAATGGACTCAGTTTAATAAGTTAATGTGATTATGACATCAAGATCCATCCTGTATGTAAACTTCAGTGGTGGTAAATATATTTTTTATAATATATAGTTTCAAATAGTGCACCCCCACCCTTCCACAAACTCCCTATTTCTACAGTTTTAGTCGAGTTCCACCAAGAGAAAATTCTAGGGGATTTTATTTTTAAATTGTTATTTCTGTTGGTTTTTAAATTAGCAGAATAGCACTTATTCTAAAACATATGATAATATTTAGATTAATGCTTAAATCAGTTTAGCAGCCAGTATAAAGAAAAGAGTTTTTGCCAGCAATAAAATAAAATTTTGGTCATATATACGCTTGAATATCGACCGAAAGCCATAATTATTTTAGTAGATAGTATATAATATTAGTTCTCTTTTATTCGAGATTCGAAAATAATTTTTTTTATTAAATATTCACGAATATTATTCGAGTAGTAAAAAAATATATTCCAATCAATATATACTTTTGCGAAAATTACATAAATTACCTATTACCTTGATTATTTTTTTTTATGTGATATGACTAAATTAAATTATTATAAGTATTTTATTTTTTCTTAAGTTAAAATATTTTTAAAATCAATATAAAAGATAGTAAAATATAAAGAATATTATTAATTGGGGTTCCAAGAAAATGATAATTTAATTTAAAATTTACGATTTGTATATGCCTAAGATATAAAATTTCTTTGAGATCATTTATGAGATCCCTTATTTTTGAACCAAAGTTTTTAAAAAATTGAAAGTAAATAAGGTTAAGAAAAATACCTAAAGTCAATATAATTTAATTATATAAATTACAATTGTAGACAATAATGTTATAATTATGATAGTTAATTAGGGGAGCCCGGGGTTAGTCATTTTTTTTAAATAGGAACCTCCTTAACTTTTCATATCTTGGGAAGTATAAATTAAAATCAATGAATACCTAAAACTATATATATTATTTATGGGCGCTAGTGCTGTTAAATGACCCGAATAGGATTTTAATATCATGTAAGCCTAAAGATTTTGTTCATAGATTGCACAAAAGTTTGAACATCTATTAGCTAAATCTTGAAGCTTAGGCAATGTTTTTCTAGCTAAAATATTGAGTTAGCCGTTTTCGACTTTATTCGGACCATTTAACAAGTAGCCTGCCTACGTGCCTGACTTTTTTAATAAAGTTTTTTTACAAATATCCTAAAATTTCTAAAAATCCATATTGAATTACATTCATATAATTAGTGAGTATAAGATATTATCATTAAATAAATATATAACTTTAAAGCATCCAGTATTATAAATATCAACAAAAATTAATTTTTATACTTTTGTTTCTTTGCGAAACAACTTGGACAAATCTCACAATGATGTACTTTGGTTGAAAAAAATTTTTTTTTCATATAATTTTTTTTAAAAATAATTAAATTAACCATTTTAAGTGCTTTATTTGTCTAGATTGGTATAATAGTAGAATTAGTCAGCGCAGAAATGTTTAGAAATTCATTCATTATGTATATTTGAGGCAAAAAATTTTTTATACACCTTGGCTAAAAAATTTTTTATGAATATATTTTTTAGGTAAAATTAAAATGTTTTTACAACAAAATTTTAGGTGGCATTAAAATATGAAGAGTTTAAAAATGATAAAATATAAGAAATTTAAAACCCTCTTTTCGCATTTCAGACAGTTTCATAATCATATATCATGTATATTTCTAGAAGGTATCAATCATATTCGTAACTACTTGGGATTAGTCGGTTCAATTAAATTTACTTAAATAAAATAAAATAAGCATTTATTGGTAACCTCTATAGATCTAAATTAATTCTGTATGATAAATGTACTAGAATTAGTAAAAAAAAAAATATACACATTTTTTAAAAATAAATTTATATTTTGTCATTTTTATATGAAATCTTTATATGCAAGTGATATATTATATCAATAAAATATCATCCATGTAAATAATGGAATAGGAGATTTATTAAATCAATTGAATCTACAAGCCAAGGGTTTGGGGCTTGTGATAAAAATTTACTTTTAGAAATAAAATATTTAAAAAATTTATGAATGTTTCACTTTAGGTAGGTGATTGGGCTAACTCATGGTATTTTGTAAACTCAAATACATATTTTAGGACTTATGATGATTTTGACAAAATTACGCCGACTAGCCCTGCTTCTATAAAACTTATTCAGATTTGAAAGAGAGGTGTCTTTTACCCCCTCTCTCCCCCTACCCTGTAATTATGTACTACAACTTTCGTTGATATTTACAGATTTTATGAGAGTTTTTTTTAAACTAAATCCTGTTCGATACGTCCCGGTCTCCCTCACCAATCATGATTAAAATAATATCTATGCGCCAAAAATATTTGTAAAATAGGGTTCAAATTCAAACTTTACTATAAAATTGTATATTATAATATTTATCAAATTTAATATTAATTTTAATAATAATTATAATCTTATTTTGCAAAATTTTTATTAATTTAACATCAAAATTTTATATATTTTTTTAAAATCTTTAGGGAAGACTGGGGTTAGGTAAACTCCGGGGCTTGTCAAACCACTTAATCTCATTTTTAAATTAAATATACCAGAATGTTAAAATTTTAACCTAATATTTTATTTGTTTAAATCTATAGACACTTTGAAATATTTGATTATTAAAAATTTATTTAAGAATAAAATTTTGATGAAATTTTCAAAAGATTTTTATGACAGAATTTTAACTTATATTAAAATATATAATAATTTATATGTAAATTAAATTTTATAGCAAAGTTTAAACACTTCTATAATTTGGAAAAGTTTTATGTTTATTATATCTAGATATTATTTCAATCATAATTTGTCAATTTAGAGCTCGCAGGGCTTGCTAAACCATACACGTCAATTATGACAGTTAATAAAAAATTTCAAAATCTTGAAAAGGCAATTTTATTGTTGTTTTATGAGTGGTATTTAGGATTTATGCTAAGAAATCATAATCTCTCCTTAAGATCCTTATTTTTTTATGTCCAAAATGTTAATTAAATTGACCAAAATTAAGTTTCAATTATATATAATTAGCTTCAATTTATAAGCATTATGATATTATGAACAATAAAACAGTAAAATTATTTTATACGTATCATTATTAATAAATAAAAATGCATTTCAATTTATTATGGCCTAAAAAAACCAATGGTTTAGGAAGCCCCTTGAAGTGATTTACCTCACCCCGCTATTAGGGCTTGTTGGACAAATTTTCACTTTTACAAAATATATTCTTAAATATTCTTATAAGGCACCTTTATAGAGTATAGTTTTAAGTATCTAATCATATATTATTTTATATTATCTAAAAAATTCAGGAGCTATAGCCAATTTTGTAAAAATGGTTCGACTAACCAGAGTCTTAAAAAAAATATTAGGAAGTAAATTTTTGTTCAAAAAAATTTTCACACAATTTCTTAGATTTTTACTGGTTATTAAAAATATAAAATTTCATTTAAAATACAATAAAATATAAATATTATATTTATTTATAATTAACACACAAAACAAACTATGATAAAACTTCCAAATTATGAATCATTGTCATGCTAAAAAATAAAATATAATTATGTGCAAAAATATGATAAATTTACTAATTGCAATCCATTTTACGAAAATATTGAAATTATTTCCTATTAAATAAGGTTCGTTTGCGAGAATATAAATATGTGGTAGCTTCTAGTCTAGTAACTTTATTCATTGAAATTAGAAATGCATTTCATTCAAACGGTTGCTTATCATGAAAAATTTTTTATATTATAAAGTTCAGATAATTTCTGCTATATAGATATTTTAATACTTAAAGGAATTTAAATTTAAATAATAATGAAACATCTAATTAAACCTTCTTTAAAATAAAATACCTTAAAAAAATAATGTATAAATCTAAATGGCCAATAAGTAGATTCCATCTCAGTTGTTATTCACTCATCAAAATGATATGTTATAAAAATCACAAGTTTTAACTAGCCTGGGTCTTCCCTATTTGTTTTTAGTTATATTTACAAGCTTAAATTTCTTATATAAATACTTGATGTGTTAATTATATGTCCCGTCCCGGTGCACTAAAATTAAAAGGAATTATAGTGTTTTATATAATTTATAAATTTAGTAGTTGTTTAAAAAAATAAACAAAAATAGTGTCAAAATAAGGATTATTTTTAATTTATTTAAAATAATATTTATTTTTATTTTAATTTTCCATAAATTTATTTTTGTAAAGTTAAATATTTTTATATTTATAATTAAATAAATATTAAATCTACAATTCACAAAAAAAAATATAGAAAATGTATCGACTTTTCTCCTATACATAAAAATTCAAAAGTATTTTTGATACCGTTCAGCACAAAAAAATACGTATATGTTACAGTAGAGTCGATACTTTAATATTTTTGTATAATATTTTAGACATGTTCAAATTAAATTTAGGTCTGATGATCATTCCTTTGCTCCTTGTTTCTAGCTAGGCAATTCTAACCCCCGGGCAAACAAGGCAGTAGCCCAGGGCTGCCAAAGTTAGAGTTTTAAAGGGTCGCCAAATTTTGTTTCTTATAGTGCGCACAAATTGAGCAATTATCTTTTGCCGTACTTTTTTTAATAAAAAGCGTAACGTATATCCCTTGTTTAAATCGAGGTCACCTTTTTATAATTATCGTCGATTTAAAGTTTTGAATTGGTTATAAATAAAAGAAATGTTTTTTGAATTATATTATCATCTGTCCTTTTATTACACTAATATCTAAATATTCCATTTTAAAAGATAAGTCATCTTTTTACATTTTATAATATTATACAATTTTATTTACATGTAATTAAACAAATAAGGGATTTTTAGTGTTAACCTTCTTATTATTAATATCTGGGTAACAAGTTTATCGGCATTCTTGCTAAAAAACCAAGTTCTTGACCAAAATGCGAAATAAATGAATAAAAAATTATTGAAAAAATTAACAAATTTGCATTTTTAAAATAGTTTCTACGCCATGCGTTAGTTTGATCAATTTTCGCGAATCCAGTTGAAATGCATTATTTGCATTTGCAGCGCTCCATTATACATTTTAAAAGTGAATTATAATTTTTAAAAAGTATAAAAATTTCATAAATAATGCTTCCTTAATATTCCTAATTCACCCATTTATTATAGATTATTTTCATTTTTATTTTAACTATATTATATTGTATCAACTAATAAATCTATTTATCATTTCAAAAATGATTATTATAAATTCATTTTTTCCCTGGGACGCCAAAAAAGAAAACCTTAAAATAACAAAATTATACAATAATATATCAAATTTAAAAGATTGGTAGCAAGCAGTTGCCAATCAAATCTATTCGATTTTAATAATTATATTCTTTTAACTTTCAATTTTTTTTTAAAAAAAAAAAAATTTTTGAAAACAGAGGAGGAAGTGTCATAAAATATAATAATATGTATATTTAAAAGCTCGTGAAAATTTGTGATATGCTATTATGTTATAATATAGCAAAGTTATAGTACTATAATTTAATTACAAAACATTGTTGTAGAATGATGTCAATTATTTTATACAAAAAGTGACAAAATATATATTATAGGATGTAATCACCTTGTAAACTATGATAGTTTTCATAATAATTTTTTATGTGTAGATTAGATGTAAGTAAAACTAATAAATCTATATAATATATGTGTGGCATTATATTATATTGTGTAATTTTAATGACAGAAGAACACATTAATGAATTGTGTTTTGTTATAAATATAATATCTATTAATAATAGAATAATAATATCAAAAAGTTTTTCTATGTCACTATATGAGAATAATACCCAATTATTGAAATTTATCATCTAAAACATTAATATTTTTGATGAGTTTGCATTACACAATATTTTTTAACCTTAAAATAAGTTTAAAGTATAATTAGTCGAATTAAATTATAATATTCCTTGCTCAAAATATTAATAACTATGTTTGTTAAAGTAACTAGTGACATTTCTGATAATTAGTTACCTATAAAAAAAAATGACTATAGTAACTAATTAATTACATTTTTAAAGTGTAACTATAAAAATATCTAGTTGCATTTCAAGTTACTTTTAAAATATGTTAAATATTTATATACATCTCATATATTATCTTAAGATTTTTTTTCAAATTTGAAATTTAGCTATTTATTTAATATAATATTATAGAAAGTTTGTTTAGTTTAGGGAAGCTTATTTAGAGATAAAAATGGCACGCTTTTTAGAAACCAATTTTGATTATAGTGTATCGTTGAAAAGTCAAACAATAATTTATTAAACGGAAATTATATTAAAAATAGATACTTTTCGGTGCTTAACCTTTTAATGGCCTAGTCAGACAGAATTCAAAGTATTTTTACGAGCCGGGTCGGAGTTTTGAGAATACTTTTAAAGGTAATAAAGATTTATCTCGTTTTCCTTCATAAAAAAAATTTATTACAGCCTGGGTAGGACAACTTATACAAACATATTTTACGAACCAGGCCGAGTAAAAATAATTTTGGACTGGACCGGCAAACCTTATAGAAATTTGCACGAACCGGTTCGGGCCATGTCGCACCAACCTAAATACTATATTGTGATATTTTTTTTCAGTGGAAATAAATATTTATATTATCTGAATGTTAAACAGCTTAACCACTCATCTAGTTATATATTTATAAATTTTATCAAAACAAGCGAAATACTTCCCATCTTGGCTAATTTATGAGACATATATTTAATATGTAAAAGTTAAAACGTGGTGACCTGGCCAGTCATTAAACATAGCCATTTATACCATTTACCTCCTATATTATTATTTTTTAACGATTACTGTTACAATTTAAGACTGACCCTAGCCATATCAAAAACGCCACCAACTATAGATGCTTTTTTGAAATAAATGTTATTACTAATGAAAATCTGCTAGACGCATTTTTTTTAAATCCAAAATCAAATAATAATTTTTGATGATTTTTCTTATATAAAAATATGTTAAATTTAATACCACATTGCCCTAATAAAGTGCCATTGACCGGTTATTTAATCAAAGCTTATATTTTCAGATCGTCGATCTAGACTTGAGATGACAGTATGGAAATTTTATTATTATTGAAATGCAATAAAAAATAAATAAATTATACACATGAAATTATAATCATATTTTGTATTTGTGGAAATAGGAATAGTAAAAAATATTTTAAAAAAATTCTAAAATAGAGTAAAAAGTAACTTTAGACACTCTTTTTTAAAACTAATAAAATGATAGCCCCCATTAAAAGTAGCGTTTAACAAAACTGACATATAACCAGGATTGGGCACATTTAAAAAATTTTACTTAAATATAAATATATATACAATTTAAAAATAAATATTTGAATATCAATAATACAAATATTTATTTTTTTAAAAAAATTCAAATAAAAATTAAATAATAAACATCTACAAAAAAATTTCAAAAAAAATTTATATATAAAGTCTTTGATAAATATTTTCTGAAAATAGATTTTAATAATATTAGTAACAAAAGTATTCTTGGCTCTCATTTTAAAAAAAAGAAGTCCACACGGATATTATAAAGAGGAAATTTAAGTTATATATATATATGTAAAACCGGCAAAATTTTTGCCCGGGTTCGGTTCGTGTTCGGTTTAAGGTAAAATAAAAATAGGTGGGTTCAGTTCGGGTTCGGTTCAGGGAAATATTTTTGAACCCGGGTTTGGTTTCGGGTTCAGCTCGGGTTTAAGAATTTTTGAATTGATAAAAAAAATTCTATATTTAAATCATAAAAAACTAGACATAAATTTGGCATAAAAAATAAATTTTTTATTGTATTTATAGGCTAAATATAGTTAAAAATACAAAGCATAGTCATGTATCAATTTTAAGAATTTAATGACATATTTCCTTAAATTAACAAAATCCAATATATTAATTTTTACTTTGACTTGTTCACTTTCATTTTCCTCTTAAAAATTATTAGAATAAGTTAAAAATTAAAAAATAAATGGCGTAAATGATTTTAATTGAAAATTTATTAACACTCCAATAGAAATCTTTGAGAATAAATTAAATAAGTTTTATAAATGGCGTATATGCATTAAGTTGTTTAAAATTTATAAACACTTCACTTAATTGGAAATTTGAAAATATTTTAAAATCTCAATTTAACTACAAATATTTGTATTTATACAAATATCTTAATATATGACTTTAAGCAATACACTGAACCCGTTGGAACCCGGATTCAAATAAAATTCACGGGTTCGGTTCGAAGTTTTAAAAATTTTATAAACGGGGTTCAGATTCGGTTCGGGTTCAGATTTTTTCCCCAAAAACCCGGGTTTTCTTCTCCGTTTGGGTTCGGTTCGAATCCCTGTGTAAAATTATGTATTGTAACATTAAGTATAATATAAAATATCTTCTGTCTATAACGAGAACAGCCAGTGGCATCACTAGCCTTTAAAATCACAGGAGGGAGGACTTAAGTAAAAAGCCCCCATACCCCATATTTTGCCCTCTTTCCAACATTGGTTCGGGATTTATTATATTATATTTTTTAAATTTAAATCTGCAAACTCTGAACTACTATTCAAAATTTCAAATGTTGATTTATTATATATATATATATATACTAATACTAGCACATATATAATGAAAGTACAACAATACAAAAGATTTGGTAAACTAAAGAAAATATTTTTTTTATACAAACTATCTATTTATTACAACATTAAATATTTGCCATTGCATAATATATATTATAATAATAAAGAGCATTAAATACTTATGATTTCGAATATAAAAATTTGCAAGTAAAGAATTACAAAAGTGATAAAAAATATCCTTTTTCCTACAATACCTTATTATAGTATTAAATATTTGTGATTGCGAATATAAAAAAAAATTTATGCCGCTATATTCAACCTAATGTAAGTTTGTACCACCCAGATTAAAGGCAACTTCTATTCTGTCTTTCCCCATTCCAAGGATATGCACCTAATATAGGTTGGGTAGGTCCAGTTGTTTTTGTACTCATATCAAGCTTTTATGAAAAATGTGACAAATATTAATATATGAATTAAAATATCATTATACTTTTCTAAAAATAGTGACAAATATTATATATGAAGAAAAATATTGTTAAAATAAATAAAAATTTTATATAGGTATAAATATTACATTATTTACTAATTAAAACTAAAGGCAGAGTACATCAGATTCCGTGCTATCTAACTTATAATTATATTTTAATGAATATTTTTATAGTTTTCATCTTCAGATTGGACCTCACTTTAAATTTTATTATTTTATAAATAAAATATCTTATAAATAAAATATCTTATAAATAAAATATCTTATAAATAAAATATTTTATATTTAAATTATGTTCCTATTTTCTTTCCGTTTTACCTACTTTATTTAATCCCTCTCATTCACAATTAGTTTTCTTTATTCATTATCCAAAAATCTAAATAAGAATAGTTAAGGTGATTTAATTAAATATACTTTTTTTAGTGCTGTAAACATTTTTAAAAAAATCGAACGCGTTCGCGTTCAACGTTCATTGACAAAAATCGAACGCGTTCACGTTCACGTTCAAATTCAAAAAAAGGAACGCGTTCAAGTTCATGAACGCGTTCAGGCGTTCAAAATTTTATGATAAATTTTTTTTTAAATTTAATTTAATATAAATAAATGCCTTATATTTTTCAACACAATATATTAGCCATGATAAAAAAATAATAGTTTTATTTTGATAATATAATTATAAATACAATATAATAGAGCTATAAAAAAATAAATTTATAAATTTTTTTTCTTAAATACTAATATTAAAATGCCTTATTATAATTAACTATATATATATATTATGTAATTATTTTTACTTAGAACAATTAAAATAAATTATTAACTGGCTATATAGTTATACATATTATATAATATAAAATAATTAATGTTACAATCAGATGTCTTTTTAAATTGGAGCTTGAAGATGTTGACACTGATATAATACTTTTTGGACACATTTTACATTTGGTAACTATTGAATTACCTTTTGATTTTAAAACAGTGAAATATTTTTGATATTTGGGCCATGGTAATTCTAATTCATCTAATATTGAATTTTGATTTTCAGAATCTGATGATGAAATATTTTTATCCATGCAAATGCTAATCTATTAAATTAAAATATAAAATATTCAAATTAATAAACTTTAATCTTATCTTCTCTAGCAGTAGCACGTTATGGTTCGTTAATTGCAATATGAAAGAGGAAAAAGTAAAAACAGCTGATTAAAAAATATAAGACTTTTTTGTTAAAAATTGGATTAAATATTAATTTTTCAAATAAATAAAAATATAAGACTTTTTTGTTAAAAAATGCGGATTAATATTAATTTTTCAAATAAATAAAAATAAAAAGTGTTTTTAAAATTGAACGAACGTAAAATTGAACGCGTTCATCAAAGAAAAGGAACGCGTTCACGTTCAAAGTTCGTCAAAAAAAAAGGAACGCCGTTCATCACCTTTTTTCAAAAAAACGAACTTCGTTCACGAACGCGTTCATTTTGAACGCGTTCGTTTACAACACTAACTTTTTTCAACTAAAACTCCTTCATTATCCAATATATCTTTATATGGATTGCTGCTACCTAAGGCTTGTCAGAAGCATCCTTATCAGTATTTAATTTTATCTATAATTATATTAAAAAATTAAATACCATAAGAGATATGTTCAGATTGAACCTCACATATAGCTTCTATTGTTTTACAAATAATATTTTATATAAAAATTATGTTTCTATTTTCTTTCTCTTAACATTTTTGCTTATATTTATATCTCTCGGAACTAAAATTAATATTCTTTTATCATCTAAAGCATGGTTTGAAATTTAAAAAATGTATTTTAAATGTAATTTTTTCACCTCCAACTCTTTCATTGCCTGTTCTTTTGTCGAAAATATGAACAATATCAATATTGCGTCCATTTCCATTATTTAAAGCATTAATCTCAAAATTAATATCTCTTCTTTCTTCATTATCTACAGTATAAAATAAATGAGTAAAAGATGTTATAATTAAATATACTTAGAGTTTTAACAATCGTATATTGGTTTGAATCTTAGCTCTTAGTAAGAGGCATAATAAATTAAATTTAATAGTTGATAAGATTTTATTAAACTTGGCTAACACAAATCACAATATTAAATTGGATATAATTTTTTCAATTAATAACTGACTATATATACTTAATTAAATTATAAAATAATTTAAATAAAAAACTATTAAGCTTAAATTGCTAATGCTGATTGATATTTTGACATTATGAGTGATATTTGATATGTATTGAATTGTTGTTATGTTATTTTTGTATTTTTCGTAAAATGTTTATTTTCATTATTATATATAATCATATGAATTTGAATAACAAAAAATTCGATTATTATTTTTGGGGTAAAATAAAATTCCGAGAATTCTATTAATACAAAAAATACAATACAAATATTTCCATAATTATTAAAAAGACGCTACAATATTGATATTACATTTTTAACACATAATTTTATTGCAACCAACATAGTAAAAATATAATTTACATGCATCAATCTAATAATTAAAATGTCTTATTAATTTTTTGAAATAATGTCAAATCTATATATAAAGAATTATAGAAAAAAAATTGTTCAGTGGGCTATCATAAAAAATTTTTTGTCCTAAGGGCTATTAGGAAGCCACTAAAAAATAATAATTTCCTTCAGTGTTCAAATTTCCTTAGGGAGCTCGAGTCTCTGTGCCGCCTCTTCTAGTAACGCTACCAGAAGAGCCATATATTGAAATAAAATAAGAATTCTAACATGTATGTAGTCTCTGTGCCGCCTCTTCTAGTAACGCTACCAGAAGAGCCATATATTGAAATAAAATAAGAATTCTAACATGTATGTAATTAGGATTCTAATGAGTCTGATGATAAATTGATCATGTTGGTGAGCAACGCTCTTGCAGACTAGGCCACACACTTCCAAAAATCACGATTTATCAAATATATATTATAAATATATTTGGTAGTGCCTATCCAAATGAAAAATAAACAAAATACAATTTGATAGGTAATACTTAAAGGTAGTAAGCATCATTAACCATGATTTTGGAGATGGAGGAAAGTTCGAGAATGATTGCTGGGGATTATGGAATGGGATGAGGATGTTTATATTGAATATTTATGATTGTATTATTATAATGTTGTTATAGGATATAGTTGATTAATATTATTTGTATATGAGATTGCAATAAAGAATTACATGAAAGCAGGAGCGTCGCTAGCCTTTACAATCTCAGGGGGCTCAAAAATCATAAAACTATATGATGGTTAGAGCTTCCACTTAGATGACTTGGTGGAAGCTAGATAAGTAATCGAGAAAATTATTGTGAGATATTAAATTTCCATAAGATTATCTTCCATTTTTAATGATATATAAACGATTACACAGTTGGCCATTATTGCTTATCTATAATATGCAATCATATGCTCTCAGCAGCTGTAGTAATAACCTTAACCATCACCACACAAATAATAGATGCTGATTAATTTGCAGTCATAGCTATGACACTCACGATGTTAACTCATATCAGAATTGTTATATAATAGTAACGATTTTATTTTGTTAATATATTTTTTTTTATTGTAGATAATGAAGGTTTAAGACTATCAAATTAAACTTTTACTTTATATTAATTTAACGTTATATTATATGATATATATTTAATATAAAATATATTTATTTTTGTATATACAAAAAGATCATTATTATAAATCTCTACCAGTTAACTTTTGATAATAAAGAATATAATTTAATATTTTTAAATCTATTCTTATTAATTCCTACGTTCAAATCAAGCCATCACCCCCGTGTGTCGAACATGGTGGAGGATAGGGGCACCAGCTTATTGGAAGCTGGTGCGGAGACTGAATTCAACTTATGTGCGCCTGGTAGGTATGGGTATGAAGTTGAATAGACCTTTTCAAGAGACTGGGTAAAACCTTTGCGCGTTAGGTACTGGGTCTGAAGAAGAAGAGACGATTGTTAAAAGAATGATTCATTGTGTCCCCCACCCCTAGTGACGCCATTGCATATAAGTCCAAATTATATATATATATGCTACAACTTGTCATCAGTGGCGTTACATTTTCAAAATTACATTTGGTATAAAAAAAATTGAAAATATTGAGGGGGCTCTTCAAATCCTTTAGGTAATTCGAGCATCAGCGCCCCCCCCCTAGTGACTGTTTGTCATAATATGTTAAATACAAAATCTTGATGTGTATATTCAAGAAATTAATCTAAGATTTTGGCTATACATTTTTGTCATCTATATATCCTCCATAACATTAACTAAATATTTAAGATTAGCTCCGAAAATAATGAGATATAAGAATTTTATTATTTTTCCGTATTAAATCATCAGAAAATAATTTCACTTTAAATGTTATACAGTAAAAATGTTTCATTAGTAATAAAAATAATCGTAACTTTATTTTTATAATTTAACATTAGATAAAATCATTCAAATAGGTCCAAATTATGAGTTAAAAAAACTGCAATAAGTCAAGGCCAAAATTATAAAATTTGGGAAAATATAGGTTTAAAGATTTTATAAAATTCTTGACTAATGAGTAGTGTTGTTAAATAGTCGAGTTTTTACGACTCTGAACTCAAGTCGGAGTCGCAAAACTCATTTCAAATTGAGCAGCTCAATGAGCCGAATGAGTCGACTCGATGAGTCGGCTTCAGAGTCGGTGAGTGGGAATTTAATTTATAGTTTATATTAAATTTTTTAGAATTAAAGCTATTTTAAAAATATTCAGGCCAGACTGGGCATATAATTTAAAAAGTTTAGGAGGATTATAAAACTATTTGTTTGGACTTGATTTTAGTGTGTTTAATTTTTCCTCATGTGTTGATTAAATGGAAGATTTTTAAAATAATATCTATTTTTGTAACCATCGTGATATTTTTTAATATATTTATCAGTGACATATAATAATAATATGTCATTGATATTTATACGCCCAAAAAGAAAGTCAAATAAATCAGCTGTGCTAGCAGCACTTTTCGGCCTGGGCACGATATAGCGAAGACCGAAACAGCGAAAATCAGGGAACATTTTTAAAAATGTTCCCATTTGATATGAGAAAAGTATATAATTAGTTTTAATGAAATATTAATAATTTAATGTGATACAGTAAATAAATTTAATAATTTAGGAACAAATTCAATTCAGTTTTTTTTAGCAATTGATTTTAGAAATTTAGATGATTTTAGGCCCAAATTTAATTCAGTCAACCTAAAATGCAAAAAGAAGATACAGAGGTCATGCTTAATTCTGCTGAAGTATAGATTTTTTTTTTTTTATTATATTAAATTAAATTTCTTAGTGGCAAATAATTCAGCTTGCAGATGATAATAAATCAGCAGGAAAAGCAGCTATTGAAGATTATTATTATATGAATATAATATTCCTTTTTTTCAACCCTTTAAATAAACATAATTAATAAATCTATCTTAGATGATTGTCATTTTCCAATAGATACACTGTTAATATTTTATGAATGCATATTGTATTATGATTGTGTTATTATAATATTATATAATATTCAGTGCAAATATAAAGGATCAATCTGTCTATGCAGTGTATACTTAAAATTGAATGTAAAAGTTATTATTTAAAATATAAATAATTAAAAAAAACCTTTTATTTACTATGAATAAATTTTTATAAGAAAGAAAGATATATTGTTTGCCATGCTTTTAAATTAAATTTACAAAAAATCAATATTTTTAAATTGAAAATATATAAATACCATCTTTTGAATTTAAATATGTTTCATATTATATTAGGCAAGGCAACAACAATTGTGAAAAAATTAATAACATATTTATTGGTCTATAAGTTATTTTGTATATATCATTTATATAATATATTTAAATTAATTAATATTAAACATTATATTTAATTAAAAATACAATATATATACAAAATATTAGTATTTTAAGGATAATATTTAAAGATAGAGTTTATGTAATGGCCATACATTATTAATGTCATATACAAAAAATTTATATTAAACATTATATTTAATTAAAAATACACTAAATAAACAAAATATTAGTATTTTATTGATAATATTTAAAGAAGATAGAGTTCATATAATGGCCATACATTATTAATGTCATATACAAAAAATTAGTATTTATAAATTGACAATATATAAATACCATGATAATAACTTTATTTGGAAAAAATTAACATATTTAATATATTCTAAATATATTAATAATAGATATAATATTATTTTATGACTTTTTAGTGGAGTTATACACAATGGGAACATTTTTTTATTTTTCGCTATTCTGATTTTCGCTGTTTCGTACCGATTTCCAATTTTCATGAGTTAACGATAACTTTTCATTGTAAGGTCGGATTTTTTTTAAAAAAATGTCAAGAATTTGTAAATTTTATATGCAAGGATATTGTCATCATGGAAACCAATGTAAATTTTTACATTCAAGTTATATCATTTGTATAATAAAAATATAATTTTTTTATAGAAAATTATGATCACCATCATGTGGATGGTGGATATCATAAAGTTTCTTATAGCTACAATAATATTAATCATAATCAGTCATACTATGCGAATCCTTCACATAGTCAAGAATATTATCCAAGAGCATATCAGTATAATAAAAACAAATGCCAATTTTGATTAACTATATAGGAATAATAAGCAAAGCCAATATAAATACATATCCAAGGATTATGAAATTAGGAAGAATTTAAAGCCATCTAATGATTTTAAAGAATTTTTGTAAGTTTTTAATAGCAACTTATATATATTTTTTTTATAGAAAATTATAATAATTTAGGAAAATATTTTAATTTTAATAATAGAAAATTTTTATTGTTAAATTTATTAATATAAATTAAGCATTATCATTTTATGAGTTGGTTTATCAATATACACATGTAATTATCAGTGGTTTAGCCAGAATTTACTTAAGTTGGAGAGGTAGTATAAAAATTTCCTACGAGATTTTTATAAGTATAGTCAGTGGCATAGACAAGGGGGATGTTTGGGATTTAAACCCCCCCCCCCCCCCCACCATAACCTCCAAAAAAAATTTTTTTAAATTTTTTTCCCTATTGCGAATAATTTTATTTAAAAAAAGGTTTCAATTTATAAATAAATCTATATACAATATCAAAATGAAATATATTTTAAAAAAACAAATAAGAATTTTCAATTTTAAATGATCACATGGTTTAAAAATATATATTAAAAATTATATGAACTAAAATATTTACCATCTCAATTTTTGTGAGATATCGGATGCTTTAAAAGCCATATCTATGAATCAAAAGATATCAATATCTAATTTATTGAATAAAAAAAATTTTGATATTGTTACAACCAACAGAGCAAGAATAATTATTATAATTGATGCAATCATTTGGTTAGGGAGGCAGGGCTTAGCATTAAGAGCTTACAGAATATCTGCTGGCCCCTTCACACTTACATACTCTTCTCATAATGAAGGTATTTTCAAGGAATTGTTGAAACTTTTATGTAATAATTATAATAAATATATAAAGCTTTTAGAAAGCTCTGCTAAAAATGCCACCTACCCTACCTTAGTCCAAGTATTCAAAATGAAATAATAACCATATGCAATAGGTTCATATTGAAAGAAATTTCTTCAAAAGTGAAAGCATCACCATTTTTTAGTGTTTTGGCGGTTGAGACTTCGGATGTTGGTAACATAGAGCAATTATCTATAGCAGTAAGGTTTATTTAATGGAATCAGGTAATTTCAAATTGAAGAAACACTTTGTTCAATTTATTCACTTAATCAAAGACGTTAACCAAAAATTTTTAGCATCCACTAGATTTAAATCTAAGGATATGATAGAGCTCCCTCGATGAGTGGTCACATTAAAGGGGTGCAATCAAGAATTAGAGAGCTTTATAGCACAACTCTATATGTTCACTAGTTCACATTGCCTAAATTTTATGATATATGAGGCATGCGAAATTCAAGACATCCGGAACAGTTTAAAAATATTTTAATTTAATTGGAATTTATTAGATTTTATTATGTATTATAGATAACTTTTTATAATTTTAATATATTTTTCAAAATATAGAAACAATATTGTCGGTTTGTGACTTTTTTACACCACACAAGAAGAGGCAGCCTTTTAACCGAACGTTTATGATATTGATTCAAATAATCAAAAAAAACTAAAAAGATTTTGCCTAACTATTTATTGAAAGACAACAATCAGTGAGACTTTTCATCTAATTATATGAAGTTATTTTTGCAGTGCTCGAATCCTACATATCAAACAAAGTAAAAGATTTCGCAGATGCTGAAAATCTTTTGCAGGCTATTACGAAGCCACATTTTTAATATCAATTCAACGTGTATATATTTTCTTAATTTAAACATATGATTTTAGCAAAATGCTACATAAAATTGATTTGGATTTAAGGGAGTTATGAATAGGGCAAAGGATAATGTTGAAATATTAACAAATATCAGAGATAATGTAGATGAAAATTTCATGAAATATATGAGAAAGTAAAAGAGATCGCTAATATGTTTTTGATTGAAATTTTTAAACCTAGAGTAGTTTTTAGACAGTCCAATCGCTTAAATATTGATGCATCTACAATTGAGGATTTTTATAAAATAAATATTTTATTCCCCTTATTGATACATTTTTATTTCAATTAAATGAAAGATTTATTATTCACAATTTTATTTTAAAAAGCTTTTATTTTCTTCTGCCAGTTGAGTCTGAATTGTTTTACACTTGAAACGCGAGAGGATATTAAGAAAATCTCATTTTATTCTGATGATTTATCAGGATCGTATGATATGTTATTTTGTGATGTCGTATTTTGATATAAAAATCTTGATAAAATAGAATACTCTTTGGGACCAAAAAACGCTTTGCACTTTGCAGGCCCTTTCCATGTGTAATTGCACTTTAGATTCTGTGCCTATTTTTAATAAAAGTATTGCATTTGCTATATGAAGATTCATTTATTGTTAAATTATATTTTTTTAAAATACTGTACAAGAATTACTTATATTATATTGAATTATATTTTTTTAAATATAGTTATATACAATAAATTTTTAATATAATAATCTATAAAAAATTTAAACATTTTAAAATTTATTTTATTGTATTTTATTATTAAAATAAATAAGGGATGTTATTTATACTATAGTATTTTAACAATAAATAAGATCTATAATGAAATTTTCTAAAATTTAATTAAAATAATTATTTTTAACACTCAATAAGATATATTGAGTGATCATAAAAAATGGAAGGTTTGGGGGGGGGGGATTTTTTCCAGATGAATTAATTTACATTTTACTAAACATTGATAAAATTTTTAGAATAATGTTTCCAGCCACTTATTAATCATAAATTTGGCCAAAATTCTGTTACTAATATTCTGATTTGACTAGTGTTGTTAAACGGCTCTATTTGAGCCGATTTTTAAAAACGATTAACTCAATATTTCATCTTGAATAATATTAAGCAAGCCTGAAGATTTTGTTTGTAGAAGGAACAGAGGTTTGAACATCTATTAGCAAAATCTCAAGGCTTAGTCAATATTTTTCTGGCTAAAATATTGAGTTAGCCGTTTTTAAAAATCGGCTCAAAACGAGCCGTTTAATAACACTAGATTTGACACTAATAAAGCACATAATATTAACAAAATTTAAAAATAGGGTTTGAGGGCGAAGCCCCCATAAATTTTTTTAACCCCCCCCCCCCCCCACCCTCATCGGTAAATTCTGGCTACGCCACTGAGTAGTAATTAGTATAAAGAAAAAATAGAGTGAATTTAATGTGTTATTTTGACATACTATAGTTGCAAGGAAAGGAGCTTTATTACAAAGGTAAATAATTTTGAAAGAGGAAAATCATACTTGATCTTTCATTACATGATTTGTTAGCATGTGTGATATGCTGTGTAATGAATACTTTTAGTTTTTAAAAGTAATAATGTTAGAAGAAGATAATCATTCATAATCTTCCATTGCATGGTTTTTTTAGGACTTTTTAAAAAAAAATGTTTAAGAATTTCCACCTAGAAGTCAGTACAAGAAGGCCATAAAGATTCTTAAGCTATATTATAGAAACTTACATTTGTTATAAAAATATTACATTTGGTGCTAATATTTAATGCCTTTATAATTTTTCAATCAATTTTGCCAGCCACAAATAAAGTAACTAAATTACAAGCTAAATAAAATTAAGTGCAAAGTCAAACAAATTTCTGATATCATTAATTCTGAAATTTATATCAATAGTAAATAAAATTGCAAAGATTGGCATCATATATAGAATATTATAAAAGCACTATGTCTGGGTTAGCCAATCAGTAATGTTATACTAATTCATCATTCAGTCCAGTCAATAAACAAATACTAAAAATAATGACACCTTAAGCCGAGTCTTAAATATTGATTTTAAATTTCAATTCAAAAATCAATTATGTCAAAATATTTTTAAATTTTTTGATTCTATGATCTTTATAGTAGCCACATTCAGCTGACTCCTATAAAATTGCTAAATATTTATGAATTTATTTAGATAGGTATGAGAAAGTTTAGCTAGGTCCTGGTTCCCTAAATATAGGGCCTCAAAGATGTAAAAGAATAGCAACTTTCAAATCTGTAAAATATTTAAATTGCTATATCTTAAAAACTCTTTATAGTAAAAATAAATATGGTATATCAAATTGTAAATAAAAAAAATCTCTAAATGTCTTGATTTACCACAATATAAAATATAAAAAAAAATTCTAATAAAATATTATATACTAGTATGTTATTATGATAAATTAATCTATAATATTCGTTCATTCATTACTACGCAATTGCACGAAGTGCAATTTCATCACCCACCAGGAGTTGACGCGTGCATTATGTATTTTCACTAGTATATAGATCCCATACATGATGTCTACCCGTTTTATTATAATGGACGGTATCACTATGTAGCCAGCTAGCAAAGTGAAGAAGGGAGAAGTACGAGTGGTGTTGTATTAGTTCCGTTACCAGCAGAATAGTGTTAAGAAATATAATGTCATGTAATAATGTACCTGAATCCTGATATGGTTATTTAGTGAGGCAACAAAAAAATAATAACTCTTATATCTTGGTGAGTATTGAGAGTTTAAGTTAAGTTTGCACGATGAGTCCCTTCCCTGTTTGTTGTTTGGTGTGTCGATATCGTGTGTCCTGTAGACCTTGTTCGTGCTGTGCAAATGATATTTGGGTTCGTCGGTGTTATTGCGTTATTATCATAACCAGTGTTCGTTATCATTATCCATTATTCTATTTGTTGTTGTTGTAGCTGTTGTCGTTATCGCCGATATCGTGTGTCCAGAAGAAAAAAGTTGTGGGTTCATATGAGGAAAGTTGTATTGTCCAGATTATTATCATCATCAAACATGCTTTGTTCTAGCCATTGCAAGAAAAGAAAAAAAAAGAGAACGGTTCCTATTTTAATTTAAGCCATATTTTAGCATGTATTGTAGATGTTCTTTTAGGTGTTTCTTGTTTTTGCTGAGTGCCATGAAATCTGCAAACGAGAGGTTGATCAGGTTCATATCCTTCAAACATTTTGCCAACCAATAGTATTTAGGGGTTCCTTTCTTCCTACCGTCAGGGGACCATTTCATGGACGAGAATATCATATTTTCCTGCGAGTGTCTTAAGCTATGGCCTAGTAATTCTAATCTCCTCAAGGGAATGAGTCGATTGATTGGTAGGATGTCGAATCTATTCCAGAGCGTTAAATTTGAGGTGTTGTATGGGTAATATGTTTTGGTGATTCTTCTTAGGCATTTGTTTATAAATGTTTGAGTTGCGTTGATGTTACTTTTAGTGTCCTGCCAAGTCTCCAGTCCGTAGGTAAGAATGGGTACAATTAGGGACTTGAAGAGTCTTATTTTTAAATTAATTGATATTTGGTTGGATGACTATAATTTCGACAGTTGATGATACCGGAGTCTAGCATTATTAGTTCTCGATTTCGTATCTAATATTGTGAAGCCTAATGATGTTATCTTGGTTTTGAAATCTGACACTAATTATTACCCTCAAAGTTAAAGGGGTTTAAGTTACTCACATATGTATTTGAGGTGATAAGCTTGGTTTTTGTGTAGTTAACTCTTCTTAATCCATGTTCATAACAGTTGTTGACAAATAATGATAAAATATTTCTTATCTTGAATTCTGAGTTAGGTAATATACACACGTCGATCGTCGGTGCAACATAGAAAATTCAGAGAGTTATGCATGTCATTGTGGTACTGCTGATCCCTGTAATGTGGGTTGAGTGCATATTCTTGTTTAAAGGATTTATTTAGGATATCATTCATTATTACATTAAAAATAATAGGCGAGAGAATGCATCCTTGTTTAAGGCCCCTATTTGCTTTAAAAGGTTGTGATTTTATATTTAGATGTTGAGGTACTACTCTATGATTGTCATAAATTATCTTAATTAGCGATATCAGATGCTTATCTATTCCTATGTTTTCCAGCAAGGGCCATATCTTATGCTGTATAATGGAATCGAAGGCTTGACTTAAATCAATCATTAGGGCAAAGATGGGGGATTTATGCATTCTAGCCTTTTCCAGAATAACCTTAAAATTATCTTAATTAGCGATATCAGATGCTTATCTATTCCTATGTTTTCCAGCAAGGGCCATATCTTATGCTGTATAATGGAATCGAAGGCTTGACTTAAATCAATCATTAGGGCAAAGATGGGGGATTTATGCATTCTAGCCTTTTCCAGAATAACCTTAAGCGCCATAGTCAACTCCGTAGTATTTCTACCCTTCCTGTATGATGTGATAGCGTTAGAGAGGAACCTGTTAATGATTGGTTTAATCCTGACAGATATGATGTATGTGAACATTTTTAGGGTAACTGGAATCAGTGTAATACCTCTGTAATCCTTAAGGCTGTTTAGGGTCTTGTTTTTAGGGAAGTTTAGTATTATTGATATCATTTATTCGTCAGAAAATTTACCCGTATTCCATATCTCCCTAAAGAGGGGAAGTAGTAAACGGGCACTTAGGTCTACATCTATCTTCCAGAGTTCTGCAAAGATCCCATCGACTCCAGCAACTTTATGCATTTTTAGTCGTTTAATGGCACCGATTATATCCAACTTATTTAGGTTCTGACTGGGTGATTGGAAAGGGTCGTCACATATAGGTCTGGGCCAGCTCGTTTTGTAGAGGTTCATGTAATGGTCTATCCATATGTCTAATTGTTCCTTTGGGTCAGTTATAATCTTATTGTTATTTAAGTGTAGTCTTGTAAAGGATTGGTCTTAAAGGTGGTGAGATTGGAAAGCCTTATAAATGTTATTATTATCAAAAATTGGATAGATTTAGATAAATTAGCAATAAACAGCCCTTTGTCAGCCCGTATGCGGTGAGTAATGTACCTCATGTGATGTTTAGCGTATTGATGATGGGATATATATATTGTTAGATTCTTAATTATTTGTATAGTTGAAGGGGTGAGCCACTCTCTGCATTTAATGCGTTATCTTAAACATGATGTTATACTAACTAATAAATTCAGTTTAATGTCCTTCCAGGTCAGATTTGGGTTAATCATGCCATTTAATGTATTCCTCCACGTTGCTAACTTAGTGACGAACTCTTCTTTCACCTCTATGTCATTGAGCTGTGCCAAGTCTTTTCTGGCTATGAATCTTACAATTAACTATACTTAAGCAAGTCATGAATGATCGACATTACGATATCCTCCTTATACAAGAAACCCACCTTAAAGTAACTGAAGTAAGAAACCTCTTAGATTATACCTTATATTGCAGCTCAAATGCTGAACACGTATGGGCTGGGGTGGCGATTCTGATTCATAATAAATTAATAAATATCGTAAGCTTCAACCCAATCTCCAGTCGAATATGCTGCTTTACCTTAAACTTAGGATACAAAAAAGTTCATTTGTTTAACGAATACGCACCTCACAATGATAGTATCTTTTATATGGAATTGGAGAATATCTTAAAGGAACTACCGCGTCGGGATGGTATCATTTTAGCAGGCGATTTCAATGCTTCGGTAGGCAAACCTAATAACTCTTCCTACCTTGGAAACGTCGCATTAGTACAAAGTACGAACCCCAACGGTAAAAGGTTAATAGAAATCTGTGAACTCTTCAACATGAAAATTGGAAATACGTTCTTCAAGCATCTTATTCATCACATCTTGACTTACAAGAGTCCTTCCTTTGGCACTACCTCACAGATAGATTTCTTTGTAATTTCCACAAAGATCTTCAAGTGGGTAAGAGACATCAGAGTAATCAGTAAACTAAACCTTACACTTACGGAACATTACCCACTGGGCTGTGAACTCAGAATCAACAATAGCATTTTCCCAAATCACATTAAACAGAACTGTCTCACCAGTGTAAGATTCATAGCCAGAAAAGACTTGGCACAGCTCAATGACATAGAGGTGAAAGAAGAGTTCGTCACTAAGTTAGCAACGTGGAGGAATACATTAAATGGCATGATTAACCCAAATCTGACCTGGAAGGACATTAAACTGAATTTATTAGTTAGTATAACATCATGTTTAAGATAACGCATTAAATGCAGAGAGTGGCTCACCCCTTCAACTATACAAATAATTAAGAATCTAACAATATATATATCCCATCATCAATACGCTAAACATCACATGAGGTACATTACTCACCGCATACGGGCTGACAAAGGGCTGTTTATTGCTAATTTATCTAAATCTATCCAATTTTTGATAATAATAACATTTATAAGGCTTTCCAATCTCACCACCTTTAAGACCAATCCTTTACAAGACTACACTTAAATAACAATAAGATTATAACTGACCCAAAGGAACAATTAGACATATGGATAGACCATTACATGAACCTCTACAAAACGAGCTGGCCCAGACCTATATGTGACGACCCTTTCCAATCACCCAGTCAGAACCTAAATAAGTTGGATATAATCGGTGCCATTAAACGACTAAAAATGCATAAAGTTGCTGGAGTCGATGGGATCTTTGCAGAACTCTGGAAGATAGATGTAGACCTAAGTGCCCGTTTACTACTTCCCCTCTTTAGGGAGATATGGAATACGGGTAAATTTTCTGACGAATAAATGATATCAATAATACTAAACTTCCCTAAAAACAAGACCCTAAACAGCCTTAAGGATTACAGAGGTATTACACTGATTCCAGTTACCCTAAAAATGTTCACATACATCATATCTGTCAGGATTAAACCAATCATTAACAGGTTCCTCTCTAACGCTATCACATCATACAGGAAGGGTAGAAATACTACGGAGTTGACTATGGCGCTTAAGGTTATTCTGGAAAAGGCTAGAATGCATAAATCCCCCATCTTTGCCCTAATGATTGATTTAAGTCAAGCCTTCGATTCCATTATACAGCATAAGATATGGCCCTTGCTGGAAAACATAGGAATAGATAAGCATCTGATATCGCTAATTAAGATAATTTTAAGGTTATTCTGGAAAAGGCTAGAATGCATAAATCCCCCATCTTTGCCCTAATGATTGATTTAAGTCAAGCCTTCGATTCCATTATACAGCATAAGATATGGCCCTTGCTGGAAAACATAGGAATAGATAAGCATCTGATATCGCTAATTAAGATAATTTATGACAATCATAGAGTAGTACCTCAACATCTAAATATAAAATCACAACCTTTTAAAGCAAATAGGGGCCTTAAACAAGGATGCATTCTCTCGCCTATTATTTTTAATGTAATAATGAATGATATCCTAAATAAATCCTTTAAACAAGAATATGCACTCAACCCACATTACAGGGATCAGCAGTACCACAATGACATGCATAACTCTCTGAATTTTCTATGTTGCACCGACGATCGACGTGTGTATATTACCTAACTCAGAATTCAAGATAAGAAATATTTTATCATTATTTGTCAACAACTGTTATGAACATGGATTAAGAAGAGTTAACTACACAAAAACCAAGCTTATCACCTCAAATACATATGTGAGTAACTTAAACCCCTTTAACTTTGAGGGTAATAATTAGTGTCAGATTTCAAAACCAAGATAACATCATTAGGCTTCACAATATTAGATACGAAATCGAGAACTAATAATGCTAGACTCCGGTATCATCAACTGTCGAAATTATAGTCATCCAACCAAATATCAATTAATTTAAAAATAAGACTCTTCAAGTCCCTAATTGTACCCATTCTTACCTACGGACTGGAGACTTGGCAGGACACTAAAAGTAACATCAACGCAACTCAAACATTTATAAACAAATGCCTAAGAAGAATCACCAAAACATATTACCCATACAACACCTCAAATTTAACGCTCTGGAATAGATTCGACATCCTACCAATCAATCGACTCATTCCCTTGAGGAGATTAGAATTACTAGGCCATAGCTTAAGACACTCGCAGGAAAATATGATATTCTCGTCCATGAAATGGTCCCCTGACGGTAGGAAGAAAGGAACCCCTAAATACTATTGGTTGGCAAAATGTTTGAAGGATATGAACCTGATCAACCTCTCGTTTGCAGATTTCATGGCACTCAGCAAAAACAAGAAATACCTAAAAGAACATCTACAATACATGCTAAAATATGGCTTAAATTAAAATAGGATCCGTTCTCTTTTTTTTCTTTTCTTGCAATGGCTAGAACAAAGCATGTTTGATGATGATAATAATCTGGACAACACAACTTTCCTCATATGAACCCACGACTTTTTTCTTCTGGACTCACATGTTATTATTATCAAAATTGAATTGGATAGATTTAGATAAATTAGCAATAAACAGCCTTTCTTCAATGGATAAATCAATAAGGTACTCCATTTTGTTATAGTTTTTATAAAATATATTTCAAATTTTATTTAGAAATTTTATTCAAATATCTAGATTATTATAAATTTTTATATTAAGGTAAAATCAACAAATAAATAATTATATGATGTTTTGCATATTTTTTTTAAAAAAAAACATAATATAGTTATATATAAACTTCTACCCTGAATAAATTTTGGATATTTCTTGCTTCATTGGATGATGCATATTTTTTAAAAAAAAACATAATATAGTCATATACAAACTTAAAAGTCCCTGAATAAATTTTGGATATTTCTTGGTTCATTGGATGATGCATTGTGTCTCTGCCAACACATAGGTTTTACAGTCAAGCTTGTGGTTATATCTGTAGAATATAATTTTTTTAAACAAACAAAATATAGATAAAATTTATATTTAACCAAACCTTTTAAATACTTATCTCATCAACATCTTCATGCCCTCAATAGATATAATTATTTTATGTAAGACAAATAGTTTTGACTACTATTTCAACATGAGCTATGCCTTCCATAAGTATATTTAGAAGTTTAAATTTTTTAACAAACCCTCTAAAACTTCTTTCCATACTTACACGTGAGTGTGATCTTGCATTATATTTTCTATAAATTTTTTGGATAAGAATTTATTAAATAATTGGACAAAGAAAAAGCCTTATCTGCTACCATTACATATGACATATCTTCACTAAACCCTGAATTGCTTTATGGGGAGGTAGGTCAAGTGTATGGTTAAGAATTTTTATATAATTATAGTATTATAATAGAATAGATATAATTGAAGATTAATATCAGCAAATGATTATATAGAATAAATATAATATAACCTCTATAAAGGGAGCTATTTCTAAACACCCCACCATCACTTTGTTTCCTATGATCTCCTACATCAATGTATGTAAACTTTCTATTGTAATCAGTTAGAACTAACAACACAATAGAAAATCTGTGCTTATAACAGTAATGTTGAGAACTAATATAGGACATTATATATATATATATATTATTCACCCAAGACTCAAAACAATTTGGAAACCTTGATTGAATCACGAACTCTTAGGAAATCGAAATAAATAAAATATATAATATGTTATTGTTACAATTCCGTATTTGAATTGTAATATTTTTGTCGAAAACTTTGTGGGAGAGACTTTTAATAAAATCAAATTGAAACCACGCTGTAACTATACGGTATTTTAAAACACAATACTGAAAATTTAATAAATCACAAAGTTACTATTCGGTATTTTAAAACACGACACTGAAACTTTAATAAAACCCAAAAACTGTTTATTTCGAAATTTTATGTCTGTTTATATACATTTTTTTAATATGCAAAAACAAATTAAAAGTAAATTAAAGTTCATCAAATTATAATATATTTCAAAAAGTAAAATATTCAAATATCCTTAAATAATAATTTACAATCGTCGATGCTCTATTAACAATATTTAAATAACCAACTAATTATATTATAAAATAATTCATATTCAAATTATTGCGTATTCATAAAAAATGGAATAGGCATAAATCTAACAGTTATAATTATAATTACTCCTTTCCATTCCTTTTTTGTAGGCTTTGGGCATGTGCTTCTCTGCAGCAACATTCTATATAGCTCTGTACACAGATTTCACTTTAGGCTATGCAGGATTTGTACTTGGACTAAACCCCAACAACTTCATCTCAATTCTTTAGTTTAAAGATGAGAAGGACAACCTGAGTTTTATTATGATGATATCAATCCTAAAGTGATAAATTGCACAAGCAGATTGATGCAGTAGATATTTTTCTTACCTTAAGGTAAAATAATGTAATTTCAAATAAAATTATTTACATAAAAGGTATCTTATAACTGAAATTCTTTCTCGCAGGGAATTTAGTGCAAGGATATCCAAATCATGCATAGCCTATAGTGAAATCAGCGTGTAAAGCTATATGGAATACTGCTTCAGAGAAGCACATGTCCAAGCCTACAAAAAAGTCTATTTAGATTTCCCAGGAGTTCATGATTCAATCAGGGTTCTTAAATTGTATTGGGACCTTGGTTGGAAAACATATTTATGTATAATGTCCAAAAAATGGTTCTCTACAGTTATCTAAAACTTAGTTTCTATATTGTGTTGTTAACGCTCAGATTACAATGGAAAATTTTTATATATTGATGTAGGAGCCTACGAGAAGCAAAGTAATAGTGGGGTTTTAGAAATAGAGGATTATATTTATTCTATATAATCATTTGCTGATAATCTTCAAATCAAATATATTTTATTCCATTATAATAATAAAATGAATATATATAAATTCTAAACCACACACTTGACTTATTACCTCACGAACCATTCCAGGATCTATTGAAGATATGCCATATGTCATGATAGCAGCTGATGCTTTATCGTTTAATTATTTATTGAAACCTTATCCCAAAAAGAATTTATCATTTGAGACAAGAAAATATAATGTGAGGTTATCTTATGCATGTAAGAATAGAAAGAAGTTTTAGAAGTATCGTTAAAATATTTGACCTTCTAAATAGACTTGGAAATAGGCATAGCTCATGTTGAGATTGTAGTCAAGACTAGATTTCTACACAACACCATAATACAATTGATAGCATATCTTATGATGTTGATAAGATAGGTATTTTAAAAAATTTGATTTTTCTATATTTTGTTTGTTTAATACTATTTTAACTGATACAACCACTAGCTTGACTATAGGTTTTCAAATTTTGGCTCAAAATAAAAAAAGATAGAAAAAATCAAACTAGTTTTCATTTGTATAAATTATTTTTAACGCTTGCCGTAAAAAAATACCAATTTGCACTCAACCATTTAAAATGAATAATTAGCTTTTATAACGCTGCGTTCCAAGCTCAATTTGTTCGCACTACTACCCTTGATTTAAGTAAAGACGTGAAAACCTTATCAACTCTTCCAAAATATGCATTTTTACTAAAAATTGAAATTTTTGTATAAAATAGATGACGTTATACAAAACAAGGATTATGCTTAAAAATTTATTGCTAACTTATCAATAACAGGATATTTTCATTTTTTATATATAAAATATTTCGAATTTTTAATAAATGTACCAATTAAACTGAAGGGCAGTGTGAGCAACCTTAATAATATATCAAATTACTAAAATAAATATCCTTCGCGTAATTTTTATTATTATTGATATATATAGATAGATAGTCAAATTTATTCCATAATTTAAAATATATTTGAAGCAAAATATAGTAAGAATATAAATTATATATTTAAGAAAACATAAAAATATGAAGTTTTAATTTTTCATCTTTATGTAAAGTATATGTTCGTTCGATAACAGTTAATGGACTGACCACATCTTAAATTTGTCATTTATTTATCCGCAATTTGTCAATCGAGGAGGGGATATGTATAAATATTGGTTTGAGGATGCAAAAAACTAACCTAACATATCTTTTTCGAATTTCTTTTTCTTAAACATAGGACATCCACCATTAACTGTGATAGATATATGTTATATATCTATTTATTTTTTCATATATTAAATTCGCATCTATATTTGAGTTAAATGTTATATTCTGTGCAATTCTATTGAATTTGAATAAAATTTAGTTTCAATTGCACCCTGAAAAATTGGATAAAATTTTTTGCGTTCTTGGTATATTGTACCCGCTTTACTGAATCTCTCTTTTAAAATTATTTTCTCTTTCTCACATTGGCCTCTCATAATACAAGAGAAATCTATTCCTTAATAAAAAAATTTTTTTATAATATATTAATAAATTAGAAAGTTTATACCTTAATATTTTCCTTAGAATAGACAAAAAACTCCTTGGGACAAGTTATATGTTCTAAAACAGATCTTTGCAAACTAGCTCTGGCTACTGAATGTTTGGTTGTACCTCAGATTCCTTCACTGGCCGATTTGCCGGCCCAAAATACCGATGAGTTATTCTAAAATCATCTTTATGGTAGCAAAGATTGATTAAATTTTTAATATTCTTAAATTGTGATGCTATTCTATCTGAAAAGTAGAATAAATTTTTGCTGCTTTAAAATTCCTCTATAAAGTAGGGGACTAAATATTTTTGGAATAAACCGTAATTGTATTATGAATGAAGATATCGATATATTACTTAACTTAAATGATATCACAAAAGATGAGTGTTACGCTTTATTCCAGTTAAATCCTTGGACCTCAGCCTGATCCACAAAGGTATAATTTTCAGAAAAATCTGCCGGAACGATATATTCTTAAAATTAATAGAATTTATGTTTAAAATTCTTTGAGTTATAAGCAATTTAAACTTTTTGCAGGTGTGGAAATCTTCATTTTTGCAAGACTTGGTATCTCGGAAACTAAGTTTGATAGGGAGCGAAACTACTTCCTAATTTTTTTACCTATCTAATTAATTCCAAAAATTTTTAACAATTTCAAAAGGGATCGGCAATGTGCCTCTTTTGATCGTGATATGAAATGACCTATAGATTATATTTGTTCTTTCGGTTTATTAAATGGAGATAGAAGTAAAATAGTTTAAATCTCATATTTTGAATCGAGTTTCAAAATTTCATATGAATATGACTTACAAAGACGCAGTTTGTCAAACTTTTGAAAGCACTAATTCGAAGCTATATCAATGCAATGCTTAAATGTATACATTTTAGTTTCATATTCAATTCTTTCGGTAAACAGTATAAAGAAGTTATTAGCAAAATACGAAAACTAAAATCCATTTGATAGAACGAAGAATCGAAACACTAAATCAATTATAATTTTAAAAAAAATTAAAAACAAAATGTCTAAAAGAAATAATTATTATCATCATTATAAAAAAAATCAACTTTTTGTCATATTGCAAAATATGATACTCGATGTCTCTGTTTATAGCTTTGATACCGTTATAATTTTGGTAGCATAAATATTAGTCAAATTGAATTGTAGCATCTTTGGAAAATGTACAAAATACGAGGAATTGGTTAATGGTGAAATTAAAAACGATTATAATATCTGATTTTTTTACCCTCATGCGCTAAGGTTTAGCTATTGATTAGTAAAGTAATATAATGCTAAGTATGCTTTTACAATTAAAAATAGAAAAAGTTAAACGCCGATCCCATACGAATTATAGCGTCTCTGGGAAGCGTTCCGTTTTTTAATTTTTTTTATATGATTATAACAAATTTTTTAGATTATAAAATGAAACGTTTTTATATGAAAATTTTTTCGCTCACTTCTTTAAATATAAAATGAGATTATTTTATTGGATTATAAAATTAAGGAGGGAGTTTTATCTATCAAATTGTCATCTCGATATTATTATAAAAGTATTATAAAAACATCTTTACTCCTCCCACCCCTTGTCTGCACCATCGATAATTATATTAAAAGATATATATATTCATTAAGAGGCTGAAATTTAACATGAATTATATTTGCATAACATTTTATTTTGTTGATTTTTATCATTTAAGAGATAATGTTAAAGATACCATGAAATCATATTTGACTACTAACTGTACGTGGTGTTTTTCTTCAATAACTATTGATAATGTCCACATTCCTGGCTAGTACTTTTTAGTAATTATTTCTAATAGTGTTATAAAGGTTTTGAGGATATATCATTAGAAGAAATCAAATACATAGAAAAAGCTTTGAATGAACAAAAATTTAATTCTAATTTTAGTGCTATTCAATTACAATTTTATAAAATTCTGGATGATCATTACAAAGTAGAGCAGAATAAAATATCTCTACTTTCTCATATGAAAGATCAAAAATTGATTAAAAGTTTGGTATAATAAATTAAATTTTTTGAAATTTGTCTTCTTTCTCACCAAAAGGAAGAAAAATACATGGAAACAAAAACTTCATTATTATCAGATTCAATAAACAAAGGTTGCTTTATAAAATGATTGATATTTTAAAACCATAAAATACTTTATATTTTAGATCAAACTCCTACAGATATTACTATATCAAAATTGAATAATTTAATTAATCCTCGTCTCCCAAATTTTAAAATGTTCACGAAAACCACAAATGCCAATCCACCCAATGAATTTATTCCCTTATCACTTATATCGCTTAATCATTCAACACCATTTACAAATAAAACAAATGTTATCGAATTTAATTTTAAAACTCCCAAACCTACCATACAAAAACCTTCTTTATCCCTTTTGGATAATAGAAATAATCTCAATTTTCAAAATAGTGTAATAACTGTTGTCCCAGCAGGTGAGAATTGTTTTAAATTAAATATCAATATTATGAATGTTAGATGCTGATGCAGCCTGATATGAACCAACCAGCCAACTTGGCTTGAGTTGTCCAGCCCGTAAAAAATTTTTTGTACATTTTTTTCAGCTCATAAAAAAATTTTATGAAGGAAAAAAGACATTTGGGTCCAAGCTTTAAAAAAAATTGCATAATTCCAGCCCATGATAATACTTTGTATAATTTGTTCAGCCCAGCTCAAAAAATTATTTTGTTTCATCCAGGCTGCACCGACCTCTAATGATGTTGGTTTGTATGATAATATTATATTCTTTAAAAGGATAAAACAAGAAAAGCTTAAAATAAAATTGGAAATGAATATTATTATGAAAACAAAAATGTTTTTTTTTATGGATTTATATTTTTCTAGTCTCTTTGATATAGGATCATTGATCTATGGTGAAAGTTGAAAGAATTTTAAGCTTAATCTAATCCCATATTAAGGATTTGTAATTAAATCAGGAATATAGACCATCTTAGTGTTTTTCTAAAATTCTTTTATCCATTATCTAAATATAGTTTTCGTAAATAAGAATTTTAAAAAGAAAAATAGTGTTACTAAAACAAAAGTGTGTTTTGGTAAGAACTCATTTTAAATTGCTAAGGAATAAGGAGAATTAAAATTAACCGAACCATGTCCCATAATAATAAAATTCGCATTCATTTTATTATTTCTAAACATAGTGATAAATTTTAATTAACATATTATATTTTGATGTGAATGTATATAACAAAGAAAAGGTTAACGTTATGGTATACACCCCTTTAAACTTACTCACGGACGAAGAAAAACAACAATATATCGCTAGAGATTTTGATATAGGAAAAATACCCATCCAACTTCCGCCAATAGAATATTGTTGATTTATATGTTTATTTTGTGTATTGTAAAGCTTTTCTGTTTTAATATGCAGATATGAATATTCATGTTATCTTTATTTTATATAGGTAAAATTAAGGAAAAATGGTCGAAAAACCTTAAATGATACTTATATAAAATACTAAAATTTGAATAGAAAAGAATTGATATCAGTTTATCTCGTTTCTTTATATATATATATAAAGATTCAAACTGGTAATAAATATTAATATATTGATAAACAATATTTTGGAAATGTGTTTAAATATTTATCCAAAAATCAGTCGGCAGAGGATTATTTTTTACCGCACTAATCAGAGATGCGCTAATATCGATACTTAGTAGTAGAATATCATGTTTATATAGGTTTGAGTAACGTATAAAAAATCCCTATCGGTGCATTTAATGCTTTCGATCCAAAAATGTAATAAGATTATATTTACACTTTAACTTTTATTAATCCAGTAGGAATATTAAATTTATTTTATTCTAACATGCGCAGACACGGGCAATAAGTAACGAAATACTTTGATGAAGTAATAAAGATACATTGTTTTTTTTTGCATAAAAAAGCTGAAAAAATTATAAATAAAAAACTATTTATAAAGATTGGCTAATTTGGTATTTGTATCCATCTCTACAATTTTGTATATTTCGTCACATGAGCATTAGATTATTCCATCTCTATTTTTTGTTATTTTACAGGAGAGCAATTTAAAAGTTAAGTTTCTATTATTTTCAATATAATGGTATGAGTATGACCTTATATTGGCATTATTTAACTTATTTTATATGTAGGGGAGACCAGGGCTAGTCGGCGCAAGGGGCTTGTCGATTCAAAGGATTTTATTTTAAAACCAGTAACTATTAAAAGTTGAAATTTTGTTCTAAAATAGAAACTTATAATATCCATATTTGGGGATAAAAATAATTTATAATATTTAGCTATTTAAATTTTTATCTGTTATGATGACATGTTTTTGACGTGAAAATTACAATATTTTCACTTAATATTATTAGGTTGTATTTAAAAATTAAAAGTTTAGACATGACAAAATGGACATTATATGAAAGTTAAATATCTATTTTAATATTTGGGAAAGTTTCAGATTGATATCTAATGCTTAAATATATGTTAAAATCATATTAGTAATATTACCACCATTGAGGTTAGTTGAATCGTGGCTTGTCGGCGCAATCAATCAATTAATATTTATAATATAATTGTACGTAAATATATCCGCAAAATTCAAAATCGAAAGATTTTGAATAAATCGGAATACGGAATAAAGCGCATACGCCCTCTCAACGTTGTAGGTACAACAGAGCTACGCTAGGTTTTCCTCATTTCCATCTAATTGGAAGATTTAAGTTAGGTATAAAGTAAAATATGAGGAGCCCTTCACACGTTTGTGGGCAAGCCGCACGTACTTGTACGCATAATAGTTCATAAACTATTATTTAAACGTCTGTGGGCTGGAACAGATAGGGAGGACCAAGAGAACAGCCCACACCCAAAACCTACGGCCCTATTTATTTTTTAAAAAAAAGGGACGGGGAAGGTACTCTAGAAATATAATCTAATACCTAAAATAATAAATAAATATATGATTAAATTAAATTCAAAGTACAAATACAATCACTTATCAGTTTATATCCATCCTTGAAGATAATATCCATATTCATTACTCGTACCGGAAAAACCGAACCTTCAAGATTTTTATTTTTTTATTCAGGCGAATAAATAGTGATTAAGAAATATATCTTTGAATAAATCTGATTACGAAGAAGCTATTAAACTATATGAAAATAATAACTCATCAAGAAAAGTATCATCTATTACAGGTTAAAATATAATATAATATGTTGTGTATATATAATAATAATTATATAAATTCATTAATATAATTTTTCATAATATACATTTCAATTTTAATATGATATCAGACCTAAATAAATATCTTGCAAACTAAAATCTTCATATATATTGTAATAATATAATATATATTGTTATTATATTTTGTCATAGATATAACATACATTTTTAGTATATAAATTTTAGTCTGATAATAAGATCAATTATTTAAAATGAATTATATCTATCAAACACATATTTTTATACATTTTTATTATAATTGACAATAAATGTGATTTAAATTAATACATTTTATTGAATATGAATTTAGTATATATAAATTTTAGCCTGATAATAAGATCAGGCTTAAAATTTATATATATATAGTAAACTAATATTTTTTATATAAATATATTATAATTGGCAATCAGTGGCGTAGCCAGGATTGATTCATAGGGGGGAAGGGGGGGGGGTTGAAAATTATCAAAATTTGCCAATATTTTGTGTATTATACCCAGGCCAGCATAAATATTAAAAAATATTAGAATTAAAATTTTTGCCAAATTTATAATTAATAAGCGACTGAAAGCATTATTTTGAAAATGTTATCAATGTTTAGTAAATTGTATATTAATTCAATCTATTCGATGTAAAAAAAAAATTGCCTCCCTCCAAACCTTCCAATTTTATGATCAACTCAATATATTTTATTCTATGTTAAAAATAATTATTTTAATTAAATTTTTGCATATAACAATATTTTGCAGAAATTTTATTTATTATTAACTTTATTTATTTAACTATGTATTTATTTTAATAATATATAAAAAAATAAATTTCAAAATATATAAATTTTATACAGATTACTATTTTAAAAATTGATTGTAAATATCTATATTTTAAAAAAATAAAATTACAATAAAATATAAGTAATTCTTGTATAAAAAAATATAATTTAACAGTTATATTTAATACAAATGAGTATATTATATAAATAATTCTTATTGTAGGTGCAATACTATTATTAAATATAGTATAAAAATATCATGACTAAAAATTCATTATAATTCATATAAAAATTTTATGACTAAGAAAATATTACAATTATATGTTGAATTTATAAAGAGAGGTCTACTTTTCTCTGAGATTTGGCTAATTCATCTAGAATCAAATTTTTATCTAGAATAATCTCCTTATAAATATTTAATAGGGCTAATCCATTTAAACGGTTTTCACCGGTGCTATTTCTTAAATAGGTTTTTAACCTTTTCAAAGTTGAAAAAGACCTTTCATTAGTGCAGGTACTAATCGGTAAAGTAGCTAAAATAAAAAACAATGTTTTGATATTGGGCAGGGAATCTAAAGTGCAATTACACATGGAAAGGGCCTGCAAAGCATTTTTTGGTCTCAAAGAGTACTCTATTCTGCCAAGATTTTTATACCAAAATTCGACTTCACAAAGTAACTTATCACACGACCCTAATAAATCATCAGAATAAAACTCTAAGATGTTCTTAATATCCTCTCGCGTTTCAAGTGTAATCAACAATTCAGACTCAACCGGCAAAAGAAAATAAAAGATTTTTAAAATAAAATTGTCCGAATTTTTTTAAAATATATTTTATTTATTTTTGATTTTTATAGCTAATAATGGCGATTTCAAATATCTGATTTTAAAATATAGGCCCGGTCAGGATATTTTTTTAAAAAAATTTTTAGGCCCGGCTCGGCGTGGGTTATTTAAAAAATTAAAATCCGGTCCTGCAGGTCTCTGATATTTCTTCTGTATTTTCCTTTCAAAAAAATATTTTATTTATAATTATAAATTATAGGCATTCCTACTGGCAACTAGTTGCAGAGATTTAGGAAAATATAAATTTTCATAATGTATGCAATGAAAAAGGGAGTGCATATAAAATTAATGCACATGAATGGAGCAAAAATATAATTTCTATCTCTTTAAAGATTATCAAAGAGTAATATTTACAATTGTGATGAGCCAGAACTATACTACCGAGCATTACCAACGAGCACATTGGAATTAGTAGAGATCAACCACTAGGCCTCAAACCAGACAAGAAAAAAAAGTTTCAGTTATATCCATCATAATAGGGAATGGATCTGATATAAAGTTATATGTTGTAGGGAAATTTAAAAACCCTGGGTACTTTAAAAATAGGAATTTACCAGTGAAATACTACTCTAAGAAAAGTAATTGGATAACCAATTCAACCTTTGAAGATATTCTAAGAGAATGGGATCCCTCATTAATGAAAAAAATTTTATTGTTTAAAATTTAAATTTCTTATCTTATCTAGCACGTCGGTCAACCTGCCCAAAGTAAGCGAACGTGAATTTTATGAAGGCCCACCTTTCATAAAATTAAGCCGATTTTTTTCTCAAGGATACCAACAAACCTTGTACCAAGTTGTAATTTAACAAACCTTCCTAATTTTGTAATAAAGAGATTTAGTAATGAGTATTATACGAAAAGATATAAATTTAGTAATCTTATCTATTTTGAATCCATTGAATTACCACATCAATAATATAGAATGAATAAGAACATATTAGTTTCCATTTCATCGTTAATTTTTAATTTATTGAGTCTAGAAATAAACATGATTAAATAAAATTTAAATACTAGTTGAAAATACAGTACAACCACAACCACTTATCTCTTACATCCAACTTTGAGGATAATCCTCCATCAGTTAAAAATACAGTATAACATCTTATCAATAATACTAGATCTTACATCCAAGTTTGAATATAATCTTCCATCTTACGGGTAAACCGAACTCAAAACATCAAATATATAAAAAAAAATTTACCAGCAAATACCACATCCCTAATTCAACCTTTATACATGAGTGCAATTACGTCAAATGTCATTTTAGAAAGGATATAATGAGATAGATGAAAGCATTGATGTTAGGAAATGACACCACCTCTTTTTTAAATAGATTTACACTTTATTATCGCCTTTATCTTATAAAATTTGCATGGGTTGAGGTGACAAGCCACTCATAAAATTATTCATTGAAGAATTATATTGATAAGTCTCTGACATTTAATTGGAGGAGGAAGGTGTGGCACTAACTGACAACGAAGAAGATGAATTTGATCCCAAAAATTATTTTATCGCATGTCACATAAATTGTAATATATTAATTACATGAATTAAAATCAAATGTTAAATATATTTTTCTAAATAATGTAAAATAAACCTAATAATTTAATGGAAGGCGTTAAAAATTAAAAAATTATATTTTAAATTAAATTTATTTTTATTAACACTTCTTAACACTAAAATATTTAACATTTTGTGCTCTATATATATACATTTTGAATTTACATTTTTACATATTAAAATAATAAGTTTTTTAAAAGGTTATATAAAAAAAGAATTTCGACAAGTTCGTCCTTATATTTTATTAAAAGTAAAAGAAAATTTACGAAAAGGTCATTTAATTTAAAAAGAAAAAAATATAAAGTTTATTCAAAATTTATATATAACCAATGACATCAATACTATAGACTGCCGATTAATATATTTGAAGTGGCAAAAATTGAAGTGACTGGTGTCCATTTTGTGTTTGTATCTTTTACGAAAGAACCATATAATAATTTCATAAATTTCAGGTATATTTTTATTATGTTTATATTTATAATATATATATATTCTAATTAAACACCAATTTATGTCACAACGACAAGATTGTCATTGTGCATCAAAACCTAAATATAAAAATAGAAAACAAATATATATATATATAAAAAGGAAATTAATAATAATTAGAAATCACGAAATCATAAAATCAACTTTAATTCTTTATTCAAAATTATAATAGTAAACATCATAAAAAATTAAAATAAAATTAAAAAATTAAAAGTAAATTTTAGTTAAAATAATAATCCCTTTTTCGCATCATAATTTCTCCATTATATATCCTTTTTCTTTAATCAACATTTACATAGTCTCACTAGCGAAGAATAAAAAGTTCTACATCCCACTTGTTAAAACTGTTAAAGTATGAAAAAATCTACAAATCTCACGCGTTTTTTTCTCATTTACATAGACGGGGATATTTTAATAACACATTATTTTTGTTTACGATTTGCATAATGCATTTTTTTGTAAAGTAAAACTGCAACTTTTACGATTTGCATAATGCATTTTTTTGTAAAGTAAAACTGCAACACCCTTCCACTTAAGTTAGACCCACCAATCTGCGAATAATCCATCTTCTTTCGATCTCGACTTATTCTTCTTAATTTTTGCTGTCTGTTCTAACGAAGGCTTTGTCGCTTGAAATTTTTGAATTCTATCTGTCGCTTGTCACCCTGTGAAACGATCAGCTTTTTATCTCTGTAGGCCACTGACGAACTTGATAAAGGCTTGTTTTCCACGATCCACGCTTGATGAACGATTATCGATGCCATCCAGTTTCATCGTAACTTGTTTTCTATCATTCTCTTGTAATCCACGATTAGCCTTTTATCTCGATAAACGATTGGTCTGCGATAAACGATGGTTTTCACGAATTCTTGTTCCTATGATTGTTGATTTTCGTATCTTAGACTAAAGTCTCGGTAATAATTGGCTATTATTGGTCCGCGATTAACGATTGCAGCATAACGTCTTGACCATCTTATCAATTCGCTTGTTTTCTACTTTTTCTTGTAATTGATTGGTTGCTGCCTCTAATTCTTGTAATCGTATCTATCTTTTAGACTTCCGGGTCTTCTACGACAGTCTGCCTTTGCTGAGATATCGACTTTATCTTAAGGTTTCAGGTAATCACATCTAATCTACTTCTACCTAAAATAATCTATTTAAATAACTTCTGAAATATTTTATCACTTTTTATATTTATTCTACAACATAAACTATCTAATCATATACTAATAAAATATATACATATACCAACTTTATCCTAATGTCTACATTTATCTCCTTCCCCTTAATGAAGCCTAGACCCATATTTCCATTGAAAAATATACTTGTACTCATCCTTTAGCTATTGATCTATCTTCTTTTCAGCCATGTCTATCCTAAATTTATATCTAAAAATACTATTCTACTATATATCAAAATCTTTCTTTTACTCAAGTTTTTTTTAAAAAAAAACTGCTGAAATATATAAATCTCTTTTCATACATACGTTGTTGAGAAATCAATGATCATATAAGTTTTCATACTTACGTATGAACAACCTCTTAACTCTAATCACTATGGTTTTCACCCCACGTCTTTGAAAAACTTATGAAATCTAATCATTATAATTTTTCGCACAACCGTTGTTGAAAACTGATATGTATATTTCTAAAGCATTTTTTTCTTTCTGTTATTATTAGAATAATGTTGCATAATTGTCTCAAATCTTATTTATGATTCAAAAAAATAAAAATCCGATCTCAAATTGAGCTCGATTGCGGCATAAATTTTCTAATGACGAAAAGCCGATTCTCTCTATGAAGATTTTTTGGTTAATCTACAACCTAATATACTAATTCACATTAATCCTTGAGGCTGTTTTATCTCTCGCAGCCCTTAAAATAAAAGTTAAACGTAAATCTTCAATAAGAATTTAATCAACTATTTCCTAACAATAAAGTTATATTCTAATCTTATTCACCGAATTTTTTAATTATTATATCTCAGCAACCTATTAGTTAAATATTAACTTTCGCAATTTATGTTTCTATTTCTTTGTCAAAATTATTTCTAGTGATCACTTGATAATAATTCTAAAATCTAAAATATCATAGTCTTTATTAGTTTCAAAACCTTTGTCTTTAATTTTAGATTTTATATTCCTACATAAACATAATCTTAACCACATAATTTTTCTCTTTCATCTTTATTTACATATTTTTCTTACGTTCTTCTGGAATTTTTTTTTTTTTTTTGTATTAGAATACAGTTTGACACATCTCCTTGTTGCCGGTCACAGACTGAAGGTTATTAAGGGCCGGTCTCCTCCGCTCTTCGGCACCACTGTCACAACGACAAGATTGTCATTGTGCATCAAAACCTAAATATAAAAATAGAAAACAAATATATATATATAAAAAGGAAATTAATAATAATTAGAAATCACGAAATCATAAAATCAACTTTAATTCTTTATTCAAAATTATAATAGTAAAAATCATAAAAAAATAAAATTAAATTAAAAAATTAAAAGTAAATTTTAGTTAAAATAATAATCCCTTTTTCGCATCATAATTTCTCCATTATATATCCTTTTTCTTTAATCAACATTTACATAGTCTCACTAGCGAAGAATAAAAAGTTCTACATCCCACTTGTTAAAACTGTTAAAGTATGAAAAAATCTACAAATCTCACGCGTTTTTTTCTCATTTACATAGACGGGGATATTTTAATAACACATTATTTTTGTTTACGATTTGCATAATGCATTTTTTTGTAAAGTAAAACTGCAACTTTTACGATTTGCATAATGCATTTTTTTGTAAAGTAAAACTGCAACAATTTACCTTATATATTATAGTATATATGAATCAAATAAAGGTCACTACTGAATATGAAGAAAAGAAAGTTAGATGTGATATCTGTTTACATTCCCTAATTGATAATTCCGCAAACGACAATAATTATACATTAATAAAAATTAAGAATTATGGTGGATTGATAATACCATCCCAAAGCGTGTCAAATTTATGCAAAATAACAGAGAGCTCATTTAGGGCTTTTGAAAAAGTAGATGATATAACCAAAAGACATGCTGTTAAAAAAATCAGAGTTGTACATTTGCTCAAAATAAAAAGATCGTAAAATTTGAAGATCTTTTATTTATAAAAATATGTAAAATTTGAAGATCTTTTATTTTTTAAAAATTTTGTGTAATGATCTTCAAAGATATTCATGATATTTATTTTTTTACCCCTTTATCCAGATGTTTTTCAATTTTATTAATATAATATTTCTTTTATTTTTTATACCTCTCCTCCTGCCTTGATGAAAGAAAATAATAAATTTTTTTTAAAAAAAAAATATTGACACAGCATGTTTCTAAAATTTTTGATGGCTTTATTATTAGATTGCAAAATATTAAAAAAAGAGTGCCTACAAGAATATTTTTTTTGATTGATATGTATAAGAGTTTTTAATATTATCATTGAAAAGTGAAATAATTTTTATTTATTTGAATTGTAAAAAAAATATTTAAAAATTTATTGAAAAGCTTCCTTTTCTTCCGAAATTTTTTAAAAAAAATAAAATTATAACTGTTTCCAATGAGAGTGTAGGTAGTGTTGCATATTATATAATAGTAAAGATGTGCTAAACCCATATTTTAAAAAAATTGGGTTTGGGCTTTGTCGGTTCTAAAAAAAAAATTTTTAAATTCCGACCAGGTCGGGTAGTGCCTTGGAAATTTTTTAAAATAAATATAAATATATGAATAATTATAAAAAATTAATTTTTGCTGGCTGTGCTGGTAAAATTTTTTTAATCGAGTTCGAGCCGAAAAACATTTTTTAAAAATTTTGGGTTAAGCTTGAAAAATTAGGCCCTATGCAGATCACTATAATACATTATTATAATATATTTTCCTCTCGCTAATTAATAAGTAATTACTATGTTTAAGATAACACATTTGCATTTTATATATCCAGTAATAAATTTTTATTTCATTTTTTTTAAAATTTTTAAATCAAAATATAAATCTTTTTTTTTGTGAGTTTTAAAAATAATTTCCGGTATTGAAAAAAAGGAATCAAAAAAACAGACCGGTCTATGGATCTTGGAAACTTTCTTAGAAAGTGTGTCAGCATACCCTGGCTTAATAAATTAGTATCGCTATGCCAATTCCCCTTACTACTAGTTCAGAATGAGGTGCTAACTTTCTTTTAATTTCATCGCTATTTTTTAATATTGATTTTTTAAATAATTTTAGAAATGTATCTATTGGACATATATATTTGATAACATTAGTTCCTAAATTTGATTGAGATAATTATAATACTTTTGGATATTCGTATTATTTAAGGGGGGGGGGGGGTGTGCCTATTCTAAAGTCAAAATATAGTATAATTTATAATATCCATTTATACTTTTTATCTTTTATTAATTAATAAAGTTTAATAATTATTATTAAGGATAATTTATATTAATGAGGGTCTGAACCCCGGGTCTCTGCTCAGAGCTGGTTTGGTCGATTTTTTAGACCCAAACCCCGGGTCTGGTTTTATACAACCAACCAATTAACAACACTTTAATATTATGTAAAAGTCATGCTTTTACTATTTACAACGATATAAAATAGCAAGTTGCGATTTTAAAAATAAAAGTAAAACAAAATTAACACTTTCCCAAGATGTCTAGGAAATGTCATAAAGACCACCAATAAAATCAGAATGATATGATATATTTGTCATATTATATTTCCTTAAAATAAGCTAAATTTGAATAAAAAAATTAAGCCCAAGCCCAGCCCAAGTTAGTTGGGTCTAGAATTTAACAACCCATAATTATATCAGAAACATGGATAGGGTATAGACCTAAATATATATTTTCTAGCCGGCCTAGGCCGGGTTTGGGTTCTTTGGAAATTTTATGCAATATGACTTGGGCAGGGCTTGGGCTTAATTTTTTTATTCAAATTTAGCTTATTTTAAGGATATATAATATGACAAATATATCATGTCATTCTGATTTATTGGTGGTTTTATGATATTTCCTAGACATCTTGGGAAAGTGTTAATTTTGTTTTACTTTTATTTTTAAAATCGCAACTTGCTATTTTATATCGTTGTAAATAGTAAAATATGACTTATTATTAAAATGTTGTTAATTGGTTGGTTGTATAAAACCAGACCCGGGGTTCAGACCCAGAGTCCAGACCCGGAATTCAGGCCCAAGGTTCAGACCCTCATTAAGATAAATTATCCTTAATAATAATTATTAAACTTTATTAATTAATAAAAGATAAAAAGTATAAATTGATATTATAAATTATACTATATTTTGACTTTAGAATAGGCACATCCCCCCCCCCCCTTAAATAATAAGAATATCCAAAAGTATTCTAATTATCTCAATCAAATTTAGGAACTAATGTTATCAAATATATATGTCCAATAGATACATTTCCAAAATTATTTAAAAAATCAATATTAAAAAATAGCGATAAAATTAAAAGAAAGTTAGCACCTCATTCTGAACTAGTAGTAAGGGGAATTGGCATAGCGATACTAATTTATTAAGCCAGGGTATGCTGACACACTTTCTAAGAAAGTTTCCAAGACCCATAGACCGGTCTGTTTTTTTGATTCCTTTTTTTCAATACCGGAAATTATTTTTAAAACTCACAAAAAAAAAGATTTATATTTTGATTTAAAAATTTTAAAAAAAATGAAATAAAAATTTATTACTGGATATATAAAATGCAAATGTGTTATCTTAAACATAGTAATTACTTATTAATTAGCGAGAGGAAAATATATTACAATAATGTATTATAGTGATCTGCATAGGGGCTAATTTTTCAAGCCCAACCCAAAATTTTTAAAAAATGTTTTCCGGCTCGAACTCGATTAAAAAAATTTTACCAGCACAGCCAGCAAAAATTAATTTTTTATTATTATTCATATATTTATATTTATTTAAAAAAATTTCCAAGGCACTACCCGACCTGGCCGGAATTTTTAAAAATTTTTTTTAGAACCGACAAAGCCCAAATCCAATTTTTTTAAAATATGGGTTTAGCACATCTTTACTATTATATAATATGCAACACTACCTACACTCTCATTGGAAACAGTTATAATTTTATTTTTTTTAAAAAATTTCGGAAGAAAAGGAAGCTTTTCAATAAATTTTTAAATATTTTTTTTACAATTCAAATAAATAAAAATTATTTCACTTTTCAATGATAATATTAAAAACTCTTATACATATCAATCAAAAAAAATATTCTTGTAGGCACTCTTTTTTTAATATTTTGCAATCTAATAATAAAGCCATCAAAAATTTTAGAAACATGCTGTGTCAATATTTTTTTTTTAAAAAAAATTTATTATTTTCTTTCATCAAGGCAGGAGGAGAGGTATAAAACATAAAAGAAATATTATATTAATAAAATTGAAAAACATCTGGATAAAGGGGTAAAAAAATAAATATCATGAAGATCTTTGAAGATCGTTACACAAAATTTTTAAAAAATAAAAGATCTTCAAATTTTGTTGCTCAAATTTTTTTATAAATAAAAGATCTTCAAATTTTACGTTCTTAAAAGATCTTGCTCAAATTTTTGAGCTAGATCTCGCTCAAAAATCTTCAAAGAAGATCTTTTGTACAACTCTGAAAAAAATAGAATGTCTAATATTGTCAAAAATATTAGGCACAAATATCCTTAGTGACCTGCAAGATCATATGTTTGATCAAGAGGCAGGGTTAAGTCATTATTCAAATTATAATAAGACTTATAATAAAAAGGTATATATAATATTTACTTGATTTTATTAAAAATTTATTTTCAGATACCTGCACATAATAATGCATCATTTTGGTAATAAAGTAAATCAAAAATTACAATTAAATATCAGGCAAAAACTAAACAAGGCTGTACTTTTTCAAGGGCAATAAACCAAGTAATATAAAAATATGTTATTTAACTTAAATATTTATAGGTGAAGAACAAATTATCTAAAAATTTCTAATGACTTTATTGGTTATAATAAATTAATTTTATTAGACATAAATATAACATATATATATTATTTGTATTTATTATTGATTTATAAGATTAATATTTTCTTTTCGTGATACATATTAATTATAATAATACAATTATTTTATTTGATGTAAATATAACATAAAATATATTATTTGTATTTTTCATGATATATATTTACATTATTGATTTTTATACTTTAGTGAATTAAATTTAAATAAAGAAATATATTTAGAAATGGATAGTTTATATTTATTAAGGAATAACATAATTATAAGCAAAAATAAAACATAAAAGACATAAATTATAAATATACAAAAGAAATCTAGAATTGATTTCTATAAAAAAATATTCATGTATTTTTGAATTAATCTGGCTTCTAGGAAACCTGTATGTTATAATTTATTATTCATTATTTTGTTACTTTTAGAAGATGCTTTGGAAAATTAAAAATTGATGGTATTGTTCCCTCTCTTAATTGAACATGATTTGTAACAGATGGAATAAATGAATCTGGTGTAAAATGCTTTGAACATAATTTACTATATTTTGTTACATTGAAGTTCTCTCTCTTCACAGCATGGGTCCACTTTGTAATAATATTTTATCTTTCATAGGAAATCTGCCATAAATAATTTTTACAATAGAATAATTAATTTGAGATATCATACTTATGAAAGGAAATTTTGCTTCCTCAGCAATATACTACCATTTTAAATCTTTTAGTAATTAAAAAATATTAAATTGAATTCTTATAAAAGATATTCATTATTAAAAAATAAATTAAAAATGTTAATAAAGAGCAGAAATATTTCAAGAAAATATTCAGTAGTGACCTTTATTTGATTCATATATACTATAATATATAAGGTAAATAATAAATTGGTGTTTAATTAGAATATATATATATATTATAAATATAAACATAATTAAAATATACCTGAAATTTATGAAATTATCATATGCTTCTTTCGTAAAAGATATAAACACAAAATGGCCACCAGTCACTTTAATTTTTGCCACTTCAAATTTGATTTTAGCATTACAATCGGCAGTCTATAGTATTAATGTCATTGATATTAACATTTCCCTCTTTTTTTAAATATCTTCTTTCATCAGTTTCTTATCTTCACTTCCAGTCATTTGTTTCTCAATTGCTCCATTAGTCACTTGTTCGTATATCTTGAGATTTTGCTGTTTGTATTGATCATCCCATTTTTCTTTCAAAATTATATATATATATTTTTTTACAAAAAATTTTTATTTATTTATAACAATCATTTTCTATGTCGTAAGTCATATTCTCGCTTTTGAACTTGACTTTGAATTTTTGAATTTTGAACTTGATTTTGAATTTTTGAACTTGAACTTGTTCACTTCTTCCCCCCTCTAAAAAATTTTTCTCCTTTGTAGTATAATTTTCATTTGATATTTTGTTCGTAGCCTGAGTCAATTGGTTTGTTCTTAGCTTGTTATCCTTAGCCTAATCATTCGCTTGAACATCATCCTCACATTAGCTTGTTCATCTCGTTATTTATTATCATTTTTATTTATTTATCAATGTTTGTAAATATATATTATGATCAATATATCTCAAATAAAATAATTTTGGAATAATTGAAATGATAATGGAATAAATAATTTATCAGAATCATTCATAGAATAAGATCATAATTTGGAATATAGAATAATAGTATATTTGGAATTGTCTCTTTTTATATAATAATTTATTTATTTATTATTTAATTATTTTTATTTTTAAATTTTACTCCTTTATTTTTCAATTTAAACAATTTTTTTATATCATAATTTATTTTCAACTTGTTCTTTATAAAAAATTTTATCTTTCTTCTTCCATTTTCAACATACGATCTCCACATCATACTCTTAAAAACTTTTTCAACATCAATATATTTAATCACCTTGCCTCTCTTTTTAAAATTTGTTCTAATTTTCTTTATTTCCAAAGTTTTTTAAAATTTTTTATTAATTATAAAATTTTTATTTTATTATTTTCTCTAATTTTTATTTCATTATTGTTTTTAATCACTATTATTTCTTCAATTGTTATCATATGATATTTCTTTTAATTTATAAGAATTTATATCTTTTTTAACATTTGGTATTAATTTACATAATTCAATTTTATTCAAGTTTTTATTATTTTAACTTTTAAAATTTTTATTAGGATAAGATATATTATTTGATCTAGATTTTTCAATTATCTCTTTTACCTCTTTATAATTACAAAAATATTTTAATATAGATATTGCCTCTTCATAACTTGAACTTCCATATATCGGTAACATTGTGTCCATAGCAATTATAAGTCATCTGGTAGATTAAATGTTAAACTCAAAACATCTTTACTCTCATGGTATTTTAAATAATCTTCTAATTCATCTATAGATTTTGTTTTATTCTTATTGTCCCATATAGGTTTATTCATATTTAAAATATTTTATTATTAGAATTTTATTATATTAAATTTTACATTTTAATCATCTCGTGTTTTTAGAATTAAATTAACATCATTTTCCATAATCCTCTTTCTTCGCCACCATAATAATTTAATGGAAGGCGATAAAAATTAAAAAATTATATCTTTAATTAAATTTATTTTTATTAACACTTCTTAACACTAAAATATTTAACATTTTGTGCTCTATATATATACATTTTAAATTTACATTTTTACATATTAAAATAAAAAGTTTTTTAAAATAAAAAAAGAATTTAGACAAGTTCGTCCTTATACTTTATAAAAAGTAAAAGAAAATTAAAGGTCATTTAATTTAAAAAGAAAAAAATATAAAGTTTATTCAAAATTTATATATTAACAAAACCAAAAAAAATATTTATTTAAAAAAACTAATATAATAAAATTTAGACCCTGATATATATATTAATAATAATTTTATACATTTACAAGTCATTCTAAATGTGGATAATTATTTATCAAACTATTGTATCAATTTGTACGATTTTAAAGGTTTTATAAAATTTAAATTCTCTGTACTTAAAGAAATATTCATTCACGGGAATTTCACGTTCTATTTCTAAAATTTGTCAAAAATATTGAATGGAAAAGGTTATAGAAAAGATGCCACCTTTATTTAAAGATAAAATTGAACCTGCTTGGAGAAATTTAGATAAATCTTTGAACCAAAAAAATTTTGCCACAAACATTTTAAGCAAAGTTGAAGATACTACCAAAATAAATCGAAAATATATTCTTTTAGGTATTCTTAAGCTTTTATGCTGTAATAAAATTTTTATAGGGTTAGTAATATTTATTGCTCTTTATTTAATGTTCGGATATGGAGCTCATTTATTATGTAACCTCCTTGGATTTGCATATCCTGCATATGCATCGTAATAAAATTTTTAAATTTTTTTATGTAAAATATATTATAGGTTTAAAGCTATTGAAAGTAAAAATAAAGAAGATGACACTCAATGGCTAGCATATTGGGTAGTGTTTGCTGTTTTCAGCCTGATAGAATCTTTTGCAGATTTAATATTATCATGGGTGCCATTTTATTATTTAGCAAAAGTATAGTATTATTTATAGATACTTAGCTTAGTGTTTTTTAAAAATATAAACAATAATTATTTTATAAACAGTTAAAAAAAAATCTAGATTTTTTATGAAATCCACAACAATATATCTATAAAGAATTTGGAATTTTAAATAAAGCTTAAGATTTTAAAACCTTAATTCAATGGCTCTTTTTGAAATCTTATTGATTAAATATGTATCAATCAATATTCATAATATAAATCTAACTTGTTTATGAGGTGATGAAATCTATGTTTTATGATACTTGATTTATAAAGTATGAGATATATATTTGTAATGAATTTTGATAATTTTAAGACCTTAATTCAGTGTCTCTTTTTATAAATTTTATTATTTAAATATGTATCAATCAATATGCATTATATAAATCTAACTTGCTTATGAGGTGATGAAATCATAATTTTATGATACTTGATTTATCAAGTATGACATATATTTGTAATGAATTTTAATGAATCATAATTTTATAAAAATTGTTTGAATATTTTATAAATTTTATTATCTTATGTCAAATATAGTAGTGATCTGCATCGGGCCTAATTTTTCAAGCCTGGCCCGAACCTGAAATATATTTTAAAAAAATTTACTGGCCCAACCAGGCCCGAATTTATTTAAATATAGAAATTAATTTTTATAATTACTTAAAATAAAAGACATATGTTATATAGCATTTAGTTTCAATAAATTATTTTAAAAAATTTTATTTTACATAAAAAATTTAATATAAAATTGATAAATTTAGATATATTTAATAAAATTTCCAAGGTCACTCCTGACCCGGCCCAAAATTTTTTAAAAATATTAGGTCTGGCCTGAACCCAATTTTAAATAGAATTAGACCCGAGCTTGGCCTGAAGCCCGTTTGTACCAGGCCAGGTAAGGGCTGGGCCTAACTTTGCAGATCTCTAAAACATAGTGAAATTATCAATATATATAATTCAAGAATATTTTTCAAAGGATTTTGGGAGTTCAGCACCAACCTAAATTAATCAAGGAGGTTGTCAGTTTTGAAGGTTGTGAAATTAGTATTGTCTTAATAACTCTCCCCAAAATATTTATTATTTAGAATGTATAGGAAGTGGCTTTGAATTAGGAATATCTGAAGTATTTTTATTAAATCAAACATTGGTGAAATTCCAATAATATAATTTTGAAAATAAAAATTCTCTCTCTAATGCAAATTAATATCATTTATATCAAAGTAGCGAGCTAACTTTTTTGGTTGCTATAGCTAATAGCGGCTACTTTTTTTGTAATTATTTAATTTATAGCGCGCTACATTTTTTAAATTTTAAAAAATGTAATGAAGGTAAGTATAAACATGAAAATTTAAATATAATATCATAATTAATTATAATTTTTATGTTTTATTATTTAATTTTGAAATTAAAATATAATTTCAATTTGTAATTTATATTTTCATTTGTATTATAAACCTAAATCACGTGTTAATAATTTAAAATGTCATGGCCTATGGATATCCAAATCGTTGAAAGTGATTCAGACAATGATATTAATGAAATGGAAGTTACCAAGGGAAGAAAATGTTCTTAATAGCTATAATACAAATTTCCCATTCCCTAGATTTGAAAATTTTTTAAATAAATATATAACCAAAACTGGTTTCAAATTTATTTATTTAAAATGTAAAAAAAAATATTTCCCCAAATCAATCCAGTAGCTATAACCTCAAAAAACACCCAAAAGTAAATTGTCATTTTTACATTCTAATAATATTTATTTTATAAGACTGTTCATGAGTTTTAAGGAAATGGAGAAACATCTAAATAATTTTGGTATAGGCGACTCTACATCCAAAAAGACTAATTCAATTCAAACCAAATTAATTAATAATGCAAATGACAATATTTCTCAGAAATTGGCTGATAAAGTTATTGTTGATTTTATAATTTGTACAGTTCAGCCAATGTCCTTAGTTGATAATCCATCATTTACCATGATGATTAAAACTATCCCCCTGGTATAACAATTTTATGCCGCCAGACACTAATGAATAAAATAGCATATAACTTTAAAATGATGAAAGATGCTCTAATAGTAGAGTTATCAGAGATATCATATATATGTACCACGGGAGATAGTTGAACACATAACAGAAGGTAAAAACTTATTTATATTTATAAATTGATCTGATTAAATATTTTCGAGCTTATTTGGGAATCACAGGCCATTGATTAGACCCTAGAACTTTAAAAAGAAGATCAGTGGCATTAGCCCTCAAAATGATAATAGGATGCCTAACATACGATGTACTTGCAAATAAAATTATTGTATCTCTTTTTTTTAAATTTTCTTAAAACTTTTATCAATATATGTATATAAAATTAAATACGACCATACCCTCAAGTGCTAGTGTCGAGAGATTATTTAATAAGGCAAAACATATACTTTCTGATCGTCGTTCTAGACTTGGGGATGATAATATTGAAATGATTTTATTATTAAAATGCAACAAATTACCATAAATATTTATTTTTATTACATAAATTTTTTTATAATCAAAACTAACTATATTTTAATATTTATAAATGTTGATTTTTATATATTTGCTATACAATAACATTATAAACAAAAAATAAAAAATTTGTTTGTAAATTTTTTTTATAAAAAGTAGCTAAAGCTACTTTTAAAAAATAGTAGCTAATAGCGAGCTACTTTTTTTGTCAAATAGCGGTAGCACGCTACTTTTTTTAACATATAGCAGTAGCGCACTACTTTTAAAAGTAGCGTTTAACAACTCTGATTTATATACTATGTTTAATAATTTAACAAGAAGTTAATATATAAATTTTCCATTATATTAACTCACATTTAACGATAATTTATTTATTTTATTTATAGCCACAAAACATTATAAAAGCAGATAATATATAATTATAAATAAAAGACCATTATAATATAAAGTATTACTACATGCATTGAATAAAATTATGAGATAAAGATATGTTACATTAAGAAAAAGATGAAATACAATAATTAATATGCCAACAATTCATAAAAAAGGGATGGGGGGAGTCAATATAGTTTTCCATACTAGTCTTTTGTATTTATAATTTTCATTTAAAAACTATAATTTACGGGGCTAATTGACCTTATAGTTGTGTAATCATAATTACAATAATGGATTAACATTATATATTACATCCAATTATTATATGATAATACTAATATGAAGTAATTAGAATCAAATTCAACAAAAAAATTTATTTTTTAAAAAATAAGCAGCCCTTCAGTTTTAGTAAAATCCCATGCGAGTGCTGGAATATATAGCAATTGTTTTCATGTTGTGTCTAATCATCAATTGTTAATAAGTGGCTCTTCTTCCTTAGTAACATACCATGCATTGTTTTAAGTTCCATACCTTGTGAGTGCAGGAATTATATGGGGCCTTCCACACCAGCTTGCAATAAGCAGGTGCCTCTATCCTTCACAATGTAAGAATTGGCTCAGAATTAGGAATATCAGAAGTATCTTTATTATCAAACAACAAACCAATAACATAATTGTGAAAGTAGAAATTATGTCTCTAATGGTGTAAAATAATATATTTAAAGTATGTTTAATTATTTAACAAGAAGAATTAATATATAAATTTCTCATTATATTAACTTTTACCTCTAACAATAATTTTAATATTTTAATTATAGCCACATAATATAATATTTTAAATATAAGACCATTAAATATAAAGTATTTTTACAGAATAGTTTTAACAATGATTGACAAAGTTGGTCATTTTTTGAATAGTTATATTTATATTGTAAAATAAATTTGTGTTATAAATTTTAATCAATTAATTAAAAGTTATAATCAATTCTGCAATAATATAATTCATTATTTACAGTGTTTGGTTTTAATCTACCTCTATCATCCTACCACTTTTGGGGCAAGAGTATTATATAAAAAATTTATTCGTCCCTACATGCTAAAATATCAAGGGGCTGTGGACACTGCTATGAACAAAGCAAATAAATTGGCTGAAAAGATCACTGAAGACAGTAATTTATCTATAGATGCATTAATATTTAAAAGGATAAATGTTTTTATATTTTCTTATAATACTCATATTTTTGTGTATTAATTTTTTTAGCCAGAACTAATGTTGTTTCATCTTACACTGATGGTCTTGTTCATGAAATAAGAAGCAAAGGTGATTGATATATTGGCATGATCTACCTGTACAACTAAAAAAAAAATATGAAAGGCACTGTATTGATTTTATTTAACATTTTGTACTTCGTTTTTTTGGATTTTTTTTACTCAATTTGTCACTTTTTTATCGATTATTTTTACATAATATTATAAAATTTAGGATTGTATTTGATTTATACTAGTCCACAACCCCCCCGTGATTAATTTATTCTAGTTTATTCCCTAAAATTACAAGACCATGTATTTATAAATATGTAATCGATCTGCTACAAAACCGTATTAACAGTTAAAATTATATACCTTTTTCAAATTATTAATCAACATTTATTATAATTTTTTTTAACCCTGTTTTATAATGTTTTATTAATATATTTTTTTACAAAAAAATGCACCTAATGTGATATATCCTAGATACATGGCGTTATATTTCATTCGCATAGATCGTTTTTATTATCTGTTCAATAAATAGATCATTTCATCGATTTAAACAGAATATTTTATTGAGCATTTTTATATAAATATTATGCTTTTCTTTGTAATACTTAATCTTTGGGATCAACCATTAATATGAACAATAAAAAATCCACATTTAATTTATAAGTACTATATATTCCATATTACTATTTGAGCCAAAAACATTTTATTTTGATAAAAAACGAATGCTATATTATAAATTTGTTATTCAAAAAAAAATGCAAATGTTTTGTTTATATTTGAAAACGAAGGTCGGTATATATTAAATGATTTATTTATTTTAAATAATATGTTGACATATATGAGAGAAACATTCTTCGGACTAATAAATATATTGATAAATTTTAAGCCATATATTTTGGGCCTTTTAAAAGAATGTAAATCTGCCGTAAACAATCCTTTTGAACGATTACCTAAATATAAAAATCGATTAAGTGTGGGTAGGAATTCGAATCCGGAGAAGAAAACCCGGATTTTTGGAAAAATATCTGAACCGAACATGAACCCCGTTTATAAAATTTTCAAAACCCCAAACCGAACTCGAAAATTTTATTTGAACCCGTGTTCAGTTAATTGTTTAATCATATATTAAGATATTTTTATAATTGTAAATATAAATATTAAGAATTTAATTGAGATTTTATAAAATTTTCAAATTAAGATAAGTGTTAATAAATTTTAAACAACTTAATTCATTTACGCCATTTTTAATTTTTTTTAAAATTTATTCTCAAAGATTTCTATTGGAGTGTTAATAAATTTTAAACAATTTAATTCATTTAAGCCATTTATTTTTAATTTTTAACTTATTCTCAAAGATTATTAATTAGAGGAAAATGAAAGTGAACAAATCAAAGTAAAAGTGATTATATTGGATATTGTTTAAAGAAATACGTCTTAATAAAATATTTAAAATTGATACATGACTATGCTTTGATTTTTAACTATATTTTGCCCATAAATAAAATAAAAAATTTATTTTTTATACCAAATTAAGTCTAGTTTAAATCAATTCAAAAATTCTAAAGCCCTAGTTGAACTCGAAACCAAACCGGGGTGCAAAAATCTGAACCGACCCAACCCATATTTTTTTTTACCTTAAACCAAACCCGGGCAAAATTTTTGCCTGGTTAGCACCCTTTTTTGAAAAGGGGCCGCTAAAAAGTTTCTAATTTTAAAAAATAGCAAATTGTTGTGGTTAGATTGTTGGTTTTGCACGACCATGGTTTTTGGTCGAAGAAATTAACCAACCCAACCAAATGGGTCGACCAAATCGATAGACCCGAACACCAACCCAAAATTAACTTATATTTTATTATGAATTATTTTGCTTGATCATATTCTTATGTATAGAGGACAAATATTTCAGTTTTAACATTGAAATAATTATGTTTAATAATATATTCGATGTTTTAAAAAATTGTTTTCTTATATTCTGAAAATATTGTATAATTTTTACATTAAACTAGCAACTCGAGTTGTGATCGAAAAATAGAGGAAGATCAATTCAATTCCATATTAATTCACATCGAATTCAAAACAATTATCTTCTAAGACGGAAAAATTTATAGGAATTTATCGATTTTTATAATTCATCAAAAATTGAGGGTAATATATGTTTATTTAATAATTTTCAGGATCTGCCTAAAGTCGTAAATATTAGCTAAGGCTCAAGCTGATTAGTTGAGCTGGTTTAGGAGTTTGCTCTAATCATCCCAATAGTTGGCTCGAGTTTAATTTTGAGCCGAAATATATATATTTGTTATTTAACTCTAATTCGGTCATGGATAATAAATTAATTCTTTAATATATAGCCAAAAATTGCCTTCCCATCAGAATATTTAGCAATATTGGTTATCCAAAAAATTTTAAGAACTTGTATAATATACTCTCTATAGAATATTTCTATCTAATTCTTGTTCGCAAGTATGATAAAAAAATCCTTCACTGCAATACGATTAAGAATTCCATTACGAACTGATTGAACATTATACTTTAGACGATATTTTAATCATCAAATTTTATAAAAATTTGTTAACCAATATTATATTTTGAGTTTTAAGTTTTGATATTCATTTTTATTTATATAAAATTTATTAAATCCGTTATTAATATCTGTGAATAATTATATATTTATTGTCTTAGAATAGATAAAATAATTTTAATGAAATTGTTACGCTTTTTGATAATTTTGATAGAATTTTTACGGGCAATTAAATTAAATATAATTAAAAATAGATCCTTATCACATGACAAACCATGATATTTTTTTAACAAAACAATTATTTATTTCTGTAAAGATAATTAGAAATATTTAAAATATTGGGCAGATCTATGTACAAAATACTAGTTTGATTTTCTGAAATTTTATTTATTCTTCTAAATTTGTAATTAACTCTTTAGCAATTTAATATATAAATTCGATTGTTCACCATAACTAGTATAGTATTATCTAAAATATGGTGATATATAACATAACTCGGTGTTTTTATACCAATATGTCCGAGGACAGTATTATTTCGCGACATAATTCTTAAATATCAATTAACCATAAAGATATGTAAAGAAAAAAAATACTTTTATATATTTTGAAAAATTAGCTTAGACCATTTTCAGACAGAACGTTTATTTCAAAGCTGTTTTTGGGTAATACAAGCAATATTTTTTTATTTTTTAACATAACTTTTCTAATTAATTTTTTTATAAAATTTTATATTTTTAAAAAAACTTTGGAGCCCCATTTCAAGACGCCATTTAATCGTTATTAAAATCAAATCAGTTTGTTTTCTATTTCCGATTAAAAAAAATGGGAATGTTGATTGTTTTTTTAGAAAATATTATATTATATAAAAATAATTAATTTGTCAAGTTAGTATCCTTTGTTTGTAAATAAAAAAAATATATTGCTGGTAACATTACCCAAAACCTGTCTAGAAATAGCCTTAGTCTATTTTTTATAACAATTTTTTAGATAAATATAACCCCGGTTTCCCGTATGAGATTTTTATATTGAGACAATCTAGGATTTATATGATTAGATTCGTATCTGCTTATAGTTGTTCTACACCTAGCCCACATAAAAACAATTTACCAAACTTTTTAAATCTTCTAAAATTAATTAAAAACAGATAGCATGTACAACATATGTATATTATTTATTTAATAATACGACAATATATTTTAATTACATAAATATAGCGCTGTAAACGTTACTGCAAAAAAGAAAGTTATACTTGAAAAACGGAACGCGTTACAATTACTCGTTACCTTTTCAAAAAAGGAACGCGCGTTACCTACTTTTCAAAAAAGTAACGGGCTACTCGTTACTTAAAAAAATTAAATATATACAAAAATAATATTTATTTTTTTTCTGACACTATACAATAAAATAAAACTATACAAAAAGAATATATAAGATCGTTTTATAAAAAAAATATTCATATATTTAATTATAATAAAAATAAAATTATACAAAAATAATATATTATAAGATAACATCTTATGTAACAATTTTATTTTTAGCCATAATTGAATTTAAATTTTGATCAGACAAACAAAAGCACTTAGTGCTCAACATAGCTGGTTAAATAATGGGATGTTATATATAGAATTTGAATAATAAATAAAATCTATGAAATTCTCATACTGAAATACTCGTCCTCTATGTATAAAAATATGATTTGAGCAAAATATTCACAATATAATATTATAAATATTATATTAATGAGTTGGTCTTATGTTTATGTCGATGCTGGTCGGTGCTCGGGTTTATGGATTTGGTCGACCAGATTGACCCATTTTATTGGGTTGTTCTGGTTCATTTTTTCTACCAAAAACACTACCAAAATTATGCTAAGTCGACCCAACCAAGCAATATAACCACACTAATATTTATATAAAAAAATATAGGAAAAATTATTAATTGAACTAAGATTTTTAAGCATAACAATTTTTTATTATCATATTGAATATATATATGTTGATTTTTCTTATCTTTATATATTCTCCGTTTTGGCTGAACAATTGGAAGTACTTATTCTAAAATATGTCAATGTTTCATACTTTATTAGTCTGACTTTAACCAGCATAAAATGAAAAAATTATATATAACAGAATTTTGGCAAACCTTAAGATTAAAAAGGGACTGAAAGCATCATTCTGAAAATTTTATCAATGTTTAGTGCTCAATTTTATAATTTAATCCGTTTGGTAGACAGTAGAAAGAAAGAAAAATGGCATTGTAAATTATAAAAAAACTATACATCTGGTCTGACTAGCACTTTTAATTCCTCAAGCAAATATGAGAACCACAAAAATAAACTGAGTTATAAACCAAATGAAAACTGCGACGTCGCGTTTTAAGCTTGAAGTTAACCAAGTTTTTGAGAAAATTTGAAACCTATACCAAAGCATTAAGTATGGCTGTATCGATATTAAATATCGGGTCGGCGCCGATATTAGACTTACATAAAAAATATCGAATCTGCTAAAAATTTAACCGATGCTGATTAAATGCATATTTATTTTTGTACACATTTTTTTATCACATTTATTATTTATTTTCGAACTAATTTCCATAATCTTCATAACTCCCATAAAAAAGTGTTTTGTAAAATAAAATTTTTTAATGTTATATTTTTTTAACGATAGAAGAAGTAAAGTATATTAAGTAATATAAAAGAAAATTACCCAATATTTTATTTTTATTTGTTTATTCCTTTTGTTTTTGAGAAAGATCTTATAGTAAATAAAAATCTGCAAATTTAAATTTATTTAATTAACGAAGATATCAATATTTTATCTCTGATATATCCTCTTGATTATTGAAAGGTTAAAGCACAAAGGCTTCCAACTCTGGCAAATGCACGTAAGTATTTGGTATCTCCTGCAATAAATGTTTCATCAAAATCAGCCTTAAGAAGGGGTCATTAGGCCCTGCCGATTTAACCTAAATAGTTTTTATTTAAAAATAGTTTTCTTTTTATATATTGCTTTTTTTTTTAAATATATTTTTTAATAGATATGATATGTATATTTTTAATCAGGGTTGTGTATTTGACCGGTCAAATATGATTCGGTCAATTGACGGATACTTGACTGGTCAGCTGGTCAAATTAAATAAATATTTTTTAAGTCAATATTAACTTTATTTTATATATAATATAATAGTAAAATGAATCTACTATATTTATTTTATAATATTTTTTAAATTCATTGCTATTCAATAACAGATATTTAGCTCTCCATGGCAGAGTCTTGTTCTGATTCATATTTAATATTATCATATTCTTATTTTTTAATCAATTTTCCTGTTGTCGAGATTTTCAATCGATTTCTGCTTTAATTACAATATTAACCCAAATCGACCAATTTCTTTCTGAAGAAGAGGTAGAAATAGGAATTGTAGTCAAAGTCAGCGCATGGTGGGCAATGTTAATTCTACTAACTTGAGGCGGGAATCTGATTGTTTGAAGTTATTACACATAACTTGTTATTAAATATATCACTTTTACTAAGCAGCATTGTGTTGCCATGTTTTTATATCTCTTTTCTTTTTTCCATATTTTTAATTTTCCTTCTTCAAATTTTTTAGAGTATTTAACAGTATTTGACCAGGTTAAATACTCCTCCGGTCAATTGATTGAATATCGACCTACTTGCCAACCCTGTTTTTTAAATTTATAATCATAAATTTATCTTTTAACCTTTTAATTATTGCATTTAAAAATTAAAGATTTTGATTAAATAGGATATCTTTAATTTAAATAGGATATCTTTAATTTAAATTAAAGCACAGTAGTTTTCGTCTTCTTTTTTAGACAATACCGATATTAACATGTAGCTTACCGATGTCATCGACACAACAAATAATAATATTGTACATTTATTGAAAAAAGCAAAGATAGAATTATTTATTTTTATTTTTTTAAATCTATTCATCATTTATAATTAAATTAGTAGATTTATAGTATAGATTGGAGCTGCCCGAAGTCTGTCCTATAATTTTATCCTGCCAAATATTTTCAAGTCTGACCGGGCAACTTATACGAAATTATTCTATTCACCTCAAAATGATTGCGGACCATGTCGAAAAACATTTTCAAACATTTTCCCCTTGCGATATCTACTTTATATATGTGAATCATAAGTAAAAATAAATAAATATTTAAAAATCATTTTTTTTTCTTTCTTATAGGTAAGAAATTTGTATATATATAGTTTTATTCTTATAATTTTATAGCTCCGTGGGGTAAAATTTTTTTTAAAATAATTTAAATTTTGGGGTACATGTTCAAATTGAGAATACTGGGCTATAGTGAGCGGTGGCGCATTCGTATTTTAATCATATTTAAAATATCGTATGCTATATCAGATATTTAATATATTTATTTTATAATCAAAATTTTTATTTTTAATATAGAAATAGGCCAAATTTGGAAAATTAGTCTCCGAGGATAACCAATCTACCCCCTCCCCCTCCCGGAAGATTCCCCTTCCATAAATTTAAATGAATATCCGATTGAAATTTTTTTTAGTAGACAAAATGTCTGGCAAAATATTCGGGGAACAAAATGCTAGATTGAACAAAATTTCTGGTTGACAAAATGTCAGATTGAGCAAAATTTCTGTGGATTAAATGTCCGAAGACAATATCTTATAATAATATTTAAAGAAACGTTTATTGATTATTCGCTCAGTATTTTTTTAAAATATATTTAATTTATTAGAGTAAAGATGTGCAATGCCCGCGAGCTTGTAACGATTTTTTTAATTGCGGTTTAGGCAAAATCATTGGGTCGGATGGGCGGGTAAATATTATGAACGCCCGACCTTAAAGAGCATAAAAATAAATTTTCTAAAGCCTAAACTTGTTAAAATAATAAATTATTTTGTTTATAACTTTCATGATTAAATGACCTGATGATAATTCATTCATATATATGATTATCTTTTTCTACATTTCGTGTTTGCTAAAATCATGAAACCTAAATCGTCATAATTAGCAAAAGTTTAGAACCAGGTCGGGTACAAATTTGGCGGGCCGGTCCGCAAGAAACTAAATTTTAACCGGGTCGGACCTGAAAATTTTATCTGTGGATCTCTAGTATGAAGTTACGCTATCTGAATAAAAAGCTGAAACCATCGGCTTATTTCTTTTTGAAAATTTATATATAAAAATATGACGATTCCCGATTAGAGGTGGGCGCGGGCCGTGAAATTACGCGTGACCCATCGTGTCACGGTGGGCCACGGCGTGAGTGTGAATAAATTTTTAATTCCAAGGCGTGATTGGGAGTGACGGGCCTTCCCAAAATTTTCCCCAGGCGTGATCGGGCGTGAACATAAATTTCCCGTGAATCACGGAAATTTTAATTTTTATAATTGTTTTTTTATAAATATAAATTTGCAATTTTATAATTATATCATATATTTTCTTATTTAATTTAGTTCTTTTTTTAAGAAAGAATAATTTATGAAAACTAAAAATCTTCCGCATTTTATAAACAACATCCGGTAACATTTCGTTAGTTCTATTTTCTTTTATGTTTGGGTGTTTTTTATCCGAGACTTTATGCTAAATTTTGCGTAAATTTTTTACAGAATTGTCAGTTATATTTTATTTGTAAAGATCTTCAATCTTTAAATGTATCAAAAAGTGAAGGATTTTACAAGATAGGTCAAAAGATAAATGTTGGTGTTACTTTGGATAACAAAATATAAAAGATGTGAACCGGAAAACTCTCATGAATTAGGTCCAAAAATATACAATGAAATGAAATTTAAGATTAAAAGCATGATCAATAATAATTACTTGTCCATAATCACTGATATTTGGACGGATGACTATAAAAATAAGTTTTTTAACCATTAGAATTTTAAATTAAAAACATTTGTTTTGGCCACAAGGACAATGGATGAAAAAAAACGTCAATATTAAAAGTGTAGTCAATTCAATTTTAGGAGAATATACAGAAGTAGAAAATTACTTAAATAAATGTATAGTTGTAAGTGATAACAGAGGAAATCTTATAAGTGAATTCAAAGGACGAAACGCTAGAATGTATATGCCATATACTAAATAATATTATGCATTATATTTTTTGACAATTGTTTAATTGAAATAGCCTTAAATATAAATGGTGTAAAAAAAATAGTACAATATTTCAAACAATCACAGCTAATAGCAAACTAAGCCACACCCTTAAACAAGATGTAATAACGAGAATAACAAGATGGAATTCTGTATATATCATGATATGGAGTTTCTTAAAATAATATTCTGAAATACAGGTGTACTTGTTTAGCAAGCAAGAATTAAAAAGATTAGCCACAATTAATATCAGCATCATACGATAGTTAGATAAATTTTTATCAATATTTAAAGAATGCTCGGATAATCTGAGAGCAGATTCTCGTCTCACAATTAATGAAGTTTGTCTATGGAAACAAATTAGTAAAATTTTCTTAACCTTCTGAACGTGATACAATAATAATCAAAACATAGGCATAGCCATGGGGGGGGGCAAGGGGAAATTTCCCTCCCCTTCAGAAATTTATCACTTTTTGTAAATATCATTTTTAGCTAATAAAAAATATCCCCCTTAATCCTCCCCCCACTTTTTGACCCTCAAATATGTATGCATATATCTTAAATAATAATTTGAAAGAAAGAATGTAAAAGTTGTTATTTTTTTATAAAACTATTCATCATAATTTATAGATTTTTGGGAAAATAAATTTATAAATATATAAAATGAACCAAAAATGTTTTTTAATAAATGGAATATAAGCCAAAGATGAGTCTTAAGACAGAAGTGAAATGTATTATAATTATTAATAATAGATCCATAAAATTACTAAATAATATAATATATCAAATATAATTTTTTATAAAGTGAGTAATTTTAATTTATTTATCTTAATAAAAGTAAAATATAGGTTAATGATGCTTGGTACCTTAAGGTACCATCTATCAAATTTGAATTTTGTTCATTTTTCATTTGGATAGGCACTACCAAATATATTTATAATATATATTTAAAAAATCGTGATTTTTGGAAAGCCTCTATGGCCTAGTAGGCATTGGTTTACTTATCCCATTCTCCCGGGTTCGAATCCCGGCAATGATCATGTTTTTTTTCTTATTCATAACTTGGTGGTTCCATCCTTGGGGGGATAATATATAGGAGGCCGGACTCGACCACTTGATTCCGTATTAATATATTAAATAATAAGGATCTTATTACATTTTAATAAATTTTGGTCGGTATATAGCAAATTAGGTTGGTATTTAGAATATTTCCATACATTCACTTGGTAGTAAGCATCATTAACCTAAAATATAATTATAAAACTATTGATAAAATTTAATCATAAATTAAAAAAATATTAAAGCACAATACAAACAGTCGAATATTATATGTCGTAGATTTACAGTATATCTAATTATCAAATGACAATCAAGTAATTTTTACCAATATAGCGAATTATATATTTTACAGAAAACTATAAAATATTTATAAGGACATCAGAAAATATCTTAAGACATTGTGGAATAAATAATATGAAGTTTAAATTTTAATATCATTTTTACTTAAAATAAATAGATGGCGTTAAATAATTGAATGCAAATTGTTGCTATATTTAATATCAAGAGCATTGATTAGTAAAATTTGTTAAATAATTAACTGTAATATATTATCTAACTGTCAAATATGTCTGTAAAAGTGGAATTTTACCTAGTATTTTATAACTAATTCTATATAATAGAGTAAAATCAATTATATGTCTATTTACTTTTTATAAATAAATTTCTTATAATTGTTTGGAATAAATTATTACCATGCTCTTATATTAAGGTATATACAATACAAGTAATTTATTATATTTTTATTTTATATAAACTTTGTTCCAGGCTTATTTTTTTTATTAAAATTTGTAAAAATATTTTATGACTATATATAGACTAAAGTAACCCGGCCAATTTTTTAATTCCCCCCCCCCCTTATGGAAATCCTGGCTACGCCTATGAATCAAAACCTTAAAATACAGAACAAGATTTCTTTTAAAAGATTATTATGCAGCCACTACATAAGGTAGGCTTAATTCTAGATCCTAATTTCAAAAGACTTAAGTTTTTAATAAAAGAAGAAAAGGATGATATATATAAAACAATCTTAAAATGCTAAATGATATAAAATTAGATGATATGCATAAGTCGATGCCAACTATCATTTATAACTTTCCTAACTTATCCTAAACTCATAAAAATCCTTATATTCTAAATGGTCAATACCAACTATCATTTATAACTTTCCTAATTCATCCTACACTCATAAAAGACCGTATAATCTAAATAAAAAATTTAGAAAATTTCTAGATGATTCTGATGAAGCATCAACATCACCGGTGAAAGCTGTGAGGATGAAATTAAAAGATTCATATAAGATAAATAACAAGACAATATATTGAAGTTTTGGAAGCAGGAATATTCATTTCAATTTTTGAGAAAATTATCGATTAAAATGTTGACAGCTGCAAGTTCGGCTTCTAGTGAAAGGTTATTTTCTAGCCAATCTCTTATTAGAGGAAAGACGTACACAATTGAAATAAAAAAAGATTGACAATTTTCTTTTTCTTAATAATTACGATTTATAGATTGTATTAATTTTTTGTTATTAATATAAATTATGAAATTAGAGAAATATAGAATGAATTCAAAAAAGTGCAAAATTATAGCAATAGTTTTGAAAAATTTTAAAACACCGCGAATTTTCGGGCGTGACGGGCGTGAATCAAAATATTGCTTTTCATGAGCGGGCGGGTCGGATCAAATGTTTTTTATTGGTAATCGTGAATGGGCGTGAATTTTTTATTGCCACCATAAGCGGGCGGGCCGTGAATGAAAAATTAGGCTCGCGCCCACCTCTATTCCCGATTATAAATGTGGGGGAAATATCCCCGATTAAAATCTCATTGTGTGAATTACCCAAAAATAAATTCGGGGCAACCTCCCTTCCCCAGGTAAAAGTTCGGACTGGAAATCTTGAGCATTCGAGTCGCGCAGTGAAGGTTTATTAATAAAATAATTCTCTTTTTTCTCAAAACCCTAGCTAGGCCAATTTTAAACATAATAATTTTAATCATTCAGTTGGAAAATATTTAAAAAATCAATATAATGAAGGATTAAATATTCATTAACTGTTTATGGTTCGATTCACCTTTGCAATAATTAACAAAGAACAAAAGAAATTTTCTAGTATCAAAAATAAAATTAGGACCCATTCAAAAGATTTTAAAATGAATTCTAACAGGACTGGGATTGAGAATAAAATTTGTAAATTCAAGCCGGGCCCAAATTTTGGCCTACTCATGTCCATGAACCATGCCCCATATCTGGCGATTCATTAACCTCTACCCTCATTTCATTCTAGTTGGCTCATAAATTTAGATCTGTACCATTGAGCCACGCCTTCCACTTGTGTAACATCATAATTTTTAATTCCTATTATAATTTTTATATGTAATTTGATTCTCTAGTCTAACTATATCCCCAGAATTTATGTTTAGTATTGTATTCCAGAAGATAGTTCTAATTCTAACCTTAGTGGTTAATCAGATGAGGAAATTCTTGATTCAAGATCAACAGATGTCGATTCTATAGGGAAATTATAAATTATAATTTTTTAAAAATATATTTAGATGATTCAGATAGTGATGAGCAGACAATAATGACTCAGAAAGATTATAGAAAAATTAAATGGAAAGATTCTAAAAACAATAAGCCCATGATGATTTAAATATGGAAGGGAAAAGAATATATTTCAATAAATATTATGAACCCAACCTCCTACTATATGAAATTTCTGGAGAAGATAATTGATATAACATATGTCCATTATAAAGCTTCCAAGATCAAGACTATATTGGTCAGCAAATACAAGGCAACCATCAGTTGCTAATGTAATGTGCCAGGAAAAGATGGGAAAAAATAAAAGCGCCTCTCCTTTTTAATGATAATGCCTTTACACCAACTCCAGATTCAACAAATTTTGATCCTTTATATAAAATCCGGCCTCTTCTCGAGATTTTCTAAATTTTTAAAAAGAAATACGATGTTGACGAACAAATTATTCCATATAAAGGAAATTGTATGATAAAATAATACAATCTTCAAAAACCAAAAAAGAATGGGGAGACAAAGCATTTCTATTATGTAGTGATGAAGGGCTGGTTTACGATTTCGAAATATATACGGGAAAAATTGAACAGGTAAATGGATATCCTATTATTGTAGCAAGCGGGCGGTATTTCAACTATTGGTAAATGCACCACTACATTCCTATTTTAAAATGTGATTTGATAATTGGTTCTGTAGTTTAGAACTTTAAGTATTACCCTCTTAAAAGGGAATTTGTAGTATTGCTACAGCGAGAGCTGATAGAATTTATAAGTGCCAGTTTCGAACTGAAAAAGAATTCAAAAAGATGGAGCGTGGATTTTTTATCGAGAGGAAGGCAATATAATAAATGGCATTGAATTACAAGCTACTAAATGGCATGATAATAGATCTGTAATTATTCTAGTACGTATATAGGTAGTTACCCTGTTGGAGATTGTTAATGGTTTGATGGAAAGGAACGACGGAAAATTAAAATTCTGTGTCCAGCAGCTATAAAAGTTAACAATAAAAATATTGGAGGTGTAGATTTAATTGATTCATTGATTGCTTTATATCGATTCACATAAGATGACGTAAATGGTAACATCGTATTGTGTTCCATATACTTGATATCATGCTCACAAATACTTGGATAATGCATAGACGTGATTTTGTAGCTTTAAAATTACCGGTAAAAAAACAGATGGCATTATTAACATTTAAAATTTCAATAGAAGATATACTTTATAATGTAGTAACAAATATTTGAGCGTTGGCGGAAAAAAAAACGAATATCAATTGAGACCATATATAAAGAAAAATTTCGCAAGGGCCCAACAAGTCTTATTCCGCAGAAATAGTTAAGACAGGATTTAATACACATTGACAAAAATATAGTAAAAAGGCGCCATGCAAAAACCTTGGGTGTAAATTGTTATGAAAGTGATTTGTACCAAATGTGGTGTATCATAATGTTTTAATTCAAAAAACGATTGTTTTAAATTATTTCATTTAAATTAATAATTTGTTCTATAATATTATTTAAATAATAAAATTATACGCCTTTATTTTGTAATAGGTTTTAAATTTAAAAAATATAATACTTTTTACACGTATTGTATATTTAAATTAATGTCATAATAATATGCAATTGATTTAAATACACACACTAAAAAATTTTATACGGTTTCAAATTTTTTTTTAAAAATTTTTTTTGGTTTATTAAGGGCTCTATAAAGACAAACATAAGTTCTTTTTAAAAATTATATCATTTATCGATATGTTGCGCAATAGAGGGATAAGATATAATATTTGTAAATCGGATGGAAGATAAATCACAAATCGTGATTGATTTGAATAAATCCGAAGGTGGAATAACTTTATAGTAATCCTCAATTAATTCCGCATTTATAATGGAATGATTTGTTTGTCGATGAAGGTCGAGGCATGTAAATCCCAAAATTATATAATTTTGCTTTCACCTCAGCAATCATATAAATCTCGATAAATTTCTGGTCGATATTATTTTTTGGTTTTCTAAGTTGTAATATAATAATATTCGCGATCTCATAACTTCAGCCAAGTATGTTTTTTTAATAAATATTGAATAAAATAGTTGTGTAATAAATAATTTATTAGTGCATTTCAATGAAGGCACTTAGGCTAAATCTAATATATCAGCTTCAGATGAAATATCTGTTTCAGGTGATACTGATATTTTTCTAATATAATAAATATATATTCTTCCAGATTCAAAGAATACTGTAACAGTTTGATGTCGAAGGCTCCATCTTGGTAAAGATAAATTAAATAGAATTTTTGTTGATAAAATTTTCTTATATCCAATAATGTTTAAGGTAGAAAAAATATAAGAATTTTGGTGAGATAAAATATTAATATACAAGAAATAAATATTTAAATTATAGTGACATTTATTTGTTTTCATATTTAATATATTAAATTAATTTTATATCATTAATGTTTAAATAGCATTTTTAAAATGAACAAAATGTAAATTGTATATAATTAATATAATAAATTATATATTGGGAGGGAGGAGGTCGAAAAAGGGAGCCGTGGATGGCAATACAATTAGATCTGCAAATATCAATAGATACACGCTGTCGGTGATAGAAGCCTTCCTGTGGGTCACCAGTGATTGCGCGAATTTTTTTATAAAGGGATTTGAAAAGGTTAGGGTTTGATTGCCGAAAAAACCGGTTTTGTCGGATACAATTGGTATAAGATTGCAATTGATTAGGGAAATGTATTTGGTAATTTTAGAGTTTTCCGCTAGCATAAATATGTTGTTACTTAATGAGGGATCGAATAGGTCGTTGCAGTAATCCCATGCTAAAGGAGTTCAATAACTGGAAGATATTAAGGTCAGCATCTTTCCGGATACTATTTTTAGTTGAGAGGCCACAGGGTTCGAGGGTTGCGGGATTTGAACTGAGCGTAGAGCGCGGAGAATGGTGCCGTTAACTGCACTGCGCCGAGAGTGTCTACCTTTAGAGAATCGACTATGAAGAGGGTGATGTCCTAAACAATCTATGGGGTGGAAATATAAAGTGCATGCAGAGTTGACCAGTATTTTACAACCGAGACGGAGACCTATTGCAATGCGTAATTCTTCGTTTGTTAGGAGGAGTCCTAAGTTTGAGCTGGGCAAAGCTTCTTACCATTCGTAACCCTATAAGGAAGGTAAAAGTTGTGGAACAGTTGTTGTGGGAGATAGAGATGATCAACAGTTAAGGATTTATCAACTAAAATGGGTGATATGTGAAAGAATTGATGGGAATCCCTTAGACGCAGCACTCGATATTAAATATTCAACGGAGTGGCGTATTTAGAGTAGATCCCATTCATGTTGCTTTCTTGATGTTGGGATTGGAGCAGAAAGGGAATCCTCATTCCAGATTAGGGCGTGGGGGTGGAGTTATTGCTAAGTGATAGAATAATTAAGCAGCAGCTTGATTCTGAGGCTTAAAAGACAACAAGGCTGAGTGGCCCAGGTGATCTTAGGCCAAGACCCCCAAATATCGAAGGCAAGGAGGCCTGCATCCAAGAAATTGAGGATGCCTTCTAAAGAGACTTTGATTGTTTATTCTATTTGGGTGAGAATTTCCTGGAATAAGAAAAGTGGGGCAGATCGGAAGGCGAGCTGGATTTTTGGAATAAAGAAAAAAAGAAAGAAAGCTTAATGGGAAGGATGGACTTTGTGGATTTTTTGTAAAAGGTTAATTTTAATTTTTGCTAATATTTAGAATAGAATATAACCCATTTGAAATAGAATAATTTGCGATTCACAATTCATGAAGCCCTTTTATATTTTTTCAAAAATTCTTGCTAAAGGCAGAGCTATCCCCCTCTTCCACCCTCACCGCTGGCTACGCACCTGAGCTATTTCATACTAAAAATATATAAAAACGCTTGAACAATCATATTAAATTATCTAACTTCATTCATAATATTCAAATTAATCTTATAAATTTACGTACTCACAAAATATAATTTATATAATTATAATATGCAAATTTAAACGAAATGAATACTCACAACGGAAATGAAAAAGGTACAAGAACTTTTCGAAAAAAATAATACTTGCAGCAATAAATATCTTATTTAAATGATATAAATTACAAGATAACGATCTTGTATCAATGTAGTATTGTAGATGCAAATACTTATTTTAATAATTGTATAAATTTAATAATTGTCGAATTTAATTAATAGTTGGAGACATAATTTACACACTATATTTTATTTGAATTTAATAAAAACAAAAGAAAAATATATTTCATCACGAATCAATATTCATCAAAAATGAATCAATAATATATTCTTAATTCCACAATCAATAAAACATATGATTGACATTTTTTTAACATAATATTATATTTTATCTAAATATACATATATTATTAATATCTACAACACTTGCTTTTCCTACGATTACATTTTTATTTTTTATAAGGAACAAAGTTAGAATTTTACTTTATTAAATGATGACATCTTTCAATATTATGTCATTTCTTAGAAAAGTATAATAATTATTTTAAGAATGTCAAGTGGGTTTTCTAATTTTTAAATCAACGTGGTATACGTGGCAATAATTAAAATATTGAGGTTTAATTATCAAATATACTTGTAAATAATTATTAATTGACTACAATTTTTATTTTATATAATTATACACTTTAATCTATAGCATGTTTTTAAATTTTTTCTTTAAATATTAGTATAAATGGCTCAAAATTATAATACCGCTCCTTATAATTTACCATACGGTAATTCCTTATTTATAATAATTTTCTAAATAAATTATTCCTTAAAATTTAGATAATAATTTTCAAAATCAACCAAATATGATGAATGCATTATCACCTCCCACTAATGAGTATAATATATATCACAAATTTAGCATAATGTAATTTATAGGAATATCAATGGAAATTTTGATCCAAATTCCATGCCATATAATACCAATTTTCAAAAGCCTCCAAATATGATGGTATAAACATTTACAATAATATATTTATTTTTATTTTATACAAAAGCAATTTGATTCAAATAGTAATAACATGCCATCCCAAATGCCTACAAATTTCTTAAATGGAGATTCTCACAATCAGTTAAATTATAATCAAATGCCCAATTATCAGACAAATTATCAAAAGCCTCCATTTTTTCAACAATTCTCTACTATTAATAACATGCCAACACAAATGCCCAATAATTTCTTAAATGGAGATTCTAATATTCAATCAAATTACAACCAAATATCCAGTGTAAATAATTTATAAAAATGGAATTATTTTTACTTTTATATATAACAGAAAAGGATTAGATTAAATTGTGGAAACAAAAATAATATATTTTTATATTTAAAGCCAACATAATAGTATACACCTATATATAGTTAACATCAGGGATGTGAACCTAGCAAAATTTTTGCCCAGGTACAGTTTAGGTTCAGTTTATTGTTAATAAATTTTAGAAATTAAATTCATTTATGCCATTTTTTAAATTTATTCTTAAAGATTATTAATTAGAGGAAATGAGTTAACAAGCAAAGTAAAAATTATTATGTTGGATATTGTTTGATACATGACTATGCTTTGATTTTTAACTATATTTTGAAAATAAAAAATTTATTTTTTATACCAAATTTATATCTAGTTTTTTAATTAATTGGAAATTTGAATATTGTAAAATGTCAAGTAAATTATTAATATTTGTATCAATTATACAAATATATTAATTTAAACAAAATACACTGAACCTAGTTGAACCCTGATTCAAATAAAATTCTAAGGTTCGGTTCGGGGTTTTGAAAATTTTATAAATGGGGTTCAGGTACAGTTTGGGTTCAAATTTTTCCCCAAAAACCAGGGTTTTCTTCTCTGGGTTCAGGTTCAGTTTGAACCCCTGGCATTTCAGGTTAAGTCTCATTAATGGCCAATATATTCTATATATTTTTTATTTAAAAAAGAAATGGAACAGAGGCAATATAATAATACCTTGATTTTTTCATTCTTTGGGTTGGTTATATTTTCTCACTATCAGAAATGCATCAATACTAATATCGATATAGCTGATACTTTCAAATATATTATGCTGACCCACACCCAAAATAATAATTAACCCATATAAATTTAAAAAATTTACCAAATTAAGACATTAATTTATAAGAAAAAAAATTGAACCTATAAATTTAAAACATAAAATAGGAAGGAAAGCATTTATAGGTAAAATACAGAGTTCTACTTTTAATTGAATACCTAATATAAACCTATTAATTATAAAGTGTTAATTCTTTTCCTATTCTTTTGACTTTAAAAATTTTGTGGAATTGACCTTATTATGGAAAATATATATAGGAAAATATATTATAACTACCAGCTTCATTAATATTCAAAGGCAATATGGCTTAAAATAGAAATCAAAAAAGTATAATTTTCTAAGTTTATATGTAATCAATCTTAACCAATTTTCAATTACAATGTAAAAACAATACAGAATTTATTATATCAAAATTTATACATGTTCTTCTTCCAGCTAAAATACTAGCAATTGAAAATTTTTTCTCATTGTCTGCTGAAAAAATTGATATATTGTGTTGTTAAACCAAGTTGACATAGCAGCCACTTGAGTAGAGTTTCTTATCACATACTTCCCTATCTTTCGTAAAATAAAATAATTACCTATACATAAATGATATGATTTATCAAAAACTAGTTATTTTTCAATAAAACAATCCTATTGTTATTATTATTAAATAATATTACACCATAAGTGAAGTCTAAAAATATTTAAAAAAAACAAATAATTTTTTAGTAATCTAAGGGTGGTTATTCATAATTAGATTGTTTAACGTAATTAATAGACAAAAAATAAGGGCATATATCCTTCATATGCGTTTATTTGGGGGGAAAAGAAATAAAAATCTAACAAAAATTTAAAATTTTTGGAAATATGTCTAAAATCTTTTAAAAATTTGATTTTTAAAATTAAGAAGCTTTAAAATTTTAATTCTTATGTTAAATTTTTGAAGTTTCTAGAATTATATTTTGATGTTTTTATTTTTATATTAAAAAAAGAAGCTTATTCCTTCTTTTTCAGTAAAGTTCCAAAAGTTTGCAATTCAAATTTTTGATATTCTGGACACAGCATGAAAAAAAAGTATTTTTGTGAAAAGAAATGATAGAATTTTTCTGGACATTTTTTTTAATTTTCCTGAACAAAAGTTATGTTTTATTTGTGGGATGAAATCCCGTTTTTTTATATTCACGGGAATTCAGGATCTCAATTTTAAGTTGTTTATTGAGGATCATTTTTATAATATAGATTTGAGATTATGACTTATAAAGTTATAAATTTAAATAAAAATTACAAAAATGGTTGACAAAAATTGTTCGTTCTCTCTAATATTGATCAGAGACCTGAAAAGGTGTCATTTACATACCCCAGCTCTGATTTAAAAAAATTTTTTTTTGGCCTGGCCCTAATTTCATATATTCAGACCTGGCCAGGCCAAATTTTTTAATAATATATTTCATTTAATTTTTATAGCCAATAATCGCGATTTAAAATATTCGGTTTTAAAATATACTGCCAGGCTTGGGATTTTTAAAAAAAAATTATAGGCCCAGGCTGGTTATATTAAAAAAATTAAAATACAGCATTACCCTTTTAGCCCAGTCTGCAGGTCTTTGATAACATTGGGCGCCTGTAAATTATTAGAGTGGGCCTATTTATATAATGTGGCATATAACTATGGAAATTCTTTAATTATTAAAATATATCGTAAGCAGTTTAAGAATGTCAACTAACTTCTTATAATGTATATAATTTTCATTTTTGAACTTTAAGCAACAACAATACATGCCTCCTCCACATCCTCAGATGATGTCTTATCAACCGCATTATCCCAATCCGAATCTTATGGGTGGCTTATCTCAGCCCTCTGTGGCCCCATCCCCTATAAAGAAACTGGATCCTGACAGCCTACCCAATCCTGTAAATTTAACATATTTTTTAAAATATAAAACTTTAATTTCGAGGAAGAATAGTTTTATATTATATTATAATACGTTTTTTTTAATATTTATTACAAAAAAAACATTTTAGATACAAGTGATCGACGAAGATATAAAAAATAAAACGGGCCTGTATCGTTGCGAAGATAATAAGGAATCTCTTCCACCAGCTGTCACCACTGACTATGTTGCCGATAACAATGGTATTTATTTTTTTTGTAGTAGAAAAGTAGAGTTGGCATGATTAAATAAAATTATTTTAAATTAATTCACCTTTTTGCTTGTTTTTCAATAATTATTAAGTTTTTTGTTTTCAAATAAAAAACATTTTATTAAAGCATTATAATAATTGCTAAATTTTTATTATTATAAATTGTCGGTTACCATTAATCCCGAAATTATATTTTTTTTTTATTCAATAAACTCCTTATAAAATTGCATAGTTAAAATTAAAGGAGATCAATTCTCTATTATTTATTCCCTTATTTAATAAATATTTATTATATTGTTATACTACAGAAACAGATACTAAGATTAATTCAAATACAGTTTATAATATAATTCTAGTTTATATAAGAATATATTTATAATCATCTAACATTTTAACATTAAAATTTGATATTTAATTAATAAATTATCATTAATGGGCAAATATTAAATAGTAGAAAAAAAAACTTTTTATCAATTCAATATTACATTACTAAATTTAATGATGTTTCATTCATAAAATAGATATAACATAATAAAAGCAATGTACATGTTCTATTAATAATTTTGCATCAGGTGTATTTCCCCCTAGGTCATATTTTTTTTAAAATTATTATAATTTTATTATAAATCTGATTTAAATAAAAAATATTGTATATTTTTTCAATTTTTATAAAAAAAAATCATAATCTTTTCCAATAATCTTTTCCAGCCTTGTAGAAATATAGCATTGTTAAATCACTTTGATTTCGCGGATTTAAAAAAATGGTGGAATCAAGATTTTGGGCCCAAACAAATATTAACTAAGTTTCGAGATTTCGCCAAAACATGATATCAACAAAATCGAGGTGATTCAATGACATTCTTAGGTTGACTTGTTTCTAATCAACAATTAAATAACTTTATTGTGATAATCATATCAAAAGCATAACAATGTAAGTAATGATAATAATTGCTGTTGGTGATGGTTTACAACAATCCCATCACCAACCAATGTACATGGTATGAAGAGATGGAATCCAGGAATAAGAATAAATCAATCCCAAATATATGTAATATACGAACCAAATATCCTAGATGATATGAATAATGAATTCCTACGCGAATATTAGATTGATCATCTTGATTGACATTAATATTATATATTTTACGCAAAACGTCAACCACGACACCTTCCCCTCTTTATTATAATACTTATCCAGTCTGGCGATTTATTCATTAAAATGCACTTTAAGCAGTGGCGTAGCTAGGAATTTTCCTTAGAGGGGGTCCATACATATAAAATATGGGGGGATTCGCCCCCCAGAACCCCTTTAACGGACCTTCGGCTTTTTTGCCCGGCCTTTGGCCGGGTTTATCTTACAAATCACCATATCTTGATAATATATATAAATATATTTTTTAAATGCATCAATAATATGTTATTATAATTTATTAGATTATTCTCAATGACTTTATAATAATACTATCCAGAATAATTTCAAAAGTAATATAATATCCTTCCACAAACATCAAAACCAGAAAAATATAATTCATATAAAATCACTTTTAAGTCTTTTGAACGTATAATCTAAAAAAAATTTTTGCTCTGGGAGGGGTCCAATCCCGAAAACCACCCCCGTAGCTACGCCACTGACTTTAAGTGTGGTCGAATACAAATCAACTGGTGACGCCCTATTTTGGTTTCCCATACAATATTTTTTAATATAAATGTAACTCCGATTTTTTAAAATTGTAATGTAAATTGTTTATAATTAAAAAAAGGGAGTGCCACCAGCTGTATATTGATACACATTTAAATTGATGAATAATCAATCTAGATATTATTATAAATGTCATTGAGTTCATTTGATGACATTAATAGGAAGGAAATTAACGAAGAATAAGAAATGAAACATAACGATATTTAAGAATTAATATAATGATTTATTCTTGCGGGTCAAACGTTCTAGCTTAAATCTTTTTAAGTTTTTTTATAAAGCCATTTATTAATAATTTATTAAAATAGAGAAATGCATTTTTTAATTTATGAAAATTAAAAAATATATTATTATATTATATATCTCTATTTTCTCATCCCTCTTTAAAAAAAATGTAAGTGAATTGTTCGCCCCGTTTCATAAGATCTACTCTGTATTGCGCTCCTTGTACTCAAGATATGATCAAATCTACTTCTATTCCTATGGCCTTGACTATTACACCCTTCGCCGAAATGCATCAATCTGAAGTATGTTTAAAAAAATTTACTTATGAATTTCAGATATTAAATTGTATATTATATTATTTATATATAACCAAATTATATACACAAAAAAAATTACTACTAATATGGGATGGTAGATTTAGACAATTTTAAATTAAGATTTTCAGCCAAAATTATTCATGTATATAATATTTAATTATTTTTAATTTATCTATCATAATAATCATAATAATTTATTAAGCCTATAAAATACAACATCAAATTTTTAACGGCTACTTATAATTATATTATATAAAATTATAAATGTTGCAATCAAGTGTCTTTTTAAATTGGAACTTGAAGATTTTGAAACTAATATACTTTTTGGACCATTTTCTTTTTGGAGGGGGGGGGGGGCTGTTATTTTTTAATATTAAAATAATTTTTGTTGGAACATAAATTTATTATAACGATTATATTTTAAATAACAATTTCGGGCACTTAAAATATTCAAAAAACAAAATATTTATGTTTAAAAAAATTATAGCCAAATAACGGTATGTAAATAACAATGAAATATATAAAAATTTAATAATCTTTGTTGATTAATTTGTTCTGTGTTTGGAATTAAATCTCTATGAATAAAGCTAACATTTAACCTATTTTCTGATGTGGTACTCCTAAGATAGGTTTTATTCTCCTTAGACGAAAAAGTCCTTTCATTTGTGTTTGTTTTTGGTAATATTACCAAAATATATAGTAGTTTTAATATATTTGGAAAAAATCTAAATTATATTTTAAACTATAGATTTAATCTTTTTTACCAAGATTTAAATAAATCAATTGGCCTTCAGATACATTAATAGATAGAATTCAGTTAAATATTTAATTTTTTGAGATCAAGATTTATTTCCTTTAACGGATTTATAAGCATGATATTTGTAAATTAATTAGTGACAATTGATGAAACACGGATTTGAGTAGGAATGTGTCCAATGGTTTAAAAACTATTATTTTATAATAATTCTTAATTGTCTTTTATTTATATTAGAACGATTCGTTTGTCTTGGTATAAGTTGAGGCTTGCGGATTTAAAAATCATATAATTTGGCTTTCTCCTCAATCATTTAAATTTCATGAAATCCATGGTCAATAAACTTAAACATCTTTTCTGGCATGTTTTCTGCAGTTTCTTTCTTGTAGCACAAGAAGTCTCAGAAATAATTATATTCGGCAAATTTGCATTGGAATGTATTAATAAAGTATTCAATTACACAATTTATGCAATATTTTACAAAAAATGATATGAAATTGGCTGAAGCTATGAGAATCGCGGATATTATTATATTATAAATCAGGAAACGAGATAATATCGACCATTTTACGAGATTTATGATTGTTGGTGTAAATGATTTTGAGATTCGCAAGACTCGACTTGCATTTAGACAAACAAATGGTTTCATTATTAACGTAGACTCATTTGATGATTACACTAAAATAACAGTTGTTATTCCCTTTTGAGTACATCTTTGACTCAAATCAATTGTGATTCATCAAATAGCTCTCCATTTCAAATACTATTACCTATAAATCCTTTTGAGAATATATTTAAAAATTTAATATTTAGCTAAATTTTATTCAGAAGTTATAAATATATCTAAATATCTATTAAACTCAGAATTTAAATCTTAGCATGAAAGATTAATTTTAGTAGATACTTCGTCAAGAAACGCAATGGAAGCATTGCTTACTCTATAATATATTTTGTAGTTTTTTTCCCAAATATATTAAAACTCAACACAGAATAAATTATTAAAAAACTGGCGCAATGGCAAAGATCAAATTTCTATTTATGAGATATTTTGATTAACTTTTAAAATTATCATATAATGTTTAATTCTATATTTTACTGTGATTTACATACCAGTTATAGCAATAATATTTTTAATAGATATTATATATGCGCTTAAATATTTGAGAAATTGTCATTTTCGATATGATTGGTTGTAATTTTTATATTGATTAGTTTGATAAATTTTTAATGTTCCAAAAAAAATTATCCATCTCCCCCCAACCTCCTAATTTTACTTATTGTGTTTGGCTTTCTAAAATCCAATCAATTTTGTGATAATTATAATTAATTTTATTTTCTTGTAAGTTTTTCAAAAAATTATGACAACACTGTTTTATGGAAAGAAGTTATATTTATTTACTCATACCTTTTAAGAAGCATGATTTTATTTCCTAAAGAAAGATCATTAAAAAATTTTGCAATATCATAAGTATGATCTTGTTGTGTTGCGAGTAGGGCTGGGAACCAATAGTAAAAACCCAATATTAACAAAATATTGTATTGGTATTGGGTTTAAAATATTGGTATTGGTTTAAACAATATTTTCTATTTCTTGTATTGGTATTGGTTTATATTGATAACTATTGGTTTATATTGGTATAAATTCAAATTACTTATTAAAAGGATAGAAATAGTGATTATAAAACCCTTAATTTCTAATCTTAAATAAACATGGGAAAAAAAAATCATGATACCATAAAATCAGGGCTAAGAACCAACTCAAAATTTTACTGAATTCAAATTCTTTTTTTAAACTAGGAATTTATTAGTTTCGAAAACCTCTATATCAAACCATAAATATTACAAACCATATCCCATAACACAAAACAAACCATATCCCATAACACAAAACAAACCATAATTTCATAATAATAAAAATAAGAATACGACTCAACTTTCTTTATTAAAAAACACCAACAACAATCTAATATATAATATGTAGAAAAATTACAAATCATAAATATCTAATTCTTCATTTCCCAAAGGTCCATTATTAGTTCCTCGCTGACTCTTCATCCCAAAATGGATAACAAAAGAATCCTTCCCCATCAACCCATCATGTGTTCATCACCTTCTCTTCTTCCCCCAAGGAAAACTTAATTCACCTGTCAGAAAATAACTGACATTTGATGTATTATATTAAATTTATTTCTTCTTTTTTTCAACAGCTACAACACGCCCACCCTTCACAAGCCCAGCGTCCCTCTCTTTGTGGTGGTGTTGTATCGAATCGCCCCTTTGAATTGTATCGAATCACCTCTTTGAATTGTATCGACTCGCCCATTATAATTGTATTGGAACGCCTTGAAGATGTTCAGGGAATTTATCGAATCAACTTCCCTTATAATGATTTATAATATAATAATTCCAGTACATTTCAATATAAAATCGCCAAAACAGACATTATCAATAATGACATGTACATGGGGGTATCTGCATTTATAATCTACGGAACATTAATATGGACAATGTAATATCCGCAAAACATAATAATTTATTCATTTTAAGACATTTGGGAACAACTAGCTATAATATACATTATTAGGGTATGATTCATGGTAATTAGGAAATAATGATTTTACATATAATAATGTAATGTGAAAACATTGTCTATGTGTGAAACGCAATTTCAACACATGTAATTTTCATTCTATCATGTGAAAAAAAAACAAAGCTACATCTTTATAAATATTTCCTAAAATGAATATAAAAATCCATCTTTAAGTATTAAAAATAATTGCGAAACTTGGCCGAACAAAGATTATAAATAAAATTACAATACATACGTATATAAATACATTTAATATTATATATGAAGGAACAAATATATAATATGTAGAAAATACAATATTTTCCATCTAGGAATTACTCAGTATCCTAAGAAAAATATACCATTTCTACCTAACTCTGTCATCACAATTAGCACAAATTCACAAAAATGTAGAATGCAAAGTAACAAAAATTGATAATATAATGGGCTATATGGTATATATGTAAAGAATTTTTAATATACCTTCACAATATAAAATAATTTGAGTCTTTTCTTTAAAAATATGTTCATAATTAAATAGTAAAATGTGATGTGTTATAAAATTATTAAAAAGATAAAAAAAAATGTATTATGCAGCATAAATTTACAAAAAAAAACTTTCCCCAGTATGCAAACTAAACAATATTTTCACCTCAAGGCATACCCCTCAACACGGGCTGACCTTATCTGTAAAAATATTTTCCCTTCACATCATTGCATACCACACAAATAATATAATAATTGCAAATAAAACTTCTTATAAAAATTTATAATTTAAAAAAAAAATATATATATTAAATATAAAGATTTCATAATTTAAAAAAAAAATATTATACACCATCTAATGTATCATATAAATTCCTATCCAATTTATATATACACTAAATGCAGACACTAAATCAAAATAACTATCCACATCTAACATTATAGATATTATTCTGACTTCATCATACTTCAATTCCTTCAAATTCTCATTCATAATTAAATATATCATATGTTACCTATACAATATATTAACATTATAAATAATAATTCATAGTTAAATATATCATATGTTACCTATGCAATATATTAACATTAATTAATGATAAATTATCCCATACATATTCATCCCTTTACAAACCCAAAATGCATAATTAAATAATACACACTTTATTACAAACGTCTATATCCATATATATTTTCATAAATTTCACATATTTAAATATTTAACAATCCTTTCTGTCCTGCTGTTCATGAGGTCTTTCAGCTTCCTATGACGGAATACCTATAACACCATTCAATGAGTTTTAAGGCATACCAAATAATGATCAAAATTAGATGTACCATATACATCTAGACATAAGATAATATACCAAATATTACTGTCTTAAATTCCTGATGTTATTTCCATATTTCTGCCTAATACTCATTACCTACTTTCAATCTTACATTTTTTTAAAGTTAAATATAAAAGTATAGAAATTTTTAAACTCACGTATCTATATAGTTTTTAGTACATTGCATGGTTAAAATTTTTCATATAATATTTATACAAAAATTTTGTTTTTACCTTTAAAATACCGAATAACCCTGGAATCGAAACTATCCTATAGTCATCGTGCACCAATTTCGAAAACCTCTATATCAAACCATAAATATTACAAACCATATCCCATAACACAAAACAAACCATATCCCATAACACAAAACAAACCATAATTTCATAATAATAAAAATAAGAATACGACTCAACTTTCTTTATTAAAAAACACCAACAACAATCTAATATATAATATGTAGAAAAATTACAAATCATAAATATCTAATTCTTCATTTCCCAAAGGTCCATTATTAGTTCCTCGCTGACTCTTCATCCCAAAATGGATAACAAAAGAATCCTTCCCCATCAACCCATCATGTGTTCATCACCTTCTCTTCTTCCCCCAAGGAAAACTTAATTCACCTGTCAGAAAATAACTGACATTTGATGTATTATATTAAATTTATTTCTTCTTTTTTTCAACAGCTACAACAATTAGGTGATGTGAATATAAAAAATTTTGATTTAATCATGTATTATTTGTATCAACAATAATAAACGTATTGATTTTGAACCATTTTATTTATCACAAAGAACATAGCAAAATAAGTAAACTAAAAATGTAACATAACTGTCTATTTATACAAAATATGCAAAAGAATGATATAATTTTAATATAAGAAGAGGAAATAATTTTATCTATTTAAGAAGAATCTTGCATGCGCATCCAACTTTTTAGGCACAGACAAGCTTGTATAGTATGCTCATCTAGTGAACAACGTTGGTCTGTTATAACATACCGTCCTTCTGAAAAAGCCCTTTCAGAACTAGATGAGGTGGCCGGAATTGCTAGATAATATCTGACAATTTTTGATAATACTGGATATCTATTTTTATTTAATTTCCACCAATCTAATGGATTTGTATCATTGGAAATTGTGGCTTCATCTACGTATTTACTTATTTCTAAGTTGTTATTATTATGAGGTTTCACCTGATAAATTTTGTCATAAAAGGACAATTTTTTGTTATTTCGTGCTTCATTTGTAAGTTCCGCTGAATTGTTTTTATTTATTTTATAAATATTGTATTCATTAGTAAGATATCCAATAAGAGTTTCCATATTATTATGTTTTAATAAATGACTTGATAGTTTAAATCTTGGGTCAATCATTGTTGAAATAATAAAGAGGTGTTTATTATAATTATAGTATTTATTAAGTTTTGTTAAGGCAGCTAAAGAAGCTGTCTTTAAAATAGCATTAGGATTATTATTATAACTCTCCACTTGCTCAAAAATACTGGAATATAAAGGAATAATTGTTGAAATTGTTGGAGTATTAGCACATGAGGCCATCTCTGTAACAAAATTAAATGGTTCCAGAAATTCTCGGTATATTTCTATATTATTCAAGGCTAAGGCACTAATATAATTTTCTTGATTGGTATTTTGTAAATGATTGGTATATGTTGTCAAATAGGGTTTGAGCAATATTGCTCTTTCAAGCATTTGGTATGTTGAATTCCAACGTGTTGGTATATCCAAAATTGGGTGAGGAAATTTTAAGTGTGGATTTTTTTCAAGATATATTTTTTCGAGTTTATTAAATTTAGATATAGAGAAGTTTAAAAATTTTTAAAAAATTTCTTATTTTTTTTAAAGTTGTATTTAAGGGTTCCAATGCAGCCATGACAGACATATGTATAATATGGCAAAAGCATTTGCACACATTATCAAAATTATCTTTTTGTTTTAAAATTTTTAGAAATGCTAAATTATTACTTGCATTGTCTAATGTAATGCAAAAAAAATCAATTTCAAATTTTACTTTTAATACAGAATTAAAAATATTAATAGAATTATGTGCTGATTTAAAAGGAATAAAATCTAATAAATGATTATTTAATTTAAAATCATTATCAATATAATGATTTGTTATACCCATAAAGGGTATTTTATTTGGAGAGGACCAAATGCCTATTGTTAAGGAAAATTTAGATGTTATGTTAGAAAGTACAGATTTTAAATTGATAGATAATGTTTCATAATTTCTATTTTTAGTGTTTTTCTAGAAACTAATGTTAGTGAAGGGTTACAATATGCTATTAAATTTTTAAAAGTGATATCCTCAACTATTGAAAAGGCTAAATTATTTTGAATGAAAAAGTTTATATTAGCTTTATTATTTATATTATTAAGTAAAAAAAATTTTATTGTCTTAATTTTTTTACTGCCAATATTTATTTGCTCACATTTCTTATATAATGTTGGGTAGATGGATTTAAGATGTGTCCATAATCCTGAGGTTCCGAAATTGGGAAGTGATATTTTTTTTGCATTTATTACAAATTGCCTTTTTTTTATTATCACAAGTAGTATAAAATTCCCAGATTTTTGCTGAATTTCGTCTTTTATTAGATTTGATAATTCTTCTTGTTCCTTATCGCTATTATTATTAGTACCAACAGCATCTATATTTATTAACTCTATTTGGTCTTCATTTATTATAATATCCTAAATAAATAGATAAAATTAATAGATATCATGGAAAAAATTTACTTCCATAATAAAAATAAATTATAATTATAAATAACAGAAATATTGATATCACAGTAGTATTTGGAAGAAATAACAGATGTAATCAGTTTTTGCAATGAAAGTAAAAAAAATACCACAATATAATTATCCACGATAAACCCAAATAATTATGTTATTTTTAATATTGGTATTGGTTAAAATTGTATTTAAACAATATATCAAAACCAATATATTTAGGTAATTGGTATTGGTTGTAAAAGCAATACCAATATTTAAATATATATTAGTTTATATTGGTATTGGTATTGTAAACCAATATTATATTGGTATTGGTCCCACCCCTAGTTGCGAGTTTGGTGTAAATTCTAAAATATATTAATAAAACAATGGAATCATTAAATAATATAATATATTTTTTAATTTTGTATCATCACATGAGATGAATCCAAGAGTTAAATATAAAATTTAATTATATAATATAATATTGAAATATAGATAATAACTACTCGTGAACCTGAAGGCCTTATATTTTCCTTAATCATCTTTTTAAATTCTTCATTTTGTTTAATAGTTTCATTTGCAATTATTAACGCTACTTCATATTTTGATGAGGAATAATCAGTTATTATAATTTTTTGAGAGAGCTATATATATTTATTATATATATATATATATTACTTTTAGATCTTTCTTATTGAATTATGTATATCCATCAGCATTTAATAAAATATAATTAAAATTTTCGCTGGATTAAATATTAATACACAAGGAAAATAATGTTTTCAATTTTTGCTAAAATAAGAAATATATAACCTATTTAAAATAAAATCTCTTCATATTATCAAAATTAATTTATAATCGGTATTTTGCTTAAGGGGTGGGGGGGGGTGAATCTCCTCTCCTGGCTATGGCCCTATTTTGGATATATTTTACATTTGGTAAGGATATAATTAGTTGCTTGAACATAGGCATTTATTATATATGTGCCATATCTGATTCTGAAAATTTACCATCAGATGATGATGAAATATCAACATTCATGCTTATTCTAATCTATAGAATATAAATAATAACATTTAAATTAACGAATTTTACTACAGGACAAAAATAGTGCCTGGTTAAAATAATTCAAAGATGAGATAAAGGAAACAGCTGATTAAAAAATTCGGATTTATATTAAATTAATATTTTTAATTTTTAAATGAATAAATATAAGAAGATTTTTTTAAATTGAGCTAACGTATAACACAAATGCGTTTGCCAATAAAGGAACGCATTCACGTTCGTCAAAAATAAAAGGAACGCCATTCATCAGAACGCGTCCAACACATACTATTCTTTAAAATTGCCATATTCAGTTAAAATCTTATAAAAATTATATCTATAAGGAGGAAATAAGTTTTGGTACTAACACTTTTATAATGCAAATTTGGGTAGCTGGCACCATCAAATAGAGTTTATCCAAAAATAATTACTTAGCCAAAATTGATTAATGATCATTAAATAAGCGAAAATATCAAAAGGTTCAAACCGGTTCACACGAAATTTTATAGGCTCAGGTTCTGATGAAAAATATCTTTACTGTTCAGTTTAATTTTAGTAACGGTTCAGGTTTGGTTTAAATCTCTGAAAATTTTCTAGAATATTTTTTGGCTAATCTATTTTTGTTATAATAAAGCCCTGTAGTGTACGCATGCTTAATTTTTTTTAAATGAATAATTTATTAATAAGTTACCTTATATAATACAAATTTTTTAAACCCCTCCAACAATTGTAAAAGAGTCCACTCCCTATCATTGATTTTGGCGCGATGGGCCCTGTCAGATGTAACCGATGCAAAGCTTATATGTCCTCATTTATGCAATTCAACGATGGGGGCCGCAAATTTTATTGCCCCTTTTGCAAGACCAACACCGAAGGTGATTTCAACTTTTTAAATTACCACTTTTAACATTTTTGATTGATATTTTTTTGTCGATGAAACAAATCTTCCGATTCCCGTGTGCCCTAAACCTGACCCGACTATGTGCCGGATTTAAATAGAATGAGCTTAAAAATAAATTACAAAAATGGGCAAAAATAAAAACCTGGGATAGATGAATTTTTTAAAAAATAAATTTATATCATATCAATTAACCAGTTGGAAATTTATACGATGGATAAAGATAAAATTTTAACTGAAAATCCTGGTCGGGCATGAAAATTTGGCCTCTCCAGGTCTTAACAAATTATATATGAATTGATAAAGTTTTTTTTAGTATTGCACAAGCTTAAAGGATTCTTTTTTTTCATGGTAATTTGGCGCATATATATTTTTTAAATATTTAAAAAGAACTAATAAATTTAAAAATCAAAATTATATGTTAAGTTCCTCCCGAATATTATAATCACTTGGATTACAATGGTAAAAGAGTAGATTTGAGCATTCGTCCAGAGCTTTATTGTGGTTCATTCGAAATGATAGCTACCAAAGAATATTGCAAAGTTAGTATATAAGTTATATGTATTTCGTTAAAAAATCTTATTGATATATCGCTTTTGTTACATGATAGCCTTTTATTATTAAGTAGACAAGCCTTTTATTATTAAGTAGACAATTATTTACTTAAACTTTACTGAAAAGAAAAAGTAGTACCGGACTTTAACGCATACCATTGCACGTTACTTTATTTTAAAAGTTCAGATCGATATATCTTTTATAAAAAGTAATTGTTACTGTTACTTTCCCCCATGTCTACCTTCCTTGACGTTATTCTACAAGATTTTAAATTCCCAAAATTAAACCTAAAATATTAATTGATAGAATACATTTTAGAATTTTTTTTTAATACACTGAATCGTTATCTATCATTTATATATTATTTTTGTTCTTTTTAGAACAACGAATTTCCTAGCCCACCCGCGATCATATTTTTGATTGATGTGTCTTATAACGCTATTAATTCGGGAATGGTAGCGTTGCTGTGCCAAAATATGAAAAATCTTCTGTTTACTATTAAAAACAAGTTTAAAAAAACAACTATCTTAATTTTTAAAACACGTCTAGAAATATATTAAATGATTTACGATTATTTATCATGATTCTTAAACAAACCTTCGATTTATAAGGCTTTGACGCCAAGGGTGTCTTTTAAAGATTTTTTTATTAGTTAAAACTAGACTTTTTATTTTGTATATTTTAACATTGATCTTAAACTAAATTAAGATAAATGTATTAAGTCTAGTTTTAACTAATAAAAGAAATTACTACACTCGGCCTAATTCCATTTTTTACAAAAAGTATTACCTTTACCCCCCCCCCCTCCGCTTAATTTCCAGCTTTTAGATATGATTCTTATAAAAATTATCTTCAACACTCCCTCTAAACGAAGACTATGCCATTATAAACAATAATTTATCAGCTAAAAGCCTTCCCCCCCCCAGAATAACCTAGTAATTATGGTTACGATTATTTATTTATATAATTAAAACAAAAACTTTTATAATATTAAATAATATACATATAGCGGTGAAGAATTGGGCAATAAACTCAGAATCGGAATTATAACCTACGATAAAATGATCCATTTTTATTTGGCCAGAGTAAACTACAAAATTTAATTAATAATTTAACTTTTTTTTTATTAAAATTTTTTCATTATTGATAATTGCTTAAGGTTACGTCCTAAACTTAAAAAAATTTTTTAGCTTTAAAACGTTCATAATTTTTAAGCGTCTTAGCCATGTTTTTATTTTTAGATAAAATAATAATTATTTATTTATTTTCATTAACTCGTTTTCGTAAGTGATCTTTTCAAGTTTTGGACATAGTCGTCTAAAACTTAGATTTTTTCATGTTGCAAATTTTTTTTAATAATATTTTCTTTTTTTAATTTATAGTATATTTACATAGGGTTAGATTAAATTTTTAGTCAATAGCTTACCCGGGTAAACATGGCCACTATTAAACGGGGAATAAGAAGAAGTAAATAGTAATTTGGGCATAGAAATAAAAAAGAGTGAATTTTATTTTCAAAGATATTGATTTAAATCAAAATTTTATATTTTAACATTTAAATTTTAATAAAAAAATTATTACCTATTAATCACTTGACCTTTTACCATTAATACCTAAGTGAAAATTATTTAATAGCCTTTCCTATGCTTAATTATTATAATCACATTTTTCATCAATTTTGATTTTATATTAGTATTTATTTTTAAATTGTAAATTTTACCAATGACAAATTAAAATATTAAAACTGAAAAAATAAATTTTTTGTGTCTAAGTCTGTTTCTAAATTTGGATTAGGTTAAAAAGAGAGGAACTTTCTTTCTACTGAAGCTGAAGAAACTGCTATACCCCAAAGAGTTGATTGAAGATTAGGATTATTAAATTATATTTTAATATCATCAACACTCATATTTTATAATATTTCATATGGAAGCTGAGAACATTATTATACTAAATGTTTCTGATTTTTTGTTATTTAATTATCTACTGGTGTGCCAATATCGATACAATTACAACTTTTTTGTCATTCCAATCCGATCCTACCATTTATTTTTTTCAATGATTCAAGTCCGATTCGAAAACTCTTTGTTTGTAAAATAGGTCCTATACAGGGGAAAAAAATTAAAGAAAAATATTGTACGGAAATAGTACGATTTACAAATTTTTAAGCACTTCGTTTAATAGCGTTTTCTCGGTTTACCCGGTTAAACTATTTTTCTCTCTGATCTCTGTTCTCAACTTTTTACAATCCTGGGCATCGCCAAGTCCAACAACATGATTTAGTCTGAGAAAATGTCTGACCGATCCGAATTTGGTGTGATCAAACCTGGAGAGGGGTGCATAAAGTTTAAATGCCAATTATTTCAAATAATTATATGATGCATAAATTTAAATTTTATTTTTTATATTAGAATTGTCAGCAACCAAGGATTATGATAGAACCCGACCTGAACGATGTTTTCATTCCATCTCACAATGAATTCCTTTTAACTTTGGATCAAATGATCGAAAGTATCGAATGGTAATATAAAATTTTCTATCGATATTATATAACAGTTACTTCATTTATTTGGAAACATGTAATACTTTGGACAATATTTCTTATTTCCTTTCAAGACATTTAAATCACATCATAATTTTCAATAAGTATTTACACCAATTTCATAAAAACTTAACAATTTCAAGATAATTTTTTAAAAATAATTTAATATTTTATGTACTATTATAGCATATCTGATCAAATATTAGCCAATTTTTCCGAAACCAAATTGACCGAAATCATGCTGGGACCCGCGATTCAAACTGGTGTAGAAGCCTTAAAAGTTTGTATCATTTGATAATATAAATAGTTTTTGTGATATTATATTTAATGGTTGAAAGATCTCATATTTGGTTCTTAAATAAAATCCGCTGAACCGACAAAGCCCCTGCGCCGACTAGCCCTGGTCTCTCCTATTTAATATTTTTTTCTGAGTGTTAAGGAATTTTTCTTCTAAGCATTTTAGTTTTGATTCTGAATTAAAAAACATTAAAATATATGTAGCAATATACTCTTAGGGCTTTAGCTAAATTAATGACCTACGCAAGACTTAGAAAAATAAGTCAAATCCCAGGTCATAGACATTTGCTTAAGCCTTAATGCTTCTAAATTATTCTAACATACCTTGCTACATGTAATGTATAAAAATACTCTCCCTTTTTATGAATTTTGATTTTATTTACACAATATACAGCAAGCTAAATGCTGTGGAAAATTAATTATTTTTCACACCTCATTGCCAATATTAGAAGCTCCTGGGAAATTAGAAAATAAAGATGATCCTAAATTATTGGGAACTGAAAAAGAAAAAGTAAAAATATTAATAAATTTTATATTTTCATAGCATTTAAAATGATGATATTTAAAATTTTATTTATCATTTATTATATGTAGAACAAAGTAAGCACAATATAATAATTGTATATTATCTTACTTTTGGAATAAATTTAAACTTATATCTACCAATAAATTGATTTTTGTCGATATATGGATTGGGATTACAGATTAGGTTTTTCAGTCCAACCCCAATATTGCCCCTTAAAGATTTATTATTTTGAATTTTTAAAGTATATAATTACGGGATACCCCAGAAAATTTATGAACACGTTATCCTTGACATTGCCAAAGGCTTCAGACCAGGCAGATAGGGGTCACATTTGTTCGGGATTAAAATGATATATTCATGTTTAATTTGCACTAATCGGATTATTTTAAAAGGAACATATTTTGGTATTCACTTTCAATCAGGGACTCGGAACAACCTGTTCTGGTCAAAAAATTGTTATGTTTCAACTTTTGGAACGTTCTTAAAAAATATCTAAATATATTTTTTAAATCTACACATTTTAATTAATCTTTATTTAATCAATTATTACATCGAAGCTATAATATATTTTCTAAAAGATTATCATTTATATTGGTTCTTTGTGGTGTTAGTATAAATTTAATGTATCGAAAAATAACGTTCAGTAGCTGGCTTATGGAGTTGCTGATACGATTTGGGCCAGAATTTTTTATTTTATTAAATTCCCTGTATTCTAGTGAATTTTCGATTTATCTAGACGATCCGCTCCAAATTTTTTTATAGTTGATAGAATATCATTCTTTTTGTAAGTTTTGCTATGCCTTTTTATCCTTGGACCATAGAAGCATTTCTAATTTTCATCATATTCTTGTCCTTCTGATTTATTTGAATTACTTATTACATTAATATGATTAATGATTATTTATTATTATAAAAAAATATATATATAAGAAAATAAAAAGAACTTAATAGAACCTGTTAGTTTGAATAAAAATTTATAATTATAGAAATAAACTTTAAAAAATTATATATTTTTAATTCCGGGAAGGTTCCGTATTACACGTTGGGTTCGGTTCCCGCTCCATAGATTTACTCAAAGTTCCGTTTCATATCCCTACTATCAATATGAGCAACCTATTAAACTCACCTTATTATTTGTACAACAATTTTAAAAAAATATAATTTTCAGAACATTTTACTCCCTTCCTCCACGTTCTACACGAAGTTAGGGGAAACTTGTATCCAGACTGGGTGTGGCGTTGACCTCTTCATATTTCCCAATTCTTACATTAATCTTGCCTCTCTCGGCGAAATATGCAGGGTAACTGGTGGACATGTCTACAAATACGACAATTTTAGGGTTTATTGAAACTTTTCCATTCTACGAAAACAATCATTTTCAATAAGATGGTCTTTTTCTTTATAAAATATTGTAGGGAAATTATCCATGTGAATATATTTAAATTTGAATTTATTATATTAAAAAAGCCATTAACTCTAAATTATAGTGAAGATTTTAAATTGAATTAATTCATTGGTTAAAATGAGTTTAAGAAGGTCATAAAGTCATTTTACTACAAGCCTTACTCTTAATCCTATTCACACTATATACTTTTGCATTAATATAAAAGGCTGAAACAGATGGGGAACGATTGATATCTCATTTACACCAATTGTTTAAAAGACCTATTTCATTCGATTCAATTATGAAAGTTCGCACCAGCACAGGTTACATATATGTCTTATCTAATATCTGCCCAATTTATTAGATGATTGTTACAATAATAATTTATATATATTTTTTTTAAGTGATCTAACCTAAATTTTGATCCTCCAAAACTTATTCATTTGATTGCTTTTACCATTTCATATTTTATATAATGTCACGTATTAGAATTTAATTTTTATATTTTTTCATAAGGCATCAGACCTGTCGAATATTATGGCAATTTTTACATGGAAAATTCAACGGACGTTGAAATTGCTATACTAGATCCAGAGAACAGTATAACCGTGGAACTCAAACACGACGACAAGTTGTCTGAACAAGAAAATATGTATATACAGGTTAAATTTATTTAAATCATTAATATTAATTTATATAATTTGTGTATTTCGAATAAAATTTAAATACAATGAAGGACAAATAGCCTGATATAATTTAGAGATATTGATATGCTTATTTTTGTTACATAGTTGTCCCTTCCCTTTGGTTTACAAAGATCTTAATTTTCATTTATGAAGACTTATTGATCAAGAAAAAGAAGCAGAGATAGTTTGTTTTGACAATTCTCAGAGCCATTCTCTGTCGTAGGCAGTATCCTTAATTGAGATCAACATTCCTAACTATACTGTTGCTCTAACTCCTTGAAAAAGGTTAGGTCGTGAGCGTCGAATGATGTTAATGTTATCGCAATTAATGATAAGAATATAAAATTAGTGAGGTAACGTTGGCGAATATTTGCCGAGTTTATTCTATATCCACGTGAACATCGCGATTTATATAGGTAGTTCGGATTGAGGAGACATCTTGGTTCGATGAAATGGCAGTAGCTCTCATCGGGTTATTTTAAGTAGTTTATAACATAGTCGAAGATTTTGTTTAGTAGATATATTACTGAGGTCCAGTAGGCTAATGGAAGATGTTATTATTTCCCCAATGAACAATTTATTGGTAGGTGGGTTTCAGTATTTATAAGCATGTGATATAGAGGGTAAAATTCTAGATAACTCGTTATATTTATAAGTTGTAATTTGCAATGTATTTATATAAATATTTTATCCAAATGGTGCATATTAGTTGGAATTTAGAATGATGTTGATTTATTGGGATCAAAATATCATATTATGATAATGTTTAGCCATAAAATATTGAATCAATTTTATAAAAATGGAATATATGTAGCTTTGATAAAGTCTTTATGATTATAATACATTGATTTTTGGATGCAATAAAAATTGGTTAATTTATGATAAAATATATAGAACAGTTATTGTAATATCTTGAGTTTAGCATTGATATATTGTGGCAATCTGATATATTTGGATTTTGATAGACAGTTATTTACGAATGATATATTTAGTTTTGGATGCTATAGAGATTAGTTATAAGAAAATGTAGAACATAGTGTTGTAATTAAGGTGTACCGATACCACTTTTTGGAGGTCGATCCAACACAATCAATAATCGATATTAAGTTGATATCTGCCAATTACCCATCCGATATCACTTATCCGATTTTGTTAGTTATACGTATTTAAATTTTTATTATACCATAACATAAGTCATATAAAAAATATACTATTTTCAGTTATGTTAATCAATAAAAGTATACAAATCATCTGTTTATAGAGTAAAATCATTGTAAATTTTTTTGTTCCAAAAGTTAAAAAGTAGAATCCTAACTAGTCTATTCATGATTAATATAAATTGTTAAAAAAAAGATTTATTTAGTTTTTAAAATCATAAACATTCTAATAAAAATAAATTATGCATTTTATTACTTTTTAGCATATTTTAATTTATTATGGGTTTTTATAAAAAAAAATATCAGTTCAATTATATAAGAATGTTCTTAACTTATACATAAATATGTTTTCTTAAATATTAAATTATTACCTAATTTTTTGGGATCAGATCGGAAAATTTAATAATATCGGTTGATAACCTTTATTTCTATAAAAGACAAAAGATCAGTCCCTATATTTGTAAATATAGGAGTTTAATGATGATATATTGTTGAGTTGTGGTAATTTTAGGCTTAGCAGATGTCATGATCTGAGTTTGATAGTTGTAGGTGTGCATTGGATTTATATAAGGTTGTTCCAAGTGTTGCATGTTGAAAATTTGTTGTTTTAAAATTATGAATATTTAGTTTTATAACCGAGGACCAAATTTAGTTGAAGGAATTTAAAATGAAGTTAATTAGATGGGATCATAGGTTCGGATTTTGGTTAGCCTATCAAAATGATATCATTTTTTGAAAATTCATATTTCTTTTACGGCTAGATTAAAGGTAATTTGGCATTGAAAACAACTGGTTATTGTAAATAAACTTTCGGAAATTTCCTTGTACTCTTCAAAACGATTATTGATCAATTAGTTAAGTAGAGACAATGTTGGAAGTAAAATAATAATGGAATTAAACTGGAATGCGCTTAGAAGTAAAATAATGAGATGGAATATATACCGTTACCAAGACAACATTGTCTCTTACTTAACTAAGCAATATATTGATCAACAATCGATTCGAAGTTTACAAGGAATTTTTTAAAATCTTTTTTACAAAACAAAAAACCAATGCAAAATTACTTTTATTTCTAGCCATAAAATGATAAAAATTTTGGCAGTTATCTAAAATTAGAACCAATTATCACTCCTCGATCCCAACCAATCAACCTCATTCTAAGCTATAACCGATTATTCATATTAAAGGTGATTTAAAGGTTCCGTTTTTTAATAATAAAATTATGGAAATAATATAAACCAAAAATGTATATATGGTTCTCACGAATCTAGACATTTTCTTTTTGCGTAAAAGGACGCAAAATAATTTGTATTTCTATTTCAATATTATTTTTTAAAAAAATACTACTTCAATTTTAAAAGCGATGCGTTTTATTTATAAACACAACGTTAAAAGCTACTGTTAAATTCGTAAGCTTTAGTATCCAACATTTTAATATTTCCAATCAACCGATGACCTATATTTTTATATATGTACTGAATCGGCTAATTCTACATTAAAAAATAGGTAGTACCCTAGTTATATTTAAGTTGGATATTACTGGTAAAACAGATTTAATAATAAATATGTACAATTTCATTTATTTCTAAATCCTACCTGAATTAATTTTTTTTAGTTTGAAAGTATAAAATTCGTCACCACTTCGGAGGTCGATACATGGTTCAAGTGTTGTTAAACAGCTTGTTTTAACCGATTTTTAAAAACGGCTAAATCACTATTTTAGTATAATATTACCTAAGCATCGAAATATCTCTAATAGATGTCCAAACTTCTGCCAGCTATGAGCAAAATCCCCAGGCTTGTGTAATATTTTTATGACTAAAATCTTGAGTTAACCAGTTTTAAACATTTAACAACAAGTACTTCAAGTTTCAAAGTTAGTTATATTTCAGCCACATAAATAAGATATAATAGAATCTCAGATTATTATAAATCTGATTCGCTCATCAGAATACCTAAATGAGAGAGAAATCCAAGAGTCATATTGAAAGCCCACTACTAACCTCGCTTAAATTTCGTTACTTATCACTCAAGAGTTTTCGCTTAACAACATCTGATATGAAAATTTTATTAAGATGTATATCAAATAATACACATGACGGACTTAAAATATTTTCGATATTTACTTTTCATTTTTTGTAATCCAAGAGAGCATATATTTTTATATTCACTGAATTTTTTTTCCATCTTAAATCATTCATGGCTATTTAATATTATTACTTATAACAATCATCTTTATATTATTAAAATATAAAATAAGGTTGCCATTTTATATACCACTATGGGTGGTGAAAGAAGACTCAGAATTCATAATTTATCTATGAAATGTAGTAATCTGTTCACGGATATATATAGGATGTGTGATTTGGACACTTTAATCAATCTCTTAGCTAAACAAGGTCCATTAAATTTAAATTCATTTTTAATAATTATGAAATTGGATTTTTATATCATCATAAGATTAATTTTCAAATAAATTTCTTCAAACATGGCCGTCAACAATTTTTAATAGTTTCATTTTTACAATATATACACTTAAATTTATTATATTAAATCGCACCATATATACCTGCGATTTTACTAATTTAAACAAAACATTTCCATAATAAGGTAAAACTAAGCCACATCTAGTGTTTTTAAACTTCTCTATTTTTAAAAACGGCTAAGCCAATATTTTAGCTAAATATATTTTACGTAAGCCTGGAGATTTTGCTCACAGGTGACACGAAGATTTGGACATCTGTTAACAAATTTCGAGTCTTACGTAATATTGTTTTGGCTTAAAATCGGCAAAATCGAGCCGTTTAACAACTAGCGAAATATCCGTAAAAAATAAACAAATACATTGCATTATAATAAAATCAGTGATCATTCATTTCCTTCATATATTTTTGAAAATTACGATTTTTAAAAAAAAAATATTAAGCTGTCCGAGGCATTTTTATGGCCTCCGCTAAACAGGTGAAAGAAACTTCTAGCAAATTATGCGCTCAATCATTAGCTTGCTACCGCAAACAATGCGCAAATAATTCTTCCTCTGGTCAACTCATATTACCCGAATGCATGAAATTACTTCCTCTTTACATTTCTTGCTTATTAAAAACCGACGCTATGTTGGGAGGTGAATATATCATAATACAATATATTTTTTAAGGTGGGAGTGACAATGTATTGCTGATGGCAATCTATTTAATATGATTTTTGAGTTTACCAGTTTCTCTTTTAAATTCTCTTTCTTCCATTTTCCATCCTCTTAAAAACCGTAATTAGAGAGACGCGTTCTCCTTTATTACATTTAGTAATTAAAACAATTTTAAATAACAGACTTATGTCACCTTAATTTCTTTCTTTGGTAAATTGTTATTTACGCGATTTTAATAATGATTTAAAGGTATATCAATCAAGACCGATGATCGGAACTGGATTTTGTACATAGTCAGGAATATGAGTGTTCTGGAAAGCAACGGATACGTTTACCCTCGACTTATACCCTTAGTAAACATAAATACATAATTTAAATACCTTATATAGTTTGTCAATATTCCTATTTAAATTTGGATTTCCTTTTAAATGAATGCCATAAAATTTAGAAACCTAACCCTATATTTAATTTAGTACTCATTTTAGATTTTAAATACCTTTAAAATGACGTTATATAAAAATAAACAATAAAGCACAACATTGATATGAAAGATGAAAACGCTCCGACTATTCCTCATATGATTAGATGCTCGGCTAGCAAACTTGAACAACATGGCGTTTATATACTGAGTAATGAACATGTTTTTTTTTGCTATGCAATTTTATGGCTTTCTTAAAAAATTTATGACTAATTAAACACAGATACTATTAAATTATATTGTGAATATTCATTTATACTATTTAAACAATGAAAATTTAGTACACATTAGCGATTGTCGCAATAATTATATTTATATTTACCTAAATTTTATCCTATATGATTTTTCGCAGACAATGGCTTATCCATGTACCTATGGATCGGTAGTTTAGCTAATCAAGAATTTTTGCAAGAAGTGTTTGGTGTTACAATGATTTCTCAAATCGATATTAATAAGGTAATGTAGGCAATTTATTTTTTGAGTGTAATATCAAATTTTACAATATTTTTTTTAAAAACTAAATGTTCATGATTATAATTTTATTTTTGACAATGAAACATATTAGAGATTATAAAATTTATTTTTTTAAATTTAATTTTAAGTTAATTTAATTATAATTATAGTTAATTAATTATAATTTTAAATGGAAGGATATTAAAAATTCTACTTTAATTTTTAAACATTTTTCTAAATATTAATTTAAGTAGTAATTAAAATTAAATAAAACGAAATTTTATAATTTTTAATACGCTGCTCTGCCAAAAATAAATTATAATATTTTTTTATTTAAAAAAATATTTCTATTAAATGTTGTACAGGGATTACCACAGCTTAATACAGCCTTGTCGTTAAGAATTAATTTTATCGCCACTACTCTTCAACAAAGGAGTTATATACATCCTAAGGTATTGACCTTTCATATAAATCTTTTAGATGTTTATACAAAGAAAAAAATATAGAATGATCTATAATATAATATTTCCTCATAAATATGTTTTATATTTCACTTTGTTTTTTGTTTGTTTAAAAAATAATGTACATCATTGCTCAGATCATCAATCATTTAATTTTAAATATTTATAAATTTATATTTCCCACTTAGCTTGTGTTGATAAGAGAAATGGACCCGCAAGCTAACTGGGTCAAGAGGTTGTTACTGGAAGACCAATCTACCATATCGGCTGATATCCCTTCCTACGTTGATTTTTTGTGTTTCATATACAAGGAGATTAGAAATATGCTGGATTCTTAATTTATATTATTATAATATGCCGAACAATTTTTTCCTACTTATACATGATATTTTAAAGAAAATGAATAATAGATAGTAAGACGAATATTTAAAATATTATGCCATTTTTATTAATTCTATCGATTTATAAAAACCTTCGGACACAGTTTTAATTATGGACTTAAACTTATTTATCAATGTTTTTAAAACTTTACTAAAAATTGTTTCAGAGCAAAATACTATTTGATGATCTAAACGCTAATATATTTAATAATTTTAAAGTTTTTTTTATTAGAATAAATGTTTTGTCATTTAATTTTATTTTAATATGACTTTCTTTTCTATCTGTATGTCTACGTATGACGATATAAATAAATTATTATTTATATTTTCGTTATTTGAATGGCCTGAAATTTAACTTATTTATTTATATAATGTTATTTATTATGCCGAAAATGATGTTTTATTGGTATTTAATTACATTATAAAACAATTTTTTTTAAACCCAATTCTAAATCTTTATAAAGTTTTTTTGGAAGTGAATTAATTATATTACAAACGGAAAAATAAACATGAAATTTAATAATGGTCATTTATAGATAATCATTCACATTACAACACATATATCTTTTTGGGGCTGCACAGATTAAAAATCAGCCCAAACTGACTAGTTAAGATTTTTAAAAGGTTTTTGGGCCCTGCCCATTAATTTTTTTAATATATATTACCTGGACCGGAATAATTTTTTTTCATAGAAAAAGATAAATAATTTGCATTTATCTATTAAAAAGAAATTTCAGGCAAATATTTTGCACAAGTTTTAGCGGCTGATATTGTCCGCGAATCGTTCGGATTTTGGGCACAGATATTTAGTATATCGGCCTGGATAATTGGTCATTTAAAACGGCTGATATTTATTGAAGAGCTTTTAATCGTTTTTTAATTAGATTTTTTATTTGAATGAACATAACTCTCATTCATAACTCCCTTACATGTCGTAGCGTTAGTTTTTATAAAATTTTAATCGGAATTAGATTACGGAACTAAAAATGGTTCCCGTTCTGAATATTTTTTAAAAAAATGGTTCTTCCATTTCGTACAAATTAGGGGTTGTAGCTACGGTTCTAAGCTTTGACACAGCGATTCCTATAAATAGTAAATGACGGTCTCCGGTTTCCTAGATTTTTCCGCTGGTTACAAACGGATGTTAAGTATGAAAATATCAAAATTATATAAATTAAAAGGCATTGTTTTTATGTATTGGGTAAAAAATATTCAATTTGTAGAATTGTTTAATAAAATTATCAAAATATTAACACAAAATTAGCGCTGCGCCAGAATAAGCGCCTCGAAGTTATTTTCAGAAAGAGTGCATGAGTCTGGCCAAGCCGAAGTATTTTAACATTTTGATATAATTTTTACTTTTTTTAATTTTAATGGAAATTTTTTTTTATTTCAAAAGATAATCTATTATTATGGCAAACATTGAAGTTCAGCGTCTACATGAGTTGTGGTAGATTTTAACAATTTGCAATAAATTCAAGTATTTTAAAGGGGGTTGGGGTTAGGGTATAATTTTTAGAATGTTATCATTGGATAATATATTGCTAAAATAATATATAATTTAATTATAGACCCATTATAATATAAATAGATTGCTAAATATTGACCAATATTATATATGTTGTAATACAACTATATAACGATTTATTTATATATAAGGTATTTGTATAAATTGAAATTTTGTCCTATATATATTGAATCAATTTAGTGTAAATTATTATCTAAAAAGAAAGTTAATATGTCTAATTTACATTATATAAACTCATAGCCACAAACAATGTCCACAAAGATAAATATATGTAATAGAAATAAAAGACCATTAATATATAAAGTAATATAATATTACTACAATATACATAGTCATTATTCTTCAAATAAAACATTTCTGGATAATTTCCAGACATTCTATTAGCTAACTCATATATATATATGTTAAACAAAATGCTATAATAATGCATCCAATGTAAAGGAGGAGGTTTTTAATTTAATTCATATTCTAAAAGCTAACTTTTTTGCAATCGCAATTTTTTGATAGTTGATTATGGGATATTGATAATTTAAGTTATTTTTTTTTAATATATGAAGAGTGTACCAATATTATTAAAATCAAGTAGTTATTTTAAGGGAGTGGGGCATCGCTAACCTTTACAATTTTAGGGGGCTCAACTAGCCCCCATACCCCCTAATTTGCGGATGGGCCCGCGTTTGCCCAGCCTTAGGCTGGGTTTTATATTAATGTATAATATATTTTTAAGATTTATTAACTTGGAACAATTTTTCTGAATATTTAATATTCTATTTAATAATATATTTTATTCCAATAATATCTTTATTTGTTTTTTTTATGTCCTTTTATATAAAATACATTTATTTATTTTTTTAATACATTAATTTAATTGAATATAATATACCATTTTATCTTTTTATTATGCCTTGAAAGTAATATATTACATCTATCCTCTCCCTTTTTTTTATGCTCTCGATTTGGAACGGTATAAATTGTTTTCTTATTCGTATTGGATAACGGCTACTTGTACTTTCGTTCTCTAACACGGTTTGATCAGTCGTGCCGATGTCACTCTTATCATTTATGATGACATCTTTGTTTATTGAGTCTTGATCGGATCAATATCTTTTGCCATCACGTCATGTATCGGCTCAATGTCTTTTTCTATAGAGTTTTGTGTAGGATCACTTTCATTCATTCGAGGTGTTATTTGTATCGGTTCTCTTTCTCTTCCTTCCTCTCCTTTTTAATATCGGAATCATTGAACCTATGTTTTAACTGATTAATATGTCTTCTCCAAAAAACCTGGTAGCTGAGATATGTATGGATGTGGATAAATTGGTTTTATTAATTGTAAAGGTCCTATGGGTTGAAATTTAAGCATCATTTAACTTGGTGATTGTTTAGTGGTTATTTGTGGCGTATTTCGATAATTAAATAAAAAATCTTGTATTTTATCATAATCATTATTATTTTTTTTAAAGTTTGTACTAGCCGCTCTGCTTCTCCGTTAGTTCTAGGGTGGTACGGCGCACTATATACATTTCTAATTGATAATTGTTTGCAAAATAAACTGAATTCTCTACTTTGAAAGGGGGGCCCATTATCCGTAACAATCGTATTGGGGTAACCAAAAATACAGCGTCTACATGAGCGGGAGGGGTAGGAACAGTTTGCATCCTATTTTTTTGAGGGGGGGGGGGGGTAGGCTGCTTTAATGATGGTAAGATAAATTTTTTGGGGGGTTATCTATTAAATTTTAAGATGAAATAGGACAAAATTTATTGCTGTAAAAATTAATACTTTTAGATTTATTATAATACAATTCATCGACCAAATCTATATATTGCAAACAATCATACACACTGTTTTCCAAATAAAACTTTCTGCTATCATTTCAGCAAGCTCATAATGCCATAATAATTAAATAATTGTAACTAATGGAGGTTTTAATTGAATTTATTATCTAAAAAATAAATTCTTTATATTCACAAAATATCGATAGTTGGTAGTAGAGATAGATTAATTTAAGTTGTCCTTTATAAATTCTCTAAAAAGAGTATCAATAAATTTAAAAAGTAAAAATAATAATAAGGAGACACCGCCGCCGAAGCCGGCAATTTTTTAGGGGGGCTAGGCAGGTTTTTGAGGAGGTTTGCATCCAGTGAAAATCCTGTCATGTAGACGCTGCAAAAATAGCAAAAAGTCTTAACAATAATTTTCTTACTTCAGTAAAATTATTAGTCGATATTTTTTGTATTTCAGGCCATTTACTAAAATTATCTATTATTACTAGATATATATCTCCGTTAATGGGTCCGGCAAAATCTAAATGAATTTTCCCCCATAGTTTATTTGCGGAGGGCCATTTCCCTATGATTGTTTTATTTCCAGGATTATTTGTCTGACATAGTTCACAATTCGTAAGCGTGTAATTCAATATCTTCGTTAATATTTGGCCACCAAACATTCTCTTGTGCCAATAATTTTGTTTTAGTATACCCCTGATGCCCCATATGTAAAAAAGACAAAATATTTACTTGTAATTTTTTTGGAATTTGGTTCTTAAACCCCATAATATACATCCTGCTTCCACCGTGAGTTCATTTCATCGTGGAAAAAACGGTTTTAGCTTTTCCTCCATTATCTTCGGCCACCCAGTTGCAATGTAGCGTGACACCTTTGATAATATCGGGCCATTTCTTGTATGCGCTTTTATATTTAACGCTGAAATAAATTGTGAAGCATCCGATACTATTAAATTAATATCTAGCTCTTCCCAAGTAGATGGTTCACCGTCGATTGGGAACCGGGATAGCATATCCGCATTACTATTTTTTTGTCCCTTTCAGTTGCAATTCATAATCATAATTGGCTATTAATAATGACCACCGTACTAATCTTGAGGACATATCTGTAATTCTTTTATGTGGATTGAGTAACGATATCAGTGGTTTATGATCTGTAATAAATGGTTGCCAATTAAATATTGTTTAAATTTAGTAGTCCAAATTTGCTAAAGCTTCACGCTCTATCTGACTATAATTTCGTTCGGCTGCATTTAATGTTAGAGACGCGAATCCAATTGGGTTTTCCTAGTTGTTAATTTTATGAGATATAACGGATCCTATTCCTTGTTGCGACGCATCCGCAGCTAGAATTATCGGGTTTCCCGGATTATAATGAGTTAAAATTGGTGCTTCTGATATTATTTTTTTAAAATTATTAATTGCTATTGTTTCATTATTCGCCATTTCCATGACACGTTTTTTAGTAACAGTCGCTATAATGGCGCGGACATCGTTGAACAGTTCTTTATAAATTTTTGATAATAGTTAATTATACCTATAAAAGCTTGTAATTTTTTAACGTTTTTCGGTAACGGTGCGTCTAAAATTGCATTGACGTTTTTATTTGTTGTTGCGATTCCCTCTTCGCTAATGGTGTGACCTAAGAATTCAATCTTTTCTTTAAAAAAGTTACATTTTTTTAAATTTAATTTCATACCGTTTGTTTCTAATGTCTTAAGCACATTTATCAAATTTTTTTTATGATTCTCAATTGATTCCTCAGTAATTATTATATCGTCTAAATATTCCGCTACCCCGGGTAGTCCTTTTAATAAAGAATATATTGCTTGTTGGAAAATGGCTGGTGCTGAGGTTACCCCGAACGGAAGTCGTGTAAAGCGATACAATTCATTCGGCGTGTTGATCACTAACAGCTTATTTGCCTCGTCATCTAGCTCTATTTAAAAATATGCTTCGGATAAATCTAATACCGTATATTTGGATCCATTACCTAGTGTGGCTAATAATTTATTAATTCTGGGTAAAGGATACTTATGTTTTACCGATAGATTTGCTTTAAAATCTTTCAGTAAACCTAACTTCTTAGTAAATAATGATGAAAATTTATGTTCAATTTCATCCTCCCAAACCTGATTAACTGTATTACATTTATTTGATTACATTCAAGGCATAATAAAAAGATAAAATGATATATTATATTCAATTAAATTAATGTATTAAAAAATAAATAAATAAATGTATTTTATATAAAAGGACATAAAAAAACAAATAAAGATATTATTGGAATAAAATATATTATTAAATAGAATTACTACATGGCGCAGTTTCAAATGGTGAAATTTAATATAAAGGAGTGTGAAATGGAAGTTTATTAATTAAAGATGGAATTCATTTTTTAAATCGCCAAAACAGATGACAAAAAGTCATTTTTATTAGCAAATATTGGACTTGAGGTTTATTCAAAATTATTTACTTTGTGTTTGCCAAAGACATTAGAGGAAGTGTCATATGATGATATAATTATATTATTAAAAAATTATTATGCGAAGAAAATGAATTTTATGCTGGAGAGATATTATTTTTTTAAAACGGAACAAGAAAGAGGAGAAAAAATTACAGAATATATAAATAAATTAAAGATAAAAGCAAAGACGTGTGAATTCAAAGAGATGTATAATACAGTATTACGGGATAAATTAGTATCGGGAATTACTAATGAAAAAATCTAATGAAATTAATCAACACGCCAGACTTGACATGGGAAAAGGCTGTACAAATCGCTACTTCAATGGAGACAACAGAAATGATTTCATATAAAAAATTATCTGCAGGATAGGAGATAAATAAAATATCAACAGTAACAAGGGAACAGTATAATAAGTATAAACCAGTTTCAAAAATTATTTGTTATTGTTGTGGATTAGAAAATTACATAAAACCGCAGTGCCCAAATCTAAATACCATCTGTCATAATTGTGGGATAAAAGGACATTTACAGAAAGTATGCAGAAGCAAGCATGTTACGAAAGAATATATTCGAACAATAGATATTCCAGAAAAGGAGCGAGAAAATATTGAGGATTGGGATTCTTCAGAAGAGTCACGAGCAAGATTTGAGGTGAAATTATTGATAGATAAAATTTATATTAACTTTTTAATTGACACAGGATCAGCAGTGTTCATTTTAAATATAAAAGAAGTTGATCGTTTAAAAAGACCAATAAAAAAGTCGGACACCATTTTAACATCTTATAATAATGTATTAATCGAGATTAAAGGTAAATGTATATTACCCGTTAATTATATAAATAAAATTATATATCATGAATTTATAATTGTATACAATGGTATTAATTTGATAGGTAGAAATTTAATAAACCAATTAAAGTTAATAAAAATAAATAAATGTAATACAGTTAATGAGGTTTGAGAGGATAAAATTGAACATAAATTTTCATCATTATTTACTAAGAAGTTAGGTTTACTGAAAGATTTTAAAGCAAATCTATCGGTAAAACCCAACCCCAACTTTTAATGTCTGCAGACCGATTCCTTTTGCGTGGAAGGAAAAATTAGAAACGGAATTGCAACGACTGGAATCCATGGGAGTTATAGAAAGGCTAAAATACTCGAATATCCTTCTCCGATTGTGCCGATACTGAAAAAAGATGGATCCTTACGAATCTGTGGTGATTTCCGACAAACGGTTATAATATTTTGATTGATAAGTATCCTTTACCCAGAATTAATGAATTATTAGCCACACTAAATGGATCCAAATATACGGTATTAGATTTATCCGAAGCATATTTTTAAATAGAGCTAGATGACGAGGCAAATAAGCTGTTAGTGATCAACACGCCGAATGGATTGTATCGCATTACACGACTTCCGTTCGGGGTAACCTCAGCACCAGCCATTTTCCAACAAGCAATATATTCTTTATTAAAAGGACTACCCGGGGTAGCGGAATATTTAGACGATATAATAATTACTGAGGAATCAATTGAGAATCATAAAAAAAATTTGATAAATGTGCTTAAGACATTAGAAACAAACGGTATGAAATTAAATTTAAAAAAATGTAACTTTTTTAAAGAAAAGATTGAATTCTTAGGTCACACCATTAGCGAAGGGAATCGCAACAACAAATAAAAACGTCAATACAATTTTAGACGCACCGTTACCGAAAAACGTTAAAAAATTACAAGCTTTTATAGGTATAATTAACTATTATCAAAAATTTATAAAGAACTGTTCAACGATGTCCGCGCCATTATAGCGACTGTTACTAAAAAACGTGTCATGGAAATAGCGAATAATGAAACAATAGCAATTAATAATTTTAAAAAAATAATATCAGAAGCACCAATTTTAACTCATTATAATCCGGGAAACCCGATAATTCTAGCTGCGGATGCGTCGCAACAAGGAATAGGATCCGTTATATCTCATAAAATTAACAACTAGGAAAACCCAATTGGATTCGCGTCTCTAACATTAAATGCAGCCGAACGAAATTATAGTCAGATAGAGCGTGAAGCTTTAGCAATTATATTTGGACTAATTAAATTTAAACAATATTTAATTGGCAACCATTTATTACAGATCATAAACCACTGATATCGTTACTCAATCCACATAAAAGAATTACAGATATGTCCTCAAGATTAGTACGGTGGTCATTATTAATAGCCAATTATGATTATGAATTGCAACTGAAAGGGACAAAAAAATAGTAATGCGGATATTCTATCCCGGTTCCCAATCGACGGTGAACCATCTACTTGGGAAGAGTTAGATATTAATTTAATAGTATCGGATGCTTCACAATTTATTTCAGCGTTAAATATAAAAGCGCATACAAGAAATGGCCCGATATTATCAAAGGTGTCACGCTACATTGCAACTGGGTGGCCGAAGATAATGGAGGAAAAGCTAAAACCGTTTTTTCCATGCCGAAATGAACTCACGGTGAAAGCAGGATGTATATTATGGGGTTTAAGAACCAAATTCCAAAAAAATTACAAGTAAATATTTTGTCTTTTTTACATATGGGGCATCAGGGGTATACTAAAACAAAATTATTGGCACAAGAGAATGTTTGGTGGCCAAATATTAACGAAGATATTGAATTACACGCTTACGAATTGTGAACTATGTCAGACAAATAATCCTGGAAATAAAACAATCATAGGGAAATGGCCCTCCGCAAATAAACCATGGGGGAAAATTCATTTAGATTTTGCCGGACCCATTAACGGAGATATATATCTAGTAATAATAGATAGTTTTAGTCAATGGCCTGAAATACAAAAACTATCGACTAATAATTTTACTGAAGTAAGAAAATTATTGTTATGACTTCATACATATGCCTCAATTGATAATGGTTTTAAAAACCACATAACATAAGCAATATAATTCTTATCAACTTACATTGACAAAATGTCATGAAACTAATATAACTCTGTTTACACAATGTTTTATAGAAAGGACCAATAAGGAAATATTTATAGGTCCAACCAAATTAACAATTCTTGAAGAAAAGAATATAAACGACCAATCCAAATCATAAAACTATATGGTGTTAGAGCTTCCTATTAGATGACATGATGGAAGCTAGATAAATAATCGAGAAAATTATTGTGAGATATTATTTTCTTAAAGATTATCTTCCATTTTTAATGATATATAAACGACTACACAGTTGACCATTATTGTTAATCTAAAATATGCTCTCAACAACTATAATAATCTTAAATAACATAGCCACACAAATAATAGATGCTGGTTATTTTTCAGTCATAGCCATGACACCCACGATGTTAACTCATATCAGAATTTATTATGCTAGATAAATTGATAAAATAAAAACACTAAAAATAATTAGAAGAAATTATGCAAATATATTGGAGCCTTGAGTTATTTACATGGCAAGGATGCCATATTAATAATGAAACATTTTGTAACTATAAAATAAGAATCAGAGTGATATGATGAAAGCAATTAATATTTTATATATTATTGTCGCACCACCTCTAGTTGGTATATTATATCTTAAAATAATAGTAGTTTGTAATAATATCAAAAATATACTAGTATTAAAAAGATAACTCAAAACTGTTTTTCAAAGGAGAAAAAAATAGCTTTCCTAAAAACACGTAAAAAAAGTAGAAGAAAAAATATTAATTTATTACATCCATTGTGAGATGAGTAATAAAATGTTTATTTTTTAATAATATTTTAAAATAAATAGATGGCGTTAATTGAATACAAATTGTATTTATTGTCAAAAGCATTTATTAGTAAAATTTATTAAAATATTAACTAATATATTATATAACTATCAAATACGTCTGAAGTGGCATTTTACCTAATATTTTTATAAACAATTATACATAATAGAGGATTATAAACAATATGTATACTTACCTTTTATAAAGAAATCTCTTTTACTTGTTTGGAATGAAAATATTTTTATGAAGAGGCATGGTAATTAAATTTTGATTAATGATTTTGAACTAGGCTAATTACAATATTAGATTTGTTAATTTTCAATTAATAAGTGATTGATTAATTAGGGTTATATAATAATTTAAATAATAAAAGTCAATTATGCTTCAGCTGTTAATGCTAAATTAATATTTAGAGAGTGTTGATATTCTATTTTTAACACAGAATTTGATTGCAAGCATACATAGTGAAAATATAATATATATGTATTAATCTAATCTAATAATTAAAATAATTATCATTTATCAAAATTTATATAGTCATTAATTTTTTAATAATCAAAATAAATCTATATATTTAATAGAATTATAAAAGAAATCGTTCAGGGGCCAATCAAAAAATTTATTTTAGTTCAAGAGGATATTTAAGGAGCCATTATAAAAAAAAATTTTGCTTCAGGGGGCTATTCAAAGTTTTCAGGGGGCTCGACCCCCTGCGCCCCCGCTAGTGACGCCATTGTGGTAGGATATAGGCTTTTGAGGGGGAGGGTTGCTTAAAGTGAATATCCTGTCATGTAGACGCTGCTGTAACTTTATTTACTTAAAGTTAGGCCTAATTCAATAGTTTATGACTAATGTTAATTTTTTGAAATTAACAGGCTTGATTTTATATGCTAAAATTAGGCCCTAGCCTAATAAATTTATTTTGTAGATGATTAGTATAAATTTATTCAACAACGTGAAATAAATGGTATTTATACTTTGGGTGTTGAAAGTTATCGAATGTTTTTGGCTGGAGTTATCCAAAAATAATGTGATTAACTAATGTTTTCTCTGCTCTACACTATTCCGAAATAATCAGTTTTCCTGGAAATGAGAGGGAATAACATAACAATTACTCTCAGCTAAGTCAGTAACAAGTTTGATTGGGAACATATTTTAACGATACACCTTTCGTATTGTTAGAGGAAAATGGAATGGATATAGAATTTGACGAAAAGAATCTAACCCTGCTAACTATTATGCTGCTAAGGCCTTGAGATATGATCACTCTTGCGAATTTGCAGGCTAGAAGATTAAATGACAAAAAATCTATTTACACTAAATATGTTATTAAAATATCTCGTCAGTAATATGTTAAAAAATTTATACCAAATGAATCTGCGAGTGCAAAGGTTGATTTTAAATATTCACCTAGGGAAAATGTTTATATACGGTGGATAGTGGTTAACAGTGGTTTTGTCAAGCAATTCCCTATTTTTAGCCCGTTAAAAAACAGTGAATCCTAATTTTTTCACGGCTAAATGAGCTGGAGGAGGGGGTGGGTAAGAGCAGTTTGCTTTCAAATTTTTTGAAGTGGAGGAAGGAATCTAAGATAGTTTGTAAACATCTAGTTGGTAAGCATCTGAGGTAGTAAATATAAATAGGCATCTAAGGTAGTAGGTGGTAAGCAAAGGTGGGTAGGTATCTAATATGGATATAGTTTATTGGGGGGGGGGGGGTTGATTAGCAATTGCATTTTATGAAATAGTAAAAATATATTTAACAATTAAATCATAGGCGTAGCCAGGATTTTGTTAAGGAGGAGAGGGAAACAGTATTAGATGCTTTTTCCACTAAATATTATTGGAGGTCCTTAGGGTTATTTATTGATTTATTGTGGGCCTTTGGATAGTTAGAATTTTATAAAAATAATATTATTTTTTCTCATTTTTTAATGAAAAAACTTTGAATTATAGTTATTATATTAAATGGTTATAAAGTTTTACTAATTTTTAATATAAATTCTTGTTTATAATTATATTCTCTAGATTTTTGAGCGTAAGGGGATTTAGGAGGGGGGGGGGTGGGGGGGGATTAGTTAATAATGCTATTTACAGGAATAGGCAAATTTCAGAGATCTCCTCCTCCCGACTACACCTATGATTGAATTAAGGGCCTATTCTAATATACATTGATTACTAAAAATTAATCAAATTTGGCCAAAAACTATCACTCTAGATTTGGGTTTTATTGATGGTTCAAGATGGAAATATATATAATTGAAAAGGAAGGAATTCCTAGTTCCTACCCCTTTATTATTCTTATCTAGATAACAAGAATTTGTTGGCCTTTCCAAAAAACTGACGCGATTTTGAGAAAAGGGGCCCCGCATAATTCAAGTATGTTCTCCATAGAACGAGTCATAGACCAGCGAGATAAATGGACAAATTCTTAATTTATATTTTTTGGCATACACCTTATCAGAATTTAAGTTACCTAACTATAATTAGTATCTATCACATAAGAGGTATAAGAGAAAATCGTCAAATATTATAGAGGGAGAGTAGGGAGCTGTTAAGATGCAATCAACATTAAGATATAAGGAGTGGAAAAGAGCAGCGTCTATATGACAGGATTTTCACTGGATGCAAAGCCCCTTCAAAAACCTGTGCCTACCCCCCCCCCCCCTAAAAATTCCCGATCACCTTTTTAATTTATTGATACACTTTTCAGAGAATTAATAAAGGATAACTTAAATTAATCTATCTCTACTACCAACTATCTATATTTTGTGAATATAAAGAATTTATTATTTAGATAATAAATTTAATTAAAACCTACATTATTTACAATGAATTAATTATTATGGCATTATGAGCTTGCTAAAATATCTAAACCTTTTAAATTACATTACAAAGGATAGCAGAAAGTTTTATTTGGAAAACAATGTGTATGATTGTTTGCAATATATAGATTTTGTCGATGAATTGTATTATAATAATTTTATAATAAAAGTATTAATTTTTACAGCAATAAATTTTGTCCTATTTGATCTCAAAATTTAATAGATAACCCCCCCCCCCCCACCCCCAAAAAATTATCATACCCCCATTAAAGCAGCCTACCCCCTCAAAAAAATAGGATGCAAAGCAAACTGTTCCTACCCCTCCCGCTCATGTAGACGCTGGAAAATAGTAAATATATAGATGTTGCAATATCCGAAATTTTAATTTATTTAATAAAACAACATGTTAAATTTGGGAAACAAATTATACATAATATTCATGTAAAATGTTTATATATTACAATTCAACATTCAAACTTAAATTATGAATGAATTAATCTCGACTTTTACATTATTTACCTAACATTTATCATTTCAAATGATAAACTTTAATTTATTATTCTAATTTGTATTTTTAATTATCTATATATATATAGATATATATATCAGAGACCTGCAGAGACACTATTTGCATGGTCCTGTTTTAATTTTAAAAAACCGTTGCGTAATTATTTTTAAAAAATTTTATCGGCCCAGCTCGGATTTTTATTTAAATTATTTGGCCCGACACATTTTATATTTTCAGTTCAGACTTGGCTCAAATTATTTTAAAAATTTTCTACCCGGATTTCTATAAGAAAATATTGGCCAGGATATCTAATTTTCTAGGCCTTGCTCCTTAAAAAAATTAAAATAACTGTTCGGAATTTAATATATAATTTTTTAGCTAATATGAATTCCATATAAACCTATTCCATTATTGTTTTAACTTTATGCACCAATATGCAAAGGCGTAACTAGCCTTTACAATCTCAGGGGGCTCGAAAATTTTTTTTAGCTTACATTATCTAAAACTACATTGTTTTTTTTCTTTTAGTTATACCAAAATTACATTTTTTTTTAGCTAACTTTATCCAAAATTATCACTTTATTTTAGTTAATATTATCAAAATTACATTGATATATAAAAAAAACTCAAAATTATAAGGGGGCTCTTCAAATATTTTAGGGGGGTTCTAACTCCCCCCTCTACCCCCCCCCCCCCTTCCTTTAATGACGCTACTGCCAATATATGGTGTAAAGCTCTTACTGATATCCCTTATAAATCTCAAAATATCAACAATAATCTTATTAGCTAAAATTTATATAATAGATTAAATATCATAAAAATATTTTAACCTGTGTGTAGAATCTCATTAACAAAATTAAATCGCACCACCCTTACATATTAATTCTAAGGGCTATGTCATTATAATTGTCTTCCTCCATTCTGAAAAGATTAATAATATTTTCACTTTTGGATATTAAATCTTATTTCCTTGAGGCTATATATATTCAATTCTAAAAATGTATTTGATTCTAAATTAGTTATTGATTTAAATTACAACATCTTTCGATAGTGTTTAAATATAAAAGGTTTTATAAGAATAAAATATAACTTTATTTTCACAATATGAAAAGATCAAAAGATAATTTAACTTTAACAATAACATGTTTATATATTTATCGAAAGTACATTTACGATAATAAATCAATTATCATAAATTGAATCCTTAAACAAAATACAATTTATTTAAAATTATTCCAATACCGTTCTCCCTTACAAATTGAATTCGTCCTGATAACGTAGTGGGGGTTTCGAAATTCTTTATTTAAAAGTTGTATTTCCATTATATTCTTCATTGTAATCTTTTATCATTGTTATGGGTATTTCCTTAGCTTGAAAGCATTCCTCAGTTAATCGGCATGCTTGCTTTTTACAATGCACTCAACTCAACATATAATATTGCACTTTTCCGTTGAACCACTGTTCCTTCATGCCATCCGGTAGTCCTTTCGTTCTCTAGCCAAATCTGCCTTTTTAGTCTTTTCTCCCGCAGATAATTTCCATTGATCTAGTGTTGTCCTGAGTGGCCTTCCAACCATGGCAGGGTATATACCGGTAATTACATTTGGTGTATTTACGCAAGTAATTAAGATATTGAGTAAATTTGACTGGTCAGGGATCTCCTTACAGACACGCGTCTTTATCGTTATAATACTCAGTAAAATCATTTGATTTTGGGCTATAATGGGCCGATCAATTAGAGAAAATTTTATCCTCGTCGCCAATGTGGTGTTAAAGATATAAAAACCTTAATAAGAATAAAATATAATTATATTTTCACATCAAAAGATAAACCTAAACAATAATATGTTTTTATATTATATTCATCGAAAACGATAATCAATTACTTGCCATAAATTGCTTTTATACTAAATATAATACAATTTATTTAAAATTAATATATTACAGTTTCAATAAATTTTATATATTATATATAAATTTAAATTAGAAAATGTGTTGATCCTATCACAGAAACTAGATAAAGATTTTTGGAAAAAGCTGATTATTATCTTACTATTATATCGATTTTGCGCATTTTCTAGTTTAATTTGTGAATTGCAGTCAATATACCCCTACAGTCTTTATACACCGGCCTGTGTACCAGGGCCTAGCCTAGCGCCGGGACTGTAAGTCTCTTATATATCTTCATCAATTTTAGTTCAGTATATTCATAGATTTTAGTTCAGTTATATATGATGTAATGTAATATAATGATATTTAGAATCCCTGCTCATCCATTAATAAGGATAAATTTGAATTCTTTCGTTAAATTTAATTTTGAAATTTATTTTTAGGAGATTTATATCTGGTAATTTTCCTTTTGATCAGATTTTTTTATATTAGAGGGGGTAGAGGAATAGTTTTGATTTTTTCCTTATTGCTAATTTTGACTTTGTAAGAGAGGGTAAAATTTAGAGGGAGTGGTAGAGAATAAGATAGAGATGAAAAGTACCTGATTGTTAATGACCACTTAGTTAATATATATTTATTTTTATAAAATTGGATTTATTATATATTTATAATGTTAAATAATTCCTTATATACTATGGAATGAAAAAAAATTTCAGAAATTATATGATCATCACTTCAAATAACTGTCAATCATTATATTATGTAGCTAATAAGCTTAAACTACAAATTTACAGATGATTACCAAAAATGAAATTTTAAGAGTACTTAAAGAAAAGTTTGGGCATGAAAATTTTGTTAATGATATTCAATTTCAAGCAATAAAATCTTTGATAAATGGTAATTATTATAAAAATAATCATTTTTGTTAAATTTTAATGTGAAATTCCATTAATAGTGTAATCAATTACTAAATCTTTTTAAATTTAATTTGCATATATGGTATTCAAAAATATAAGTTTAAATTAAAATATAAATTTACATTAATAGTAATTATATCTTATTATAAATTACTACTCTTCTTATTTTTATGTTTATTGCTATATAAAAAAATGTATCTTACATTTCTTTTGTGTTTATATTAGATAATAGCTTAAATCTATATATTTTCATTAATTTATAGTTAGTTAATACAATATATTTTTATTAATTTATTTTAATATTTAATCAATCATTGTATAAATATAGCCTAATTCTCAGTAACCACCTAATATAATTCATAATTCTTTTATATATTTTGAAGAACTGTAAGAATTTCTATAAATATTATTTTAAAATGTGGCATGAACTGTACATAAAAGTTGTCATTTTCAAGCTAAGATTTAAAAAAATTTTTTTTTGGTATACCCTTATTTTTTATCACTACACACTCAACCCATTCCATATTTTAAAATGTTTAATTTTAAGGCCTAACCTGTGTTTTTATACTTTGATCATTTTATTTGGTCTATCTTATAAATGGCTTCAAAGAGAAATGAAAAATATGAGAAGTGAATTAATGTCAAATGATCAATTTTGTGATTTTACAACTGTTTAATTTCTTTATTTAATATTAATTTTTTAAAAGTCTGGCCTAAATTTTTAAAATCATACAATTATCTAGCCCATTCCAAGCTGGGTTGGCAGATATTTATTATTTTATATTAATGCATAATTTTTTATATATCCAGATTCCAACAAAAATTTGTTTGTATGCATGCCAACTGGTGCTGGTAAGTCATTATGTTTCCAGTTACCCATCATGTTCGCACCTCACAATAATTTAGCTATCATTGTTTCACCCTTATTAGCTCTTATACATGATCAAACCACTTATTTAAATTCAATAGGCCTGCGTGCTGAAACACTAAATTCCTCTATCCCACCTGAAACTCGAAAATCTATTATAAAAGATTTATACAGGCAAATTAATAGCAACTCTAATGATGACAGCACCAAAATTATTTCGAACAATGCTTTTCACAGAATGATGAGTAATGCTAATTGTGCTAGTCAGGATCTTAGAAAGAGAAAATATAATAAAATCATTACTTCACTTGATTACGAATTCCCCTTTTCATCGTCTAAGAAAAAAAGTAAACCCTCACCAGTTAGCACCATAAAAGACCATTTAGAACTCCCAAAAATGCAAACCTTATTACCTATAAAATTTTTATACGTTACACCCGAAATGTTGGCAAAGTCTCAATGGTTTTCTGACATTATTAAATCCATGATTGAAAAAAACTTAATCTCTTACTTTGTGATAGACGAAGCTCACTGTGTTTCCCAATGGGGACACGATTTTAGACCCGATTACCTTAAACTGAAAAACGCCTTAAAATTATTTTCTCCTAAACCAACTGCAGAACCACAAAACAAAATATCTAGTATTAATACTACTATCGTCCCTTGCATAGCCTTAACCGCGACCTCTCCTTTTCATGTCAGGGATGATATAATAAAATCATTAGGCTTTGAACCACAAACTCTAATTGTACTGAAAACTCCATGCTTTCGATCGAATTTGTTTTACGAAGTTGGGTTCAGGGATTGCCCTTCTTCCGATCTTAATTCATCATCATCCGAATATGTGGACAATGAAGAATACGATTATAAACAATTAGTTGAATACATCAAAGGTATGAAGCAAAGGTTGCGCAACTACAATGCTAAGATTGATCTTGAAACTAACTTAGCAGTAAATACCAGAGATGGGAAAGTCAATGATTGCAAAATCTTGTCCGGTCTTATCTATTGCCGAACGAGAGAGGAATGTGATACATTGGCTATAAAACTTAATAAAACGGGTATTACTAGCTTATCTTATCATGCTGGTATAAAAGACAAGGAGAGGCGTGAGATTCAAAATGCTTGGATGCACGATAAGGTTCCCATCATAGTGGCTACCGTCAGTTTCGGAATGGGCATCAATAAATCCAACGTCCGTTTTGTTGTGCACTGGAATCTTCCTAAATCATTGACTCATTATTATCAAGAATCGGGGAGGGCTGGAAGAGACGGGAAAATGGCTCACTGTCTCCTATATTATTCTCTCAAAGATCGCAAGATCGTGTCCTTCTTTAACACCCAGGAAAACAACAAGATGAGATTCAAACATAAGAATTCACCCAAAGACATGTCCAGCGTTGATAAAAGCATAGAAGCCAAAAAGATAGCCTTTGACGCCATTATTGATTATTGTGAAACCTTAAAATGCAGACATCATTCTATTTCTAAATTCTTTGGCGACGACAACCCGACATGTGCAAATAGATGCGATTACTGCAGCGCCAACGAACGACTTAAGGCTAGACTTAAACATTTTAAAGATCACAATGAATCTAAATTCTCCTTGAAAAATAGTAGACCCAACTATTATTCTCGCCCAAACGTAGGGGATCAAAACACAAACGACCAACTTTATGGCCAATGCGATTCAGAATCAGATTACGGAGTTGAAAATGAGTTTGATGGTAATGACGGGCTTGGTGAGACGATTAAGGAGGAGTTTAATCGTCGCAAACAGAAGGTAATGCCAATATCCAATAAAAAAAATAAAATTTTATCTTCCAACTCCTCCGTTCAAAATATCAAATCCAACACCTCAAATATTTCTGAAGAAATTAAGCTTTATTTAAGGCAGAAACTAGAGGGAGCCCTCCTCGAGCTATTTACTAAAATGAAGGATCGTACTATAGAGTCAGATTATCCAGAGAATCATGTATATAATACAATTAACGAAACAAAATCTGTGGAAGATATAGCCCTAAAAATCGAAAAAAAACTTTTGCATAATGTCAAAATAGCGAACGTTTATAAAGCTAGAATGTTAAAGGATATTAAAGAAGTACAAAGGATTCAAGACATTGTATTGAAAAAAGAGGTTTCTTTGCATGAAGGTTACTTAATTCTTGAAGCATTCTTGGAAACGCACTGTTACCAGTTTAAATCACAATCCTTAACCCAAATTGCACTAAATGTTTCCTCATCCTTTCGTGCAGCCAGTACCTTATTAAAATTATAAATTTTTTTAACATTAATTGCCTTTTCAGGGAACGAATTTTTTTTCAGGTATTTGAATGTGAATGATCACATTAAAAAAAAATAATATTGTAGTATAAATAAAATATAAATCAAGAAAATGGTTAAAATAAAGTATGTGCATTTTAAAAATTGTATTTACTTTTCATTATCCGATTAATTATTGTTATACTATAATAAATAATATAATCAAGAATTTGGTATAATTTTACTTGTAAAATTAAGATTTTATTACCTAATAGAATATGATTTTTCAGGATTGATATTTGATTTTTAGTTAGAATATCATATCACATTGTGTAGTATAACATGAATTTTTTTATAGTGTTATTCCTAGAGATGGAACAAAAGGGTTCTCAGCACGCCTAAATCTAATTAGAACACAGCATTTTTGCTTTTAAACACACCAATTTTTTTTTTATAAAATGGTTGTAACCAGGGCGTGCCCTAATTTTCTTTTTTTAAGATTCAGGCTCATATTTAATTTTTCTGTTAAACAAAAGTATCTTCATTTCAAGGTATAAAATTCATCTTGTATTTTTATGGATACATCAAATCTAGACAATATTCCAAAGTGTATTGTGGCCGTATTTGTTATACCAAATGTTTGTGTTAATATCGGGTCATTCCATATCAAATCTATAAAAATACATATGATTTTTGGTCTATCACTTTAGATTGATTGTATGAGATATAGTATATAAATAAAGGCTCATGTAACCCACCACTTCTCCTAGCCTTTTTAGGAAGCTAGAAGCATAATAAATGACCTTTTTGACACCTGTGTGGTAGTTAGTACCATGGATCCATGTAGCCCAGGGACCGTGTGGCCCATGGCCCGTTAAATTATCAATATAATATTAATATTGTCCATAGCTCAAAAATGTTAATTTTTTTATTCTTTATTTCCCCCTAAATACAACAAAACGGTAAGAAAAAATTTAAAAATAATGGTAAGAGGTAACAACGAAATTATTTTTTGTATCACTTTATTATAAGCTATGAAAAATTTTTCAAAATCAAGCCGTAATTTAGAATCCTGATATATTGGAATCCTTCATAATTTTTGTATCATAATTGGAAATTAGTTCCTAAATGTTTCATAATCATATCATGTTTTCAAGTGCTGTAAACATTTCTAAAACAATCAAACCTGGTCAACGTTGATTGACAAAAATCGAATAAATTCACGTTTAACGTTCATTCAATAAAAAAGGAGCACGTTCGTTCAAAACTTTATGAAGAATTTTTTTTTGAAAAATAAATGATTTACATTTTTAACAATAATTTAGCCATTTATAAAATTAATAGTTTATTTTGATATATATAATATAAATACAATGTATTATAATGAATAAAAAAATTATTTTACCTATAAAAATTATTTTACATTTTCATTTTTTAATATATAAAAACTTTTATATATCATAAAATTTATGAATTTGATACTTTAAATTGTGTTCAACAATTAAAATATAAAACCCTTGATAAAAAAGTAAAAATAATAGTGATTAGATTTTAATTAAAGAATTCCACTAAAAATAAATAAATTTTATATTAATTAATTTTAGAGCTGTAGAGTATCGATAAAAGTAACGTCGTTATCATTTTTAAGGAAGGAACGCAATTCGTTACTTGTTGCAAAAGGTAACGAGTTAATTTTTTGACTAATGTAACGCAAAACGTTACATTAAATATTTTTAAAAAAATAAGGAAATATATTTTTTTATATATATTTTTTATAAATAATTTTAGCCGAGTTTTTAATTCAGATCAACCGTCAAAGTTCTTCATTTTTAGTTTATTACATTTTTGTTTTTGAATTTTATATCAATATTGTTCTAATCAATATTGTTAATCTAATTAATATTGAATAATGAAGGTTCTTAAAATATTTTAAATACAGTCTCTCAATTTTATAATACAACCCTTACATCCTCTCCGCCAGTCGAATGTATAATTAGCTGAGAACTAAGCTCTCTTGTTTATCTGTTCAAAATTTTGAAAGTCAATTTATAAAAGTATTTTAGTAGTATTTCTTTTTTTGACCTCATTGAGTTCCTTTAAACGTAATGAATAATGCGTTTTTGAGGGAATATTTACTAGTGTTGTTAAACGGCTTGTTTTGAGCCGATTTTTGAAAACAGCTAACTCAATATTTTAGCTAGAAATATATTGCCTAAGCCTCGAGATTTCTATAATTTATGTTCTTGACCTTTGTTCCTTCTATGAACAAAATCTTCAGGCTTTCGTAATAATTTTCTGGGTGAAATATTGAGTTAGCCGTTTCTAAAAATCGGCTTAAGACAAGCCGTTTAACAACACTAACCTTTACAGCACTAACTATCATATAATCTAAAATAAATTATTAATAGACTACTTTATATTATATAAATTAATTAATATTAAAATCAGGGACCCGGAGTAACCGTAACCAACCTTTGAACCATTATAAACCGTTATAAATATCAGAACCGTAACCGTAATCGAACCGAAATAATAATTTTTTGAAGGAGTAAAAAGAACCTTTATAAAAAAAGGTTAAACCGGTTCAGATTTTATATTTTAGGAATCAAATAAATTTGAATATCCAAAATTATATTAACTTGCTCTTATAGTACTGGCGGTTCCCGCAACACAAGTTTCTGTAGAAAGGGTCTTTTCGGGGCTAAAATTTGTATCCATTTATATTAGAAAATATATTACTTATAATATATTTAAAAATGAATTATTATGAATCTTATATATTTTTTATATATAATTCATAGATGCTTATAATAAAAATAAATTAGACGATGGCGTTGCTTCAATAAAAAAAAATTTCTAACCGTAATGAACCTTTATAATTAGCTGAACCGAACCTTTGTAAATTTTTTCTTAAGAACCGTAACCAAAACGTAACCATTATAATTTTTTACATACTGAATTGTAACCAAATAACGGTTCGGGTCCCTGATTAAAATCAAATGCCTTTTTAAATTAGAACCTGAAGATTTTGCTATTATACTTTTTAAATTCTATCCTTACAATTGATATAGAATTAGTTCCTTGAATATAGAATGTTAATGTAAAATATATTTATAATATTCGGGCCATGATAATAGGGCTGTGCCGATATTTATTATCAGATCGGCACCGATATTTGGCGTTTTCAAAAAATATCCGACAGAGCCGATATTTTTTGAAAGCCGATCCGATACTTTTTATTGTTTTTGGTTATTTTAAGAATCATATAATTTTATTTTATAAATAATTTCATAATAATAAATTTATAAAAGGAACTAAAATACAATTTACTTGTAATGTTTACAAAATAGTTTAAAACTTTACACTATTTTTTATTACATTATCCGGAACAAGAAAAGGTTTTTAAAATATCTAACGAGTCAAGTTCAATCACGATTTAATTTAGCCAATTTTAAAAATGGTTAACCCAAGATTTTGGTCAAAAGTAAATTACCCATGTTTATTGATCTTGCCCACAGATGGCAGAGAGGTTTGGACTTCTCTTGGCGAAATTTCGAGGCTTAGGTATTAATATTTTGGTTAAAATTTTGATTTAGCTCTTTTTAATAATGGGCTAAATGGAGCTATTTGACAACACTACATTCATCCATAAACATTGCAAATATTTTAAATGGTATTAACTTCTGGAGACAAAAATAAATAAAATACATTTAATCATTCGTAAAAAGTTGGTCTTTTTAAATAGAAAAGAAATATTGACATTGATATAAAAATAGATGGTAAATAAAAATTAATTGATTTTTTTAGTTATTGGATCGAATCGGTGAAAAATTTATGGATTGAAGATTTTGCCATAGATGGCACAAAGGTTTGGACATCTATTAGCGGAATCTCTAGGCTTAGGTAAATTTTCTGTCTAAATGATTTAGTTAGCTGTTTTTAAAAATCGGCTCAAAAGGAGCGATTTTGCATTACTACACATGTATGAATATTAAATCACTATTTGATTTACAAGGGGCAATATCGGAGTCTCTAACTCTTTAAAAGAATTAACTTGCATACTTGGAACAACTGATCATGATGCTATCCATTAATGAGATCTGGAGGAAATTTCTGGATGATGTTTTCAAAATCATACCATACAACTTATAACATGTTTTTTATTAATAACAAATGCATGGCATGACTTTTGTGTAAATGAGGTGATTGAGTTGCTTAGGACCAGTAATAAACTCGAATTTTCCTAGGATAAGGTTTCCACAAAAAACGAGATAAAATTATGTATTTCATTTGCCACTTAATTAAATGCATTAAAAAAATATATAGTATTTTTATATTTGCATGAAAGAATTTACAAATTTGAACATGTTCTTTTAAAAATGAACATTGAACACAAACGTATTTAATTTTTGCATGAAGTACAATCGAAGAAAATATTGCAAAAATAGCAATATACTAAAGTTCATAAAGTGGCTAATAATCTTTTAACAGTTCAGATATAAATTAGAATTTTAGAAATGATAGTAAATTACCTACAAATTATTTTATAAAATCACGAGGCTCAAACTGGTCAGAGGAATTTTAGCAATTCGGCTAAGATAGAAGATCATTCAATTGTTTACACTTAATAAAAAATAATAATTTGGATCCATAGCTTAAGGGTAATTCCATGAGAAATCGACCAGTTATAAGGCCGATCATCACAAAAATAGATGAAACTTGGCATGTTAGCTATTTATGTTGTAAAGTTAATAAAATCAAAATTTTAGAGTGCTGGCTCAATCAGATCCAAAGATAGAAACCTTCAAAGTAGAAAATCGCGAAGTGCGAGATTTCATTAAATCTAGTTTTTTTAAAATACTTAAGATGGAGTTACAATTTATATATCATTTTATAGCCCTTAAAATTTTACATTGGAAAATATCGAAAAAAAATTAAAAAATTCCAATTGTTTTCTTATTTCCTGTGAAAATAAAAAATTAACATTGTTAGGAAGGGATTTTTTTTAGGTATTGATTTTCTCTAAAAATGTTTTTACCTTTATATTAAACGATTTAATAAAAAATCTCGATAGCCATTTTTGTTTTTTAAATTTTATTAAAATTTTATTATTTTTATAAATAAAAAAGGTAATATAGATGGCGTTATATTTAAAAAGATTTTATAAATTGATATATTTAATAAAAATATGTATTATATTGGTTTTAAAATTAAATAAATCGATTAAATATAATCAATATGATATCCTGGGACAATAAGTAAGGAAGCTGCCCTTACGGATATGGTCATTAGGTTGATATATTTTAAAATAAACATATTTTAAGATTTTATATACAATTATATAAAAAAAACTTGTTTTAATCTCATCCCATTTGCGCTGAGGCGATAATTTGTAGGTACATCCTGTGACTGTTATGGGATCTATAATCGTTATTATTTGATTAATGGGCAGCCATATCTTTTCCTCAATTATGGGATAAAAGAAGGATGGTGATGGTTTATGGGGTGTAAAAAGGAAATATATATCTCCTCAGTAATTTCATTCTTTTTTAGTACTGTGGCTAACCACCAAAAATCGTCATAAATACATGTTACGAATCTTTTAATATCAGAAAAAGAGAAATTATCGGCCTTTAAGATATTGTTAATTTGAAAGTCCTCTTCATATGAATATATTTTTGATTTAAGTTTACTTAAAACTCAAAGGAACAGGTCCGTGAAGTTGGCATAAAGACTTGAGGTACATTTGACAAATGTAGGACAGATGAATGATATAAATTTCAAGTAAATTAAAAATAACTATCACTAAATAATTGACCTTGAAATATTTATTTATTGACTTATTTTGCTAATAACTCACGAGCAGTTAATTATGCTGAAATACGGTTAAAAGATTCTTTAGGTTCAATTAAAGGGGTACACATTGGCATAGATATTTGTAATTGCACCTCATTTTTATAAAAATACCGCTTACCACGCTTCTCAAATGGATGGATATAACTTGGTTACGGTGAATGATAAGGATATCGGGTTTTGAGAATATTATAGTACAAATTGAATACTAAATAATGGCCAAGTTTCAGAAAATGAACCTTTTTATTTTCGGTTTTGGCAAATTGCCAACACTTTCCTTTTTGCTGATAAATCACGAGCGGTTGATTCTGTTAATATACGGTTAAAAGATTCTTCAAGTTCAAATAAAGGGCTACACATTAGCATAGCTATTGGTAAATGCACCTCATTTTTTAAAAAATTCCGCCTACTTCACATTTCTAAAATAAATGGATATAACTAGGTTACGGTGAGTGATACGGATATCGGGTTTGAGAATATTATGGTACAAATTGAATACTAAATAATTGCTAAGTTTTAAAAAATTTCACACTTTCCTTATTTTGCTCATAACTCACGAACGGTTCATTCTACTGATGTCCGGATAGAAGTGCAATTAAGAATCTAAATAATGGCATAACTTTTGTCAATTGCACCTCAAGTCGTTATGCCAACTTCACGGACCTGTTCCTTTGAGTTTTAAGTAAACTTAAATCAAAAATATATTCATATGAAGAGGACTTTAAAATTAACAATATCTTAAATGCCGATAATTTCTTTTTTGCTGATATTAAAGGATTCGTAATATGTGTTTATGACGATTTTTGGTGGTTAGCCACAGTACTAAAAAAGATTGAAATTACTGAGGAGATATATATTTCTTTTTACACCCCATGTACTATAACCATCCTTGTTTTACCCCATAATTTAGGTAAAGATATGGTTGCCCATTAATCAAATAATAACGATTATAGACCCCATAACAATGACAGGACGTACCTACAAATTGTTACCTAAGCGCAAAATGAGATAAAACTAAAACAAGTAGTTTTTTTATAATTGTTTGTATATAAAATCTTAAAATGTTTATTTAAAAATATATCGTCCTAATAACCATATCCGTATGGGCAGGGTTGGGAAAATTTTCAGAAAATTGTATTCGGATACAGATACAGATACTTTATAAAATTTTGTATTTAAGATACAAGATACTAGATACTTTAGAAAAATTTTAATAAGATATAAGATACAAGATACTTGTATTTTTTTAAAAAAAAGTATCTAAGATACAAGATACTTTTTAAAAAAACTTTAAATAGTCAAAATCAAAATGTATAAAGCTTTATTTCTTATCTATAATATAAATTTATAAAAAAATATTTAAAATAAATTGTAGAAAATAACAAATTTATTATAAAAGATAATGCGATATTCCATTTAATAATTATATAATTAGTAAATAATAATAAATCAGAATCATAAATCAGCATTATTTTTTAATATTATTAATTTTTCAAATGATTTATCGTTCAATCTTTGACGATTTGGTCTATCAACCATATTAGCAAAGCTAAATAATCTTTCAACGGGGGCTGAGGAGGGTAATATTGTGTTATATTTATTAAATATTTCTTTTATATATTTAAAACTATTTAACATATTTATACTCCGCATGTCATCTTTCATATAATTTAGTACCTATTTCAATATCATTTATTTAATTATTAGAATTGGATGTGGTACTTTTAAGGAAAAAGTAATCATCATCTTCATCAATTAAAGATTTTGTTGAAGTATAAATTTCAATATTATTTTTAAAAACAATTAAAACTTCATGTAATAACAAATCCTGAAGGTATTTTTTTCTTTTTCACCATCAATCCAACGATTTTTAAAATAGGGATGAGAAATAGTTGCCAAAAATGCACTTTTAACATTGTTATCAAAATCATATATAATTTTAAATCTTATATTTAAATAATTTTCTATGGCAACAGCTAATGGTTTGCAAAATTGTAGATTGGTTTGAATAAATTTGTAATTTTTTTTAACGACATTTAAAATTGGAGCTGATTCTCCATAATAGCAGTTGATTTCACTCTGTATTTTGTCAATCGCTATAGCCAATGGGGCCATTATATTGCAATATTTTTATAAATATTGAATTTCAATATCTCTTAATTTAGGAAATTCTAATTTTTGACATAATTTAGGAAGTTCGCCTTTAAATTTTAATAAACTATGAAGACTATCATACAAACTATTTCATCTAGTGCAGCAAGGTGTAACTTTGCCTAAAACTGCTTTGATAAGTTCTGCAGTTTTAGGCCTATTATTTGCATTCCATAGCTTAGTACATTTAGCTATTGCAGGATGATGAATTTTAGAAATGTTAGGAGAATCCTTAATAGCTCTCTCGACATCTGTTGTGGCAATTTTATCGTATGGCACAAACAACGAATGTGTTGTGGCAATGTTATTGAGGCTTCTTTAAACCCTTAAATAAACAAATAAATAATTTTATTTGAATAAAATTTTTTACAAAATTTACAATATCATAATAAATTTTAAAGAAGTATTAAATAATACTTTCAATGATTTCGAATTCTATACATTCATCATCATTGATGTCAAAGTCATTCTCTACAGCTTCCATAGAATATTCAAACTCCTTGAAAGCTTTTCTTAAAGTTAGAGCCGTTATCTGTAACAGTTGCTATAACTTTTTCGTCAATACCAAAGTCACGATGAATTTCTTTATTATGATCATCTTGAAGTACTTCAAAAAATTTGCCATTAAGTATGCTTAGTTTAAATTTATTGTTATAATTTTCGGTTGAAGAATCATCTGAAGACGAAGATAAAGATATTATTCTATTTTCTTCTTCCATAATTTTAAAATAGACAGATATAAAACGATTCAAATATGGTAGTTCTAATTATTAGCAAATTGCTATATGACGACCAACGTCATATATCAAAAATTATCTTAAAATATCTAAATTTTGATTAAATTTTTCATTTAAATCTTAAAACAATATCATTTTAAATTTGAATACTATTTAAATTAACCAATGTAAATTTTTTTTAAAGTATCTGTATCTTTTTGAATACAAAGTTGGTTAAGATACAAATACTTTTAAATAATATGTATCTTAGATACTGGATACAAGATACTTTCCAAAATTTAAAAAAAGATACAAATCTTGTATATCTTAGATACAAATATCCGCCATACTGCCCAACCCTGCGTATGGGCAGCTTCCTTACCTATTGTCCTTGGATATGATATTGATTATATTATATCGATTTATTTAATTTTAATACCAATATAATACATATTTTTATTAAATATATCATATTATAAAATCTTTTAAAATATAACGCCATCTATATTACCTTATTTTATTTATAAAAATAAACAAAAATGGCTATCGAAATTTTTTATTAAATCGTTTAATATAAAGGTAAAAACATTTTTAGAGAAAATCAACACCTAAAAATAATCCTTCCTAACAATGTTAATTTTTTATTTTTACAGGAAATAAGAAAACACTTGGATATTTTTTTCGATATTTTCCAATATAAAATTTTAAGGGCTATAAAATGATATATAATTTGTAACTCTATCTTAAGTATTTAAAAAAAAAACAAGATTTAATGAAATCTCGCACTTCGCGTTTTTCGACTTTGAGGGCGTATATCTTTGGATCTGATTGAGCTAGCACTTTAAATTTTAATTTTATTAACATATACAAAATAAATAACTATCATGCCAAGTTTCGTTCATTTTAAAGATGGTCATCTTAAAATTTGGTTTTTTTGGTCAATTTGACGTGGAATGACCCTTAAGCCATTGGTCCACTTGTTTATAAAATCAATGATTTTATAAAAATTTACTCCCTGCACATTTATATAAAAATTTTGTTTAACCCACCCACCCAATGTTTGAAAATTAGTTTTTTTAATTTATTTTAATTAACTTATAAAATATGTATGAAATAAAAAATGATTTAAAATAAATAGCAAAAAATATTTAAAAAGCCAATTCAAGCAATAAAACTGCTTTTGAATTTAAATGAAGTTTATGTAAATTATTTTCTTGTATCTTTTATTCAACATATAAAGTAAATTTGCAACAAAATAAATAAAAAAAAATAGAAAAAGAATTAAAAACCACCTTTCTTTACTAATATTATTGATTTTAAGTTGTTTAATTGAAAGTAAAATATCAGGCATCCAATAAGCAGTATGATAGAGCCTAATAGAGGTCAGCACATCCTGAACTAGGTAGAGTATTTCTATTCAGTTTTTTGACCTGGCCCACAATAATATTTTGTACAATTTATCCAGCCTGCCCTTTTTTGCCATTAAGGTATTGTGGTCTGGTGAAAAATATCATCATTACCAGAAAATCATATTAGATCAATAGGCTATAAAATAATTAGCAAATTATTTTGTAATGCTATTTTATGTAAGATAAATTAAATTTATACAATCTGAATAGGAATAAATTTTATTTGAATTATATTGGTATTTTATACATAAATATGAAAAATTAGCCTAATATCAAATTTAAGTCTTTTTTGCTGCTGCTGAACCAACTTTGGCTTTAGCTGTTCCTCTGACTTTTTTCTGCCTATTTTTCCTTTCTTTACGTTGTTTTCTACCAGATTTAGGCTTCTCATATAACCCTTGCTAAAATATTTGTAAATATATAAATATAACAATTATTATTTAACTCTCTGTAGCCTATATTTAGGTTCCATTTTTTTGGCAAGGTCTAATGTGTCATATATCAAAGCAAAGCCTGTTGATTTACCTCCACCAAACTTAGATCGAACACCAAACACAAACACTAAATCTGATGTGCATTTGTACATTTTTGCCAATTTATCCCTTATCTCTACTTTGGGCATGGTTGCTTTACCTGGGTGCAATATATCTACGACCTTAAAATGTATGGATTAAAATATAAATAAATCATAAATACCATTTGTTTTCGACTTAATAAACGATTTGTCATAAATTTTCTGGTACGAATAGTTGCAGTTGTCTCCTATATTAAATAGCATTAGAACATATATAAATAACACATGAAATTACCATATCGAAAGGATATAATGCTAATCAACAAATTTTTTAAAAAATAAAATTTACCTTTTAAATTTAGTATAAAAAAATTTATTTTGATGGTGGCACTAATTAATATTATTTTAGATGAAATAAAGTTTAAATGAATATATTTATTTAAATTTTCTGAAATAATATTTTTTTAACATAAATTTAATAAATAATAATAAATATATGTAATATTATCTTAAAATATTTACAGAATTATTTTTATTAATATATTTATCATTTATCTAGTTCCCCAATTTATTTATAGAACAAAAATACAATTTGATAATAAATTATAAATGTTAAGCGTTGCAGCTTTGATATAATTTAGATTTAAAATCAAAATATGTTGTTTTATCTGTAAGAATTTTCTAAATAGATGAATTACTAATAGTTCAAGGGTAAAATATAGTTATAGAGGACATTACATATTACATTATGAATATTTTTGTTTGATTATTTTATCAAAAGAGTTTTTTATATTATAATACCTTTTTTTTCTAGTATGTAAATAATATCGAGGTTCGGTTTATAAACAACACTATCACATTTTTTAAATTCTACAAATGAATTATTTCTTTTTAAAAAATAATGTCGATTATAGGTAATAAAGTATATTTTGTATTTGGAATTATTATATTCTGTTTCGGTATTATTGGATTTCGGTTATATTATCTTAAATATTATTCTATAACAAGTTAAAATATAAATAAACACTTTATTAAATATATTTATAGCCTTTTATTCTTCAAACCATTTACAATCACCTCAACTTCAGAAAAAATTTAAAACCTACTCAGTTAAATAATACCCTAATCTAATATATTTAACATTGATTTTTAGGCTGCTCTAGATATAAATACAAAAAGATATGAATTAAATAAAAATCCAAATTTCAATATAGATTTATTAAATAAAAATATGCATCCAGTATATGCATCTCTTTCTATGCCTTCTACACAATATAATTCTAAAAAGAATGATTCAAATCAAATATATCTCTCAATATTCTCAATTATGATATTTGGATTAATTATTTTTATTGCATTTTCAACAGTAAGATTTAAATACTTCTGATGTGCTAATTAGAGATCTGCAATAAGTAGATTTTAACCTAAATTTCTATCCACTCATTTTAAAATTTTTTTTAACCTGCCCAATTAAAAATTATTTCATTTTGGCCTTTATACTTAAACTGATAAAATATACAATATTATGAAATATAATAATTTTTAATAAATATCAACCTGTTCTGCTCATCTTGTCCCAGAAATATTTCAAATTCACCTACCCACCTATTGTCTTAAATATATTTTGCCTTACCTATCTGTGGGTTGGCTTAAAATTTGACTATTGCAGATCTATATGAGCTTTTGGAGCACGGGCAAATGGATTAGATGGAATATTACAGAAATATCTATTCCATTCTATCCTTTTATATTTATTTTATTGAAAATTATATAAATAATATACTTTTTTCTGACTATAAATATTAGAGACCTGTAAGCCATAAATCTGGCCCTGTCTAAAGTGGTATCAAGTCATAATATACTATGATTTTAAGAATATAGGCCTGGCTTAACAATATAAAATCACAAATTTGGGCAGGCCTAATTTTTTAAAATACATTCTAATTATATCAATCTGTGTATGGATAAATGATATTAATATTAAGAGCATTTAGGATAAGAATATATAGCTCTATTTTCTAATATCTGATAGTGACAAACCATGAGTTTAGGGAAGCAATTGAATCTTTATCAGAGACCTGCAGATTGCTGAAATACCATTTGCATGGCTTGGCCTAGACTTTAAAAAAAAATTTTTTGGCCTGGCCAGGTGAAAGAAAAATTCTGTCCAGATTTCTTTGAAAAAATTTTTTGGCCAAGGTGTGTAAATTTCTTTTGATGGCCTGGGTTTTTTAAAATAATAAATAATTATTCTGCATTTTACAGATCGTTTTTAATCAAATATGAAATCCACTATAATAACTTTTCAAATTATCAAATCTCCCCATTTGTCATAAAAGGAGTGATTTTGAATTATCACACTTTTCTATTTGACTGGTCAATGGTAATTCTCTTATTTCCAGTTCCTTTTGTAATTTATAACAGTCATTTATATTAGTAATGGTCATTTTTCCCTTTCTAACTTGCAACATACTTAATTGTTTGAATTTGGGACAGAGAGAAGATAGATACTAAAATAAATTTTTCCCTTAATATTATATTATATTTTGAATGTTTCATTGTTGCTTTTAAATTGATTAAATATCTAAAACTAGCTAATAACCTCTCAAGAATGAAGGGGTGAGGGGTAATTACTTAGTTTATGTATATGGTACTAAGTATGGTTTATACTAAAATTTAGGAGAAAAAGAGGTAAAATTGTTGCAATGTAACCTGTGAGCATTAAGGGTATTGGAAATATCAAAATTTAAATTTGTGATAGGATTCATATTGGGTAAAATTAAAAATAGAGATGCTTCAAAATTTTTGAATTTTAAATATGGGCTAGACATTGGCCTCAAATTTTTGTTTTGCAGACTCAGATAGGCCTGATCAAAAAACCACGTCCCATGCAACTTTCCCAAAATTTTGCCATTTATTTCTATTGTAATTTAATAATAATGTCTTAAATTTAATTTTATATTTAGAATAAAATTTAAATTTGTGATAGAAATCATATTGAATAAAATTTTAAATAGAGATGCTTGGAAATTTTTTAATTTTAAATATGGGGTAGACATTGGCCTGAAATTTTTTTCGCAGACATAGCCAGGCCTGATCAAAAAATTAAGTCCCATGCAACTTTCATAAAATTTTGCCATTTATTTTTATTGTAATTTAATAACAATGTCTTAAATTTAATTTATTTTATATTCCATTTATTTCTATTATAATTTAATAACAATATCTTAAATTTAATTTTATATAAATTTAAATTTGTGATAGAAATCATATTGGATAAAATTTTAAATAGATATGCTTGAAATTTTTTTAATTTTAAATATGAACGAGGCATTGGCCTGAAATTTTTTCTCTCAAACCTGGCCAACCCATAATAATTTTTCCTTAAGCCTGGAGATAGGTAAATCTCTGAAAACCATATTGTTTTGAAAATTTTCTCAAGCCCGCCAAAGACCATAATATAGTTGAGAACTGAAATAAAATATATAAAAGTCATAATTCATTTAAAAATAAAATCAGAATATGAAAGTTGCATGGGCTTAGTTTTTTAATCAGACTGGCGATTTTCTGCAAAAAAATTTTCAGGTCAATGTCTAGCCCATATTTAAAATTAAAAAAATTTCAAGCATTTCTATTTTATATTTTACCCAATATGATTTCTATCACAAATCTAAATTTTATTCTAAATATAAAATTAAATTTAAGACATTTTTATTAAATTACAATAAAAATAAATGGCAAAATTTTATGAAAGTTTCATGGGACTTGGTTTTGATCAGGCCTGGCTATGTCTACAAAAAAAAAATTTCAGGCCAATGTCTAGCCCATATTTAAAATTCAAAAATTTTGAAGCATCTCTATTTTTAATTTTACTTAATAGATTCCTATCACAAATTTAAATTTTGATATTTCTAATACATGCTCACGGTATACATTGCAACAATTTTGCCTCTTTTTCTCCTAAATTTTAATATTTATATAAAATTTATTAATAAAGTATATTTAGTACCATACACACTAACTAAATAATTACCCTTCAACCCCGTCAGCTAGTATGGTAATAAACGGCAAAATTTTAATTGTGGTTCGACTCTCGTATAGGGCAAAAAAATTACAATACACTATATAGTCTCCTTAAATTTTAAATACATTAGGAAGATACGAAAACGATCATGTTTTAATTATGAAGATTATATATATATTAGATTATGATTAGTTGAATAATTAATTTGAATAGTATTTTAATAGAAAATCTTCGAAGGCCTCATTAATAGTAAACGCATTATTGTTCAAGCTTTGCGTTATTTAAAGCTTCATAATTACCGCCAATTCTTCATAGTTAATTTATTTTTTTTGAAATATACATCGTAACATGTGTTTTTCAAATTTTATCATAGCGTTATCATCATAACGATCCATATTTATAAATTATACTTATTTATTAGCTTGATTTTGTAAATAACGAACCACTTGAACATAACGCTTTTACTATAAATGAGGCCTAAATCGAAAAAATGGGAATATGATAAGTGAATGAATGTGATATATAGTTCTTTGATACATATTTTAAAAAATATTGCATTTAATTTTTAGAGATAATGACGTTTTTAATATATTTGTCCTAACCTTTTTTTTAAAAATATTTTTTAGGACCGACCCGAGTATATTAAAAAAAATAAAAATATGGCCCGGCCCGTATACTCATTCCCGGCCTGCAGGTCTCTAATTTTTAATAACCAAACCATTCAAAATAAGATTTATAAAGGAGCGAAATTCGTCTTTGTTTTTTAGTAAAATTCTCAGGAACTAAAATTGCTAGATTTTGAACTTTTTAATTAAATTTTTTTAGTTGAGATGGATAGGATAAGCGGTAAATATTTTATTCTTTTTAAATATTAAAATCCCTGCTCAGAATTTTCAATTTCTTCTTAGTATATAATATCAAAAAATTTTGAGCTAAAAATATTTTTAATAAATTTTTAAGAACATAGTTCATCTTAAATTAATTATTATTTTTAAAAAATAGGAAAAATTTTATTAAAAAAAAGAAAAGTTCAAAATAAAAAATATTTATCTTTATCTTTTATTTTTTTAAAAAATAGGCATTTTGGGGCATGACTAAAATACGCGCCCCCTATCAAAGAAGCTTAATTTAATTATATTAATATAGAATCGTATTTAGATGAGTCAGAAAATGTTTTTTTTTATTTAAAAAAATGGCAACATAGTAAAATTTAAAAAAAAATTTTGTCAAAAAAAAAGAAATTCTCAATAAGTTATAAATAATTTATAAACTTAGTATTAACATTTTTTGATTCCTTTTAATAAATTATATATGATTCAGCGTTCATTTTTTATATATTATGCTTCTTTGATAGGGGGCACATAGTTTAGTCATGTAAAAATAATAATTTTTTAAAAATTTTACTATGTTGCCATTTTTTTTAAATTAAAAAAAACATTTTCTAACTCATCTTATGAAGCTAAATACGATTCTGTAATAATATAATTTAAATTAAGCTTATTTGATAGGGGGCGCGTAGTTGGGGGGGGGCGTAGTTTGGGGGGGGGCGCGTATTTTAGTTATGCCCGCATTTTGTAATTGGCTTCGGCATTTATTTTTTAAACATAAAATCTCACAATATATTAGCTTGATTTTTTTTTAATTAAAAAATAAGCAATTTTATATTTGCTTCCTGCATGTGTTTTATTTATTTTAGTAAAAATAATATTAATTTTTTATAGTAAATATAAAATAATAACGTAATAAAAATGGTATTAATTTTTTTAGCATAATAAGAATTTGAGGTCTATAATGGGCAGGTTTTTAGCCAAAAAGCCCTCCCACTCGTTTGGAAATTTTTTAAATACTTCTAATTTTTTAAAAAAAATTTACCCGCCCGCCTATCCATTCATCTATAAATTTTGTTTAACTCGCCCCCCCCCCCTAATATTTCAAAATTATTCTAAGGCTAGTTTAGCTCTTCGTTTATTTTAATGTATTTATAATTAAACTAATATAATATGCTATATTATGAAATAAAACTATTATTTTTAATAAATTGAAGTCTATTCTACTCATTTCCCCTAAAAAATATTGAAAATTCACCCGTCCACCGCCCATTACTTAAAATTTTTAAACCCCGCTACCCGCCCAATGTTGAAAAATTTTTAAAAAACCCAACTACGCCCGCCCTGAGTTAGGGCGGGCTACAAACTCGCCCAATGCAGTCCTCTAGTAAGAATTTTTAATGCTTTCCTTGCTGGACACTTTATCACTGATATTTGGTGATATATATCTCAATTTCTCATCAGTGGCACTTAAGAATTTCCTGCCTTTATTTCTTTAATTATCAACGTCTTCTTCTTTAATCATTTCTATTAGATTTAGGGGGAGGGGAGGTGATAATAATGTTGTCAATATACCTTTCATTTCTTTGCAAAGAACAGCTTAGAGCTTTTCAAATATGGTTTTATCCATTATTTAAATTATTTATTTAACAATTCAGAGTAAAGGTAAAAGATATCTAACGAGTAAATGTTGGATCATTTACCCATTTTTATTTCCTACTTAAAGTGAAGTCCGAAATTTTACGCATTTTTCCGATATTACGATAAATATATCAATTTCTCTGCTATGGTGACATTCTCACACGGAGAAGATTGCTATAAAAAAATCTATATATATAATTATGAGATGACTATTAAAAAAAAATTATTTTTATATTTAAATTACTGAAAATTTCGTTAAAATATTTGAAGTTTTATTTATTCGCCTTAATTTTGTATAATTCATATTGGGATTTGGGAATCTCGATGATTTTAAATTATTCACCGAAAACGGAAATTTTGATTTGATTGTAAATGTATTCTAGCATGTGTAAAGTGCCTGTCCCATGAAATTTCTGACAATCCGTAGACTAACGTATTTTTATATGAATAGTTCCAAAGTAAAAAACAATTTTTTTTGAAATTTACAGTTATAAGGAATTTATACATCTGGTATACATTTCCGGTCATCCAATTTTTTTACACGGGGTATTTTTAATATCCCGATTTATCATTACATTATGTCACAGCTGAAATTTTAGAAAGTACGTGTATTTTTGTTGACCTTACGGGAAGATATACCCTATAGAAAATTTGCACTGGTACTTATAATATATGGTTTGCCCTGCGTGCAGGGTTCAAAGAATAAATTATTATCAAAGAAAAATACATTACATTTTTATCCTTTTATTATAAAAAAATTTTTAAAACCTCTTTTAAGGTTGCGTCCTAAACCTTGTTTCAAAAGTTTTATAACGTTAGACTGTGTTCAAATCAAGAAATTAAATTTACAAACTTTAGAAACTTTATTGAAAATAAATAAATAAGCTATTTTAAATATAAAAATAAAACATGCCAAAAACAATTCTAGAAAATGTTATAAAATTTAACAGATATTTCAATAAAATTTGCGAAACATTAACCTTTCTAATCTTTTAAAAATAGTTTTAAATATCTAATGATAGAATTTTGAAAATTTCAGAAATATGTTTGGACCATATTTTTATTTTTCTATTAATAAAAAAGAAACTTATTTCATCTTTTCAATAAAAAAATTTGAAAGTTTTCGAATTAAATCTTTTGATTTTTTGTCGTATACAAACATTTGAAGAATTTATTAAATTTACAATATTAGTTTTTAAAATCTTACTCTAAATATTTAATTTTCACTTATTTAAGATTTTTTGTCAGTCAAATGATGGGAAAGACTTTAATATCACGAACGCCACTCATCTCGATGAAATATTAGATCGCCAGAATTTACGTATCCTGACCAAACATTTGCTATATATATTCGAAAATTATCAATGCTTAGATTACTTAGAATTATTTCAGCAAACTTCCACAAAGCTACCCAGCGATTTTAATAGTAATACAATCGATGTTCCAGATAAACATGCTCCCAGAAAAAATGGGTGGTTTAATAAAGACGAATCAATTTTGCCTCCTAATTTTGATACATCGAAATCAGCTGATTATATGGGAGGAAGAAAAAATGAGGTACGTAAAGGAGGAAATATAAGAGATGACATGTCATCAAAATTGCTGTTAAACGATTTAAAGAACCTCGAACAACTACTTGTCCAATACAAAATGAACAAAAATGGATTAGGTATAGCGGATTTAATTGCAAAAGACATTTTTTTTAAAAATTTTTAAACTAGAAATAAGTAAATAGATGTATATTATGGTTGGGCATATTGTCGTATAAACTATACTTAAACATTACAATTTAAATTAGTAAGCATTTAATAAATTAATTTTGTTTCACCATAAAGGCCCTCAAAGTTCTATTAGGCTCGATAACCTATTGTTAAAATTGAACAAAAATCTAAACTTTGCCTTACCCAGGAAATTAGAAAAAAAGGATTATTTACCATCAAATTATTCGTCCGAATCCGAAGATTACTACCATCATTCACATGTCAATCACGAATTAGGCGTTGATAAAAAATATTTATAACTCTAGATTTGTATTATGCCAACTTAATTTTATTCATTTTAATACGATTCGAAGTACTTTGTGCAATATATTTTATTTTATTTATAAATAAATTATTTATGCTTGGATGATTGTTACTCCAGATAGTTCGTGAAAATTATTTTAACCATCTAAATATTAGGATTATTAACAAAATGTTTAAAACATTTTAATTCGTATTTTATTTTAAAATCAATAAATAATAGTTATACATATTCGTTTTTGAAAATAAATAATAATCGATTAGTAATAACAAAAAGACTCAGTGTTAAATTATTAGCTTTTTATAAAATACCATGTTCGAGAAGAAGAAAAAATATATAAATCAGTTGCAAGTCAAATAGTGAGCAAGAATGATAATAATATTCGGGTTTTTTCTTTCTAAAATCTAATCAGTAATTACCAAATTCCAGATGATGTTCCTCCTGGTGGTTGTTTTATTATTCTATGGTGTGGCTTATATTCGATATCTTAATTCAAAAAATTACATTCAATCTACATTTTTTTAAAGAAAAAACGGAAAAGATAATTAATAAATAGTTTACAACAATTTTCATATACCATTAATATCCATATTTTCTTGGACCTTTTTCGACTTTAATTGTTTCGAATCTGTGCTGCCACCATCAACGTGTTCGTGTTCATTATATCTCGGCACATTATGTGCTCTGTTTAACTTATAAATTATTGAAATTTTAATTATAAGATTAAAATTTGCTTTTAAAAATAAATGAAAACGTTTTTGCGCATACTTTACTCCGCATTTGAATTTTGGGGTAAATGAATTGCGAAAATGGGGATGTGTGTATGAAGCGACCACTACCCGCGGGTATAACATCATCATTGATAACGATCTCTTTTCCTTCTTGATTAAAATCTTTCACACCCGGTTCGCTTGGTAATTGAGCCGCTAACCGTCCTCGTGATATAACGTAACACGGAGCCCCGTGGATTTCCATACCTTCGAAAACGTTGAAGTCAACCTTTTGGTGGTGAGTAGCTGCCGTTATTGTCCTTGTCACATGTGGGTCCCATACCACGATATCGGCATCAGCACCAACCTGTATTCTCCCCTTTTTAAAAAAAAATCCTATTTTAAGTATTTTGTTATAATTCAGAAAATTTATGATGAATTTTAGTTCATTCGATTATACTTTCCTCGGGTATAAGTTGAATATTTTGGCTGCGTCGGTACTACTGACTGCAACAAATCTACACGGATCCATTTTCCCACTAACCTTTGAATTATTTTTATTATATATAAATAAAATCCCCCTTGTTCAAAGAGTTCATATTTTAATTTATTCAAGACTAATTATGTATCATTTGTAAATATATATATATAAATTTTATAATATTTAAAAAACTTACAACTCCCTTTTCCCAAAGCACGGACATCCAATGCTCTACACCATTAACACCCTCTGGTAAAACTCTGAAATCTCCGCCTTTATCGAACAAGCTTTTGCGTTGAGCGGTCGAAAAAGTTCTATTATCACTTGCACAGAGTTGTAAATCACCATTGGCCAAATGGTTCATAAGAGTAGGTGGGGTGGAAGGATCAGGTCTTAAAGGAGGAGAGGTTATATGAGCAGCGGCGTGCGACCAACTAGCATTGAAGTAATTGGTACCGTCCGTTCCCAATGCTGCTGCGTTTGCTTCTCCGTAAACTACGTGACCTTTTATATTTGTAAGTTATATAATTTCGGTTTATGTACACAATTTCTTTAAGGAAAATATTTTTTTATTTTTAAACGCGAATATAATGTCAAAGATATTTCAAATAAATTTGGGATTTTGTTGTTAAAACAATACCCTTTTGACGGGATTTGGCAATAATTGACGCAGCAGTTTTACTCATAACATGAATGATATATAATGGGCAGTTGACTTGTCCTGCTATCACAATGGCTCTATGCACAGCTTCCCCTTCTATTTCTTCAGGGCTGCATAACAAGCATCCTTCAGGCCCCTTTAATCCTTGTTCCACTAATTTTCCCGCATTCTATAATCGTATATAACGTAGAAACTAAAAAAATTTCCAATAAAATGTTTTTTAATTAATTAGGGTTTTAAATAACTTGAGGTATAAAAATAGTATTATTTCAATAAAATAATCATCAATAGGATAAAGAAATTTGCAGAAATTGAATAATTTGCTACGTTCTTTTAACTTTCAAATGTTTGGTATTATTAGGATTTTATATTAATAATACTGTTATTGATTTTTATTTAACTTTAAAATTACATATTTTTTGGATATTTTTATTTGCTGGAGATGATAAACAATCAAGTATATCGAAAATTACTAATATTTTTAATAATATGATGGATCCAATAAACATCATAAAACCAATATTATTAAGACTTACTAATTGTTTTATATCACCATTTTCACAATGAACCATGGCCAGCGCCCCAATTTTCCTAATATGATCCATAGTTTTATACAAGTCAGGATCGGACATTTGGTACAGGCCCTTATAAGCCATGTAAAGCATGAACGAATTGACTCCTAATAATTTATTATAAAAAATTGAATATATTTTGTATAGGAGTGTATAGGTTAAGAGATTTTGATATTTGTTTTAGTAGAAATATTATGACATTGATATATTCAATCCTTAGAGACCTACAATCCTGGAACCCTGCCCGGCCTGAAATTGGCCAAATTTTTAAAAATAAATTAAAAATTATATATCAATTGACTAATTGATAAATCACACATCTTTCATTCGCTGCTTATATTTTCATTAATTAGTTCTTTATTTCATTTCATTTAACCATAATAATGCATTTACATAATATAAAAAAACGAGCTAAACCGGCAAAAAATTTTATGTCCAGTCTACGCTAAGTTTGTAACCGAAAAAAAAATCTGGCTAGACTCAAAATATAACCTCTACAAGCCTCTAATATATAGTATTATAGGAGTAGCTTGGAGGAGACGGAGAAGTGAAATATTTGAATTGAAATCACATTATAATTAAATATTTATACAATGTTTGTTTATATCAAACCCGATTCTTTAGCAAGATTCGTCATATCTTGAGCAACATTATCATCCCATTTAGGGATAGCAACATGCAATGAATAATCACAGCATACCTTGGAATCGGCTTTTTTTTTCCATCTAAATTTTTTTAAATCCAATGATATGTTAAATTTTAAAAATGAGTATAGTTTTGCTAAATACGATATTATGAAATGTAAAATAAATGACTATGATAGTGGCTAGTGGCGTAATAACTAGCAATCTGACCTAGGCAATTGATAAAACATTGCTTAAAATTATGTAAAAACTTAATCTATATTTAAAATTATTTTTTAGAAAAGGGATTATATAATATGTGGTCTACAAATTTACAAAATTTAGTTTAATAGCTCTGCCATTATTCTGTTTGAGGAGATGTTATATCGATATTTCCACATATCTAGATATTAAATATTTCGAATGTTACTCTTTAAAAGTGTTTGTCAGTGATTTGGATGTTGCTTTAATAGCGCAATCAATTATCATGGTTACACCTCCAGCCAGAGCTGCTCTTGAACCATCATAAAAATCATCTACTGATTCTATATCATTCCAGGACGCTTCAAAATGAGTGTTAGGATCTATCCCACCTAAAATATATATTATATTGTTTTCAATCATCAAAGCAACAAATATACCTGGAATCACAAATTTTCCTTTGCAATCCAAAATTATAGCATTTTCTGGAGCTTTTAGTTCCTTACCGATAGATCTATATTTTATGAAATGGAAAAAGGGATATAATTTAGGTCAACAATTGGGTATAAGAGTGACGTGGTAAATTATGAAAATATTAACATCTTACTTTATAACTCCTTCTGTTACTAATATATCACAATCAAACATGAGATCGTCGTTAACAATTTTTCCGTTTTTTAAAACGATGACACTCTGTTGCATCTTGAAGTTTATACTCTTATATATAAGTTGATTTTTTTAAAATATAAATTTACTTAGCACTAATCAACGAATAATATTAAGCATTGGTATAACGAGGAGATCCCCCCTACCAACCTGTCATGGAAAATTTTAAAAATATCATTTTAAACAAATAAAAAATGGTTACACCTTCACCCAATCTCCCACCCCTCACAATGACAGAACATGGTTATGAGCAGCCTGCAAAAAAATTTTCGCGGCACGAGTCCCTACTTTAAAAAAAATTTGGTGTCCGAGCCCAACCAGAGTCCAAGCACAAATTTGTTATTCCAACATGACCCGAGCCCTACTAAAATTATTTTAGAATTTGAATTTATTATAATATCTAAGGAAAAATTAAAAATGATGTGTGGTTGGTCAAATACTCTAAAAAAATCTGAAATTAAAAATGTTTGAAAAAAGAAAAACCGATATAAACATATGTGATCATAATGCTGCTTATTTATTGGGTCCCTTATATCAAGGAAATCCTCTCACTAGTAGTGAATTTAATGAAATATGTGATATAATAAATTAAGAATTTTGTAAGGTGACTCAAGTGATATTATAACTCAGAAGTAAAAGCGGCATGTTTTATCAAATTATGTGGAAAGCAGTAACTTTTATAAGAAACAATCAAATTCTGGTCTCAAGTTAGTGGAATGAGCTTTGCTAGTTCTACTTTTTCTTCAGAAAGAAATTGGTCGATTTGGGTTAATATTCCTATTAAAACAGAAATAGATTGAAGATCTCGACAAAAGGAAAATTGATTAAAAAATATTAAAGAAAATGATAATATTGATTATGAACCAGAACAAGACTTAGCCATGGAGAATTAAACATCAGTTATTGAATGACTGAATTTAAAAAATATTATAAAATAAATATTATAGATTCATTTTACTATTATATATAAAATAATGTAAACATTTATTTGAATTTATTTGACCGCTCAAATACACAATCCTGATTTATAATAATAATGAACATGAAGATATTAATTAGGCACATCAATAGAATATGATGTGAGCAATAGAGTTGTAACTAATCACAAATAAAAATAAAATTTGTGATATTTTAAAACCGTAAACGAACCGTAACTTATAATATTTTGTCCATGAAAATATAGTAAAAATTTGTAGCAAAATTTTATTTTATTAGGTAAAATATTAGAAATGAAATTTAGTAAAATGATTTATGAACTAAATATTGAAAGAAGGCTTACATGATAATTATGCTAAAAGGCCTAATCATTTTGTTATATAATTGGACCAGCTTAAAAAATCCTTTTTGTTTAAATAGAGAAAAAATTTTTAAGCAAGCGTTTTGTCCTGTCACAATGGACGCTAATGTGCCATATGTCTTGAAATATTTTTTAATCAATAATAATGTTTCAAATGATAAAAACAAACTTCAACAATATTATACCTATAAAAAAATGATTAAACTGAAAATTTATGTAATTATGAGTTTCGCCAATTAAATTCACTTCATATTTTATTTCTTAAATATGGGTGAAGTAATATAATAATAATATAAGTTGCCTTAGTTAGCGCGAATTCGCTAAGTATACAAAATATGATATCATTTTTGTATACTTAGCCGCGAATTCTCGCTAACTGTGATTGCAGGGTTAGATACCTGCGTCTCAGTTTAAAATTTTAGGCCCGATCAAGTCATTAAACAATTTAATTTTTTTTATTCGACTGATTTAATCAGACTATTCTTTTTTTTATATTTCTAGAGATCATATTCCAATCCGATTCTTACTTTTGTTTAAGAAACAAGTCCTAGTCCAATCCAGATTTTTTTTATACTGGACTGTTGAAATTGTACGATATTTCAAGGAAAGCGGGAAAAAAAATTATAAGCACTTGAAGGGAAATTATATATTTGAGTGTTTATTTTCCTGAGGCTATGTCCAAAACTATTTTTAGTAAAATTTTCTAGAATTAAGTTTTGAACATGTTTTTATTTTATATTTAAAATAGCTTATTTATTTTATTTTCATTAAAGTTTCGAAAGTTTGTAAATTTAATTTTTTTATGTTTTCGACTCAGCTGGAAGAGAATTTTTATTTAAAAAACGTAGAAAAAAAATTAATTTTAAAATTTTGTCGGATCCGGGTCTGGCCAGAATTAAAATTTTGAAATCAAAATCCGATCTGACCGAACCCAAAAAATGTCTGTCCTTGTTCGACCGACCCGACCTATGTTCGGTAAGATCGGATTCAGATATGTCAGTGCAGGGCTTTAATGTTATATATATTTTTATATAGATTACTCTTACCCGTTGTCTGCGCTTTTGATGAATAAATTTACGCGTATAAGAATAGAGAATAATTAATAAGGTAAAATGTTAATATCTACAATTTCTGAAATGAGATTTTCGTTTTAAAAAATCATGAAATTAAATAATTGAAATTAAATATATAAAAAATAGCATATGTTTTTTTTAATGAAATCAATAAATAATAAAATGAAATCTGATTTTCATCTGTTTTTAGTAAATACATGATTTGATATTTTTATTTAAATTAAATTAAACCACGATGAGCATAATTTTTTTATATTTTAAATACTTTTTATAAAATAAATGTTTAAATAAGTTTTAAACTCATCTTTAATATTTAGTATTGATAATTTTTTTTAAAATGATCGAAACATTTTAGTGCTAAATAAATAAGTGAAAATATTATGGCAATTAAAACTTTTTTAAAAAATAATATTGTTTAAGGCAGGGGGGCATCAATGAGGAATGCCAAAAGTTTTCTCTCCACGCTTAAAAATTCAATTTGATTTTCTGTGAACGGGATGACGAACAGAGAAATTTACTTTTTTAGCACCCCTAAATGATAAGAACTGGAATAATTTTCTGTTATCCTTCCTTAGAGTATACCCATATTCGTTTTAACAGGGGCCAGCTACCTGGAATTATACCATCTAATTCAAACAATACATCTATATTTTATTCTGTAAAAAAACATAAATTATCCCAGCATGAGGTTGCAACAGGGTTAACAGATTTCTAGATTTGGCATTGATTCTGACTGTTTCATATCATTTTTGTCCCTCTAACGTTTTATCTCACCTTTCTTATTCTCAATTTTTTAAAAATAATTTGAAAGAAAAATAACTCACTTACTTTCTCACACTTTTGAAAAATAATAATAATATATCACTGTATAAAACTTTTATTAATTATCAATAAAACAAGAACCTGAAAAATATTTGACTGACATGGGGGCATGGGAAGTGCCAAAACTTTACGCCGGAGTTTTCCCAAAAAGATTTGTATCAAAATGTTTATTTTATTTTTGTGTTCTTACAAATAATTATAAAGTGCCAACTTCTGTAATATTTTTGTTTAAAAAGTAATAATAAATACAGTTGAAATAGTTGGAGCCACGATCGGGGAGGGGGAGCGATCGACGACTTTCGATAGTCCGGGATTGTCGGAGAGTGGGACTGGGGGACTGGAGTTTATGTAGAAAAATCGATTTATTGAATCTAATATTTTAGCTGTAATCCAAAAACAATTATGTACATACAATTCAATTCGACAAAAAAAAACAATATACAAAATAAAATCATAATTGCATGATCTCGTTTATATATTTTTTTTGTTCTTGTTTAAAAAAAAAATTGATTATAACGATATAATTTATTTTTGCTGATCATTAAAGAAACGCTAAACCACATTTAATACTTTAAATTAATTTGCCAGTTCAAAATTTTTGTAATAAATATTTTTAATAATATTTTAATATTATTTTGTATAATATTGGTTATATAATCCACAATATGACATTCATATAATCTTTATATATTACATATATCCATTATCAACTTAAATTTATTAAATACAAAGAATATAATTTTAAAAAATGGATTCGCGTTTAATTCTTATTTCAATGATTACTGCTTTATTTTACATAATATTAATAATTTAAAATTTGCGAGTATATACAAATATTGTTAAGCAAGATTTTTAAAAACCAGGGTTGAGAACCCTAACTCTCCCGAATCCTCGATATTTCGCTCGAACCCTTTTTTAAAATATAGGGTTCAGGGGGAAGTTTTAATGTAGATATTTTAGATGATATTATGATAATATGCCTAAATAAAATTTTTAAAATAGAAATATAATATTATTTTTTTTGTATTGTAGTATTATCTAATATATATAATCTCCATAATCATAACACGATCGTTTTCGTATCTCCCTAATGTAGTGAAGGTCACGGTCCGGTCTTTGGTCCGGACTGGACCGAAACCCCTCGGACCGGACCGGACCACGGTCCTTAAGAAAAAGATCGATCCAGACCGTGGTCCTAAATAAAAAGACCGGTCCTGGACCGGTCTTTTTATTTGTTTAAAAAACATATTTTTTTAACCTAATTTGATTTGTTTTATCATTTTATTAAATATAAGAGTATTATATAAACAATAAAATTTATCCAATGGTATTGAAAAAAATGATTTTGTGTTTGTAGAGGGCATATTAAAATTAAGAGTAGATTGTGTTTTTTGAGATATTTTCATTTTCATCTTTAGAAGTATATATTTTATGTTTTATCAGATGTCTGCTTAAGGTATCTAATTATTTTATTAAGAATAAGGTTAAGTAATTTTTACAATAAATTATACAGACAGTTTCTTTAAAAAAAATAGAACTATATAATAACTAAAATATTTTAATAATATTATTGCTTATTTTGATTAATTTATTGCTTATTTTGATTAATTTATTGCTTAAAAAATTATAAACAATTATTTTGTTACTAGGTGCTGACGATACATTAAATTTGGTACTGAAGTGAACACATACTCTATGTTTTTATTGGGACTATAAGTAAAATGTTTCTTGGACAAACTTATGGTTTTCATATTGTAAAATAAAAATTTACAAAATCTAAAATAATTCCTCTAGAAAAATATCATAAAATAAAATATACAAAAAAATTATATTAATTGTATAGTAAAGCAAACTTAAACAATAATAAAAGACCGGGCCGGACCGCGGTCTGGACCTTAAAAAATAAAAAGACCGGTCCGGACCACGGTCCTCAAGAAAAAGATCGGTCCGACAATCGGTCCGGTCCGATCCCGGTCTAAGACCGATAGGACCGGACCGTTGACCTTCACTACCCTAATGTATTTTAAATTTAAGGAGACTATATAGTGTAAGTTAATTTTATCTCCATAATCAAAACACGATCATTTTCGTATCTCCCTAATGTATTTTAAATTTAAGGAGACTATATAGTGTATGGTAATTTTTTTGCTCTCTACGAGAATCGAACACAAGCCTCCCGTTTCAAAGGCATATGCTTTATCGCATGCACCAACTTGAATATAAATAAATTTAAAATATTAATTATATAGATATTAATTAATATCTAAATTCTACCGTTCCATATTAGCTGATGGAGTTAAAGGGAATTATTTAGTTTGTGTGTATGGTATTTAATATACATTATTAATAAATTTTATATAAATATTAAAATTTAAGAGTAAAATAGGTAAAATTGTTGCAATGTATACTGTGAGCATGTATTAAAAATATCAAAATTTAATAATGTGATGGAAATCATATTGGATAAAATTTAAAATAAAGGTGATTTAAGATTTTTGAATTATAAATATGGGTTATAGATTGGTCTGAAATTTTTTTTTCAGACATAGCCAGGCCTGATTAAAAAACCATGTTCCATGTAACTTTCATAAATTAATTAATAGTTTACATTTAAAATTTTGCCTGTGCATTGAATGCACTGAATACACACCTAATATTATACATATTCCTGAATATTTAGGGGTAAATAGAACTTAAAATGGATCAAGTACCAATTCAATAGGAATAAGGTAGACCTTTAAAGCACCCATTCAATAGTAAGAAGATATTTATTTAAATACTATTTTAATTCTTGAATTTATGTATAATTTATGATTTTATACCATTATATTGGGGTTTCAGAAAAAATAAGAGAGATATGGAAAGGACAAAGCACACCTTGATAACACAAAACTCTTATCTAGCAAGAATAAATTTTTAGATTATAAATTACAAATACAAATAAATACATAAATAAAATTACCAGAGTTGTTAAAGTATCTAGATAGATTATTGATTAAAGTATCTGTATCTAGATATTATTTTAGAAGTATCTGTATCTGTTTTAGATACTTTTAAGATACATTTTGATATACTTTTATTTAACGCTTTTTTATATTATAAATAAATATACTTGAATGTAAAATATATTTTATTTCATATGAGCATATAACTTAATATTAATATATATATTAAAAAATTATATATATATATAAAATATTAAAACTTGTATATAAAAAAGAATATATAAATATTAATTAAATATTATGTCCGACTCCAAGTTATCAATAACAAGCAAATTCTGATATTACAATCCATCTCAAGGAATTTGCCATTTTTAATTGCAATGGAATTGGTATTTAATTTTATTATATTATATTAATTTTTCAGATTAACATTGAGGACGAAAATGACGACATTCCATGGCCAATTTATAGACCATATTTTAAAATAATATCTCATAATAAAGAAAACAAATCTCTGTTAGTAAAATGTCTGCCATGTTTACCAAAAAATATACAAATTTCTGTTAGCATTAGCTCAACTTGTAACATTATAAAGCATTTAAGGGTATAGAATAGATACTAAATATATGTTTACAATTTAAATTATAAGAGAAAACAAAAAGGCTAAGGAGAAAAAATCTATTAAAGAAAATATTGGACTAGGCTCATCGTCCATTGATTTTTTTTTCCAAGAGACCTAAGATTTTAACCCAAGCCATTTTAGATGATTTAATAACCGATTTTATTATTGATAGCGTTCAGCCATTTTCAGTTGTTGAAAATCCATCATTTATAAAAATGATCAAAACATTAGCTCCACAAAAAAATATAATTTGCAGACAGACAGTGATTGCTAGAATTTCCCAAAGATGGGAGAATGAAAAGAAAGAAATCATTAAAAGTCTAATAGAACCATCGTTAATATGCACAACAGCAGATTGTTGAAGTGCCTATCGCCGGTAAACATTTTTTGTATAATAATTTAATTACAAACAAATTATTTGAGCAGTTTTAAGAAATGTTTTTAGTTCATACATAGGAGTCACTGCACACTATATAGATCCAACAAGTTTGGAAAGAAAAAATGTAGCGTTAGCTTGTAAAAGAATGACTGGTAGTCATACATATGATAAAATAGCAAAAAATTTACAAGATATAGCAAAGAATTATTGCATACAAAATAAAATCTCAAAGACCATTACTGATAATGCCAAAAACTTTATCAAGTCATTTAGGTTTATTTTATTAAATATAAACATAATATTACTTATTTATGATAGAGTTTTCAGGCCAATTGAAAATATTAGTGAATCCATTGATGATCTGGAAGATGAAGAAACAGTTGCACCAATATCAATATCAGGCTTTATACTACTGCTCAGGATTTTAAAATATCAGAATCATATATTTTACCTAATCATCAATGTTGTGCCAGTCACACATTGAATCTTGTTGCCACTGTATGCAAGGTAAAACTATAATTTTAATTATAATAATTTATTCCTTAGATATATAGCACAACATTCTCAATGCCAAAATATATGGAATAGACAAAATAAATCTCAAAATTCAGCTGAGATTATAAAAAACAATATTGGCCGATATTTTATATGTCCCAATATGACTAGATGGAACTCCACTTATAATGCTTTACAATTAATGTCAGAAATTATTAAGACTAAATTTGAAAAATTGGATATATGCTATGGAATAAAATTACCTAGATTTTTATCTAATGAATGTGATTTTATTCATGAATATTGTTTAGTAAGTTATAAATAAAATTTGTATATACAGCATTATTTTAAATTAGCTAATGAAGCCGGTAGCAAGTTCACTTGATATCCTGCAGGGAGATAAATATATGTTCACAGCTTATTACTGTGCAACTATTTTCCAGCTCATTATTAAATTGAAAAATTTTAAACAAATGAACCTGAAAGTTTGTTTACCACTCTTAAATGCCTTACTTAAAGGAATTAGGTAAATTAATAATAAATTAATCAATATTTAATAATTCTAGGTTTATTGGGACAATTTTTGAAAAAGAAAATATTTTGGCAACTATGCTTCATCCTTTTTTTAAACTAGATTGAACATGGTTGCAAATGGATGAAAATTTTAATAAAAAAAACAATTAATACAAAGATTAATTGAGGAATTATCAAAGTCTTCAAATGAGTGCAAATTAACCTGTGAAAAAAAAACCAATAATTTAATATCCGATTTTTTTCAGTATCCCACAGCAGGAAATGATTTAAATTCTGATAATCAACAAATTTTAAATAGTTTTTTCAAAAATGAATGCCGAGATTTTAGAATTTTTAAACAATATCCTGAAATAAAATTTTTATTCATTAAATATAACACCACAATCCCTTCCAGCGCCCCTGTTGAAAGACTTTTTAGTATAGCTAAAAATGTCTTTACAGATAAACAGGATGTCTTAATGACCAAAATTTTGAAAATATTTTATTACTGAAATCTAATAATTATTTATAATCATTTAATCAAATATTATATTATTTTATTAATGTTTATAATAATCATATATTATATTAATATCTAAAAATCATTATTTTAGTTATATTTTGATAAATGTGATATCGAGTCAATAAATTTTTTAGATCATTTCATGAATTTTCACGATAGAATCCTAATTTAGGTTTATTCAAACCTTATCTAAGAGTATAATAAAAATGTATCTGTATCTAGATACATTTAAAAAGTATCTTTTAACAACTCTGAAAATTACTAACATTAACATATTTTATAAAAATAATGGAAAATTTTAGAATAACCCCAAAATAAATATAAATTTTTAAATAAAACCTCATAAGATAGGAAAATTTTGTATTTTACTCATTTCATAATTGTAGAATGCATGTTATTCATAACTTATTATAACATTTTTGATTAAATATATAACCTTTTTGTTTTATGACTATGATTGAAGTTTACCTCCTATTATTTGTTAACTTAGACATATCTTTTTATTTTTTCTATTGTAATTTAATAAAAATTTCTTAAATTTAATTTTATATTTTGTAACTAAGTTATAAATCATTTGGTTTGTTTAAAATTTAAATTAGGATGAACATATTTTCAGAATGGTACTTTAATATGTATTCATAAATTTCATATAAATACCAGGAGCTCACCAGTAGAAACATAGGTAAATCAGATATTTACCCTTCATTTGATGATAATTTTGAAATTAGACAGATTTAATTCTTATAAACCCCTTACGTCAGACCTATTTTTCTAGATCAAAATAAATTATTTGGGTTTTCATGGGCTTGGGAAATATTTTTCACTATTAATATGGACTTGGACATAGCTTGAGAAACATTTTCCATAATTATTATAGTCTAAGATTCCTGCAAATTTTTTAAATATGGGCTAGAAATTGGCCTGAAAATTTCTTTTGAAGACATGGCAAAAACAAGGCCCATGCAACTTTCATATTCTGATTGTATTTTTGGTGGCCTAATGGGTAAGATGTACGATTGGAAACACGAGTATGAACAAAGACGCAGGTTCAATCCTGGTAAGGAACAAAAACTTTCAAAAAAACTTTCAAAGTTTTTCTTCGATGACTGATGTGTAAAGACATATGGTATGATGAATTTCGGAGCTTAGAGATGACACCCCGGTCACCGACAGGCCTGGACAGCCGGGTGCTAAGGATACCTGTCCAATAAACAAAATGACAGAAATAAATGGAAATATGAATATGAAAGCTAGGGCGTTCCCTCCATGCGACGCGCAGGGTGTAGACCTCCATCCTGTGAAAAATAAAGTAAAGGTCAAAGCAAAGAAGACAAGGTTAGCAAGTTTGAATATTGGGACGCTTAAAGGTAAGACGAGAGAATTGGCATCAATGTTGAACAAGAGAAAAGTTGATATAGGGTGCATACAAGAGACGAAATGGAAAGGACAGAAGACTTTGATGATTGGAGATGGGTATAAATTGTACTATAATGGACTTGTTAGCAATAGGAACAGTGTCGGCATCATCCTCAGCCAAGACCTAACCTCTTCAGTAGTAGAAGTCAACAGGATCTCTGATAGACTAATGAAGATAAAACTATGCATTGGTCAATCAATACTACACATCCTATCAGTATATGCTCCTCAAACGGGTTGCAAAGAAGAAGAGAAAGATGACTTTAGAGCTATCCTTGATGAAGCTGTAATGGAAATCCCTAAGGATGACCTAGTCATAATTGGTGGTGACTTAAATGCCCATGTGGGGAAAGCAAGAGATAGCTACAAAAAGCATCATGGTGGTTTTGGATACGGAGAAAGAAATGATGAAGGAGAGCACGTACTGAAATTTGCGCAAGCCTTCGACCTTGCCTTAACCAACACCTACTATAGGAAAAAAGACAGTCATTTAATAACATATGAAAGTGGTACTAGGAAAACACAGAGAGATTACATGCTAATCTCTCGTAGAAGATTAAAAGATGTAGTAGACTGCAAAGTCATCCCAGAGAAGATATCGCCGCGCAACACAAGCTACTAATCATGGATTTACAAATCTCAAATAAATCCACTCAAAATAAGATAAAACTGGAACCATGCATCAAATGGGGCAAATTAAAAACAATGACAGATGCCTTGCAAACATTGAAACAATAAATTGCTCACAAGTCAGTGAAAAAATCTGGACAGACCTTTCATCCAGATTAATAGACACTGCAAAATCGACGCTAGGCTTGACAAGAGGAGGCAACAAATCACACAAAGAACTATGGTGGTGGAATCAAGAGGTACAAACCACATACAGGAGAAAAAAGCTCTTTATAAAATATGGTACAAATCCAAAAATGCTGATGACAAGTCAAGATACAAAAAATCCAAGAGATTAGCTACAAAGGCGGTGGGTAGGGCCAAATCTATGGCATACGATCCAAAGAAGGGCAAAATAAAATATACAGATTAGCCAAACAGCGAGAAAAGAACTCTAGGGATATAAACGGAGCTCCGAAAGTAATCAAAAATATAGATGGGAAATTGATAATAAAGGAAAAAGAAATAATGAATAGATGGAAAGAATATTTTCAGGAGCTTCTCAACTTTAATTCCCACATATTGCATCTCGACGAACACTCCCCTTGTCAAAACCTTGTACAACCTATAACAGAACAAGAAATAATCACATGCCTCAAGCATATGAAAAACAACAAAGCTAGGGGTCCAGACGATATTCAAATAGAAAGCCTTAAAGCACTAGGATATGATGGAATACATCTCCTCACAAATCTGTACAATAAAATACTTGGAAATGAAGAGGTTCCCCAAGAATGGAGGCAGAGCTATCTAGTTCCTATCTTCAAAAATAAAGGGGATCCACACAATTGTCAAAATTACAGGGGCATAAAACTAATATCACACTGTCTAAAACTATACGAAAAAATAATAGAAAAAAGATTAAGAGATATAATCGAAATAGGAGAGACACAGTTTGGCTTTATGCCTGGAAGATCAACAACCGATGCTATCCATGCAATTAGGCAAATGAGTGAAAAATACAGGGAAAAGAACAAAAAGCTACACATGGTCTTTCTCGATCTAGAAAAGGCCTTCGATAGAATCCCAAGAAAACTTATCTGGTGGGCGCTACGCCACAAAAAAGTTCCCGAAAAATATATAAGAATAATACAGGATATGTATATGGGACATACAACAAAGGTCCGTAGCACAACAGGTACTTCAGCAGGCTACACAATAGCCGAAGGAGTTCATCAAGGGTCGGCTCTCAGCTCACTTCTCTTCATTACAGTAATAGATGTATTAGCACAGTCTATACCTCAAACCCCGTGGAATATGATATTTGCAGATGGTATTGTGATACTTGCCGAAGGATGAAATGAAAGAAAGGTTAGTGAGTTGGATAAATATCCTAGAAACGCACGGATTAAAAGTAAATAGAGAAAAGACGGAGTATATGGTGATAGGAGGAGATGAAACGGAGAGTATTGATATAAATGAATGGCAGATATCCGCAATTGAAAGCTGCAAATATTTGGGCTCCACTATACAAACAAACGGCACAATAGAAAAAGAGATAAAGAATAAGATTAATCAAGGGTGGTTAAAGTGGAGATCTTTATCTGGAGTGCTATTTGACAAAAGAATCCAACACAAATTAAAGGGAAAAATTTACAGTTCCATAGTACAACCAACTATTCTATATAGTTCGGAAACATGGCCAACCAAAGAATCAGACGAGAGAAGTCTACATGGAGATGAGAATGCTGAGGATGATTGCTGGGGAAACAAGAAAGGATAAGGTGTGCAGTACAAGAATACTAAATAGTTTAAAGGTAGTGCCCATTAAGACTAAGTTAATGGTAAACAGACTTAGGTGGTATGGGCACACAATGAGAAGGCCTATGAACTACATAGGAAATAAAGTTGAAAGTTTGGAAGTGATGGGCAAACGTAAAAGAGGAAGGCCAAAACTTCAATGGGGCCATAAAGTTAGAGCCAATATAAAGAAGTATAAAATAGATAAAAGAGATTGTATGAATAACATAAAGTGGAGAGAGATGTTGAAGGAGCTTACCACCAGAAAAGGTGAAAGCTAAAGAGAAAAAAAAAAAATTTCAGTCCTCAACTAGTGATGTTAAAATAACTAGTTACAAGTAACTAGTTACATTTTGGCTAAAAAATAACTGTAACTAGTTATATTTTTAAAATTGTAACTAGTAACTGTAACTAGTTAAAATTTTTGAAATGTAACTGCCAAAAGTAACTAGTTACTTTTAAATATATATCCAAATAATTAATTTTATTTTTAATATGTTGTGATAAATTAATTTTAAATTAAATTTATTAATTTAAAATTTTGTGAAAATGTCTGATTGTTCCCAACATTAACACAAATACTTATATGTATGGCAGATGTGCAGGGATTATAATATTGTCAACCTCTAAAGGATACTATATTAGCTAGTATTGAAAAAAGGTAACTAAAATCAAATAATGATTTATAAATTAATAATATCATGTTATAGGTTTAATAATCTTTATGATAATGACAACATCATTGCTGCAATTCTTCACCCTTTATTTAAAACTGACTGGCCTTGGATTAGGCAAGAAAGGAAAAAAGCAAAAAAGGAGGAAATTTTAAATTTAATAAATACCTTAATACCTAAAAGTGAATCCCAGAAGAATGAATCATGCTCAAAACCAACATCACTTGATGTAGTTAGATTTTTTGTCCTAAAGCGCCAAAATATTCTGGATAATGAACTTATAGAAAACTTTATCAAATCTAATAACAACATTTTTTTTTTATATAACGATTTCCCAAAGTTAAAATTACTCTTTATTAAATATAATGTTGTTCTAACATCAAGTGCTCCCATAGAGCGCTTATTCAGTCTAGGTAAGCTCATTTTTGGAGATAAACGAGCACGTCTCCTAGATAATAACTTAGAAATTAATTTGTTGTTAAAAGCAAATAAACATTTATTAGATTCTAATTTTTATGAAAAATAAATGTTTTTTTTTCAATGCAAATATATACTTTTATATTCGATGTAAATATTCAATTTTGCGATATTTTTTTATATAAATAAATTATATATTATTTTAAATAACTGATTATACTTTGTTTATCCTAATTTTTTTTATATTAAATAAATGCAGTCAATAAATAAATAATGCGCATATGAAGGATGTATAAAGTAAGTAACTAGTTACTTTTACTTTTGAAAATAACTGTAACTAATAACTAGTTACTTTTGTAAAAATGTAACTAGTAACTGTAACTAGTTATGTTTTTGCCAATGTAACTATTAACTGTAACTAGTTATGTTTCAAAAGTAACTTTTATCAAAATTATTATGGTCTTTTGCGGGTTTGAGAAAACCAAATGTGAGGACCTGGCTTGGGAATTTTTTTTAATACTAGAAATAGGTGTAATATTTAACACAGAATATTTATATGGCCCTCAGGTAAAATCTAATTTAAATATATTTTTATTCAAAAAAATAGTATTCACTCTTAGTCTTAATGGGATGGCCTTGGTTGGGATGAGCTGGGTTAAAATAGACTAAAAAATAGATATGGTTTTTAAAGATTTACCTATCTCCATGCCTGGAAAAAAAAATTTTGAAAATTACTATCGGTTGGCCAGGTATGAGAATTTTTTTTTATAAAATTATAATGGGTTGGGCTGGGATTGGAAAATATTTTTATAAATTATATTGGGATGGGCTTGGGGAAAATTTTGCAAATTATTATGAGCTTGGACGCTTGAGAATTTTTTTATTATTAATTATAGGTCAGACATTGGCCCAAAGCAAATTTTTTTGCAGGCCTGTATTGACCTGATCAAAATCCAAGGCCCATGAAAATCTGAATTTTGATTGTATTTTTAAATTCATTATGATTATTTAAATATTTTATTTTACTTCTTAACTACCAAAATTATTATGATCTTTCATTGGGCTTGGAATAATTTTTCATAATTAATATGGCTTTGGACTTTGCCTAGGAATTTTTTTTAATATTAAACATTAGGTATAAGTAATCAGTAATATTTAACAAATAATATTGGTATTATCAAGTAAATGATTTAAATTTATTTTTACTCAAACCATAGCACTTATTTTAATGGATTGAACCTGGCCTGAAGGGGGGAGGGGGTAAAAAGAATAAAAATTGGATATTATTTTCAAATAACAGGTAACATCTAGCATAAAAGTAAGAAGAAAATTTTCATTCTTCCTCATTTTTGACGGGCTATCTACTAGTATTATTATAATTATATGATGAATTATTTTTATGGTAATACTAATTAAAATAAATTTAAAAAAAATGATGTTACTGTTATTTTAACAATTTTTATAAGTCATCTGGTCTCCGAACCCTGAACCCCATCTCGAACTCATATTTTAGAAGGTGGGTTTATAGCTCTGTTAAAAACCATTTATAATTTCATTTTTTTAAAATTTACCATTAGTTCCCAAAAAACTTCCAAGGTCTTCATATGGGCATGAAAATAACCATCTTGAAGGTCATAGTTTATGTTCCTTTTTAAAATTTGGCATGGGGCGGGACAAAGTCTGAGTTGTTTGATTTCGCCGATCTATACATACAAGTATAGTCCTAGGTCAGGGGAATACCGTTAGATCAAGGTATAAAATTACCACCTGGCCTTTTAGAACTCTCATTAAGGGGACCAATTGGTTTGAAAGTGGTTTATTTCAGGTTTTAGAATTTTTATTAAATATCACAATATTCAGGTCTTGCTGGAAAATATTTTTCAAATTTGTTCATCATTCGAAATAGAATTTAGTTATGAAAATGGTTTCAAGGGATAATCATAAATGGGAGAAGTTAATGAATGTTTATTTATACTATCTAATTTTTCAATTAGTTATTGGATACTTTGAATCATAATCGATTAAAAAAATAGGTCCAGCTAATGTAGTTTTTTAATATCCTCATCCTTACTTGAGTGCTAGCACTGCAGATCTGATATGTATATTAAAGAATATGCAAACATATCACAAATGCAAATTATTTAAATATATATCAGATTTGTCAGTATCACGAATACTTGTTCCTAAGATACAATGTATCTTATAGTTAAATTTTTTAGTAGAGTTCTGCAAAGCCCGGTACTTCCGAAAGGGATGGGTTTGCACGGGGGATTTTTTATTGAAAAAAATTTCTCACAATTTATTCTGTTTTTATTGATTTCGCTATTCTGCGATATTTTTTTGGAACATGCTTTTCCCTCAGTGATTAATGATATTTTCTTGCCTTGTTGATTCAAGAATTTTAGGCATTGGGGAGCGGGATTCACCAACCGTAAAGATTAGATGGATTAAAGATTAAATATACTTCAAACACGTCAAAGTTCCAATTAGAAGGGAATAAGGTGAGACTTGATAAATCCCTAAGCCTTTTACCGCAGTGGCAAGACGTCAAAAAAGTGCCATCAGGACTTTTTTCATTCTTATTTAAAAGGTTATTGGATCCAAACAATTGGGAAAACCGACTGACATCAAAATTTGTCAATCAACCTATTAAGATTGCCATAGAAATATTTCATTGACTTTAAGACAAGAAAAATATGCATACCAAAATGATTTACCTACTTATTACAGGCAGCACAAATGTCAGAAGGAATATGACAACCAAGCGTAAATGACGAGGAACCCATCGTTCGTGATTGATTTTTTCCTACTCGGAATCACATCTGGCCATTATAATTTTTTTCAGCGTTTCTAAGTAGTTAACAGTTAGTAAGATCAGGAGTAAACAGAATTTTTCAAATGCACACGGAAACATAAGGACTAGGAAGCTCTTTAAAGGATAGTAAAGAAATAGTCAGAATCTTGCAGAACAAATTAACTTGATAAATGAGGATTATGAAGAAATCCAAGAGGAAAGGAAACAAGCAATGCCATTAAATTACGAGAGGGAGGTTGAAATACTAGGTCTCCTTGGTAAGTAGATAAAAGGCAAATGACCAATTAAAATCAGAAAACCTTAGGACTAAAAGAGATTCTCTGAAATTTTTAAATTGGAATTCAAATTTTGAAGAGGAATTATATTGGAAGGCTGGAGAAGAAAATTTAAAAATGTGCAAGAATTTAGGTAGAAAAATATTATTTAATAATGCAAAAAAGATTATGAATGGGAAGATGATGAAAATTGTTCAGAGGATTATAAAGAGATTGAATCTAGTAATTTGACAAAAAATAATTGAAAAATCAATAAAAGAACCAAAAAGACAGTTTATCATGGAGAATGATCTTGGGAAAGGAGGCGGATATTGAAGGCATTTCTTAAGTCTAATTTACATAAATCTTTATCAGCCTCATTAATTAAATAAAAAAATACGTGCAACGTGAGCGGCTACTTCGCAAAAACATCTGAATCCGAAACTTACCTGGGAAGGAAATAGTAGTTCAGTTTATTAATCGACAAAAGAGCGATCGAACAGTTATGGGTCCAATATCACTGTCTTGTTTTTAATGACAAAAGGAGTGCGCGAAAATAAATAGGAAGTATAAGAGGAATTTCACTTATGAGGATATTATTACATAATTTGGGCACAAATGTTAGAAAAGGGTCAATAAAACCATTATCAAGGCATTAAATTAATCAAACAAAATAAACCCTGGATCAGTCTAAACCAAAAAATAATTCTGCTTCAATTAATTTTATTGTGTAATAATTATGCTCAAATTTATGTTTTATAATTTTTTGCAAAATTAGACAATTAATAGTGCCAATTTAATTGATTATAAAATACGTATCTTTAACTTGAAAATACTAATAATTGATGCTTTTTATCAAATATTCGCTTCTTCCTTGATATTGTATATTATTAAAAAAATCAAATTATATTGCTACCATTTTGCAAATATCTCGTGAAAATGTTCATTTGATATTGCACTTCTAAAATTGCGCGCTATTTAATACTAGTGGGCACGTTAAATTAGGCAAAAAATATTTGTATTTTTCTAAGAATTTAAGGCAAATTTTTTTTATTTTTTTTAAAATAGTATATATTGAAGCATAATCCATTATATTTATATTAAATCAAATAGCTATTTAGAAAATTATGTAAAAATTTAAATATATTGCAAAAAATATATCAATTACATGAAAAATGACGTATATTTTGTAAATAAAGGTTTAAAGTAATGAAGGTATATATATCATATAACACTTTTATTGTATCGGGCACCTTTAATTCTAAACGGTGATTTAAACAATCCCAGGGTATCATCGTTAAATTTAGTGCGCAAAGGCGCTTTGCAACACCAAATTTCTTCCCAGTCATGACACTGGCGCCATCGCTAGCAAAAGAAATGCAACCTATTTTTCATTATTATATTTTACGCTTAAAATTTTGTTTATTAACAAATATGTATTTTAAAAATTACAATCAATATTATAATATAACCCTAGCCATCTCATATAAACTAACCTTAACCTATGACATAAATCACACATTATCAGTAATGCTTCATAGCAGCAAAACTATCCATTTAATTTTATTGGTGGATAGCTTATAGGTTAACTTTACTCCACATCAGACCTTAGTTCCCATACCTATTCTATGCAAAATAAAACCAAAAATTATATCATGATTTTCAGTCGTAAACCATCAGTTTCATTTTGCCATGGAGGGCTCCCGTCACAAGTTATTTAATTTTAATATATGGATTATATTATTAATAACTATTAGGCGAAAACCTAATTCCACACCATGCTTTTGTCCATCCTAGTTAAAGTAAAATAAGCCGATATTATGAATGCAAATAATTTTTTTTTTAAAATCATTCAAATTTTATACAATTTTTTATTTTTATTTTAAATTTTATTATTCCAGTAAAAGGTTTTCTAGGTTTATTGTAATCTAAGATATAAAAAAACCTTTACATCTAAGATAGATGTTTCCGACATTTTTAGCAAGATACTAGCATGTTTTTTTTGTACAATACTAACATAATGTGACTCGCATTCAATCGACTAGAAAATAAATTTCATTCAATTGATATTGTTTAGGGGTCTTTTTTTTAACTAAATATAGACAGATAAGATTTGATGGCATAATATATATTATGTTTAAAAAAGAATAATAAAAACTTAAATCTGTACATTTTTTTTCAAGTGTATATGTAATATATATATTTAGGTAATATAATTTTAAAAACGAATTTACCTTAAAAAAAATATTTTTGACTGATTGTAAATTTTTACAATGATAAATGACAAGAAATTTTGTTGAAAAAAAGGTAATGCGATAATTAAAAAAAATTGACTAGGCGAATAAAATAGATAGTAAAATAAACTGTAATAATGAGATTTAAAAGATAATAATATTAACAATAAATTTGTCGTATATTAAATTTATAATTTAAGAAAGAAAAAAAAAATCGAAATAATTTTGGCAACGCGTTAAATTAAAAATAATGTATTGGTTGTGCAAACTGATATTAAGAATAGAAGGTTAGAACGCTTTGTTGATTTCCTCTGAGTAATAAAATAGGAGGCAGGTTTCTTGTCATTATTTCAAGCCATCCCATGTATAAAGCCGATGAGCAAGTACCTTTCCGAGGCATAGGTAAAGTCCTGTATCATATAATGGAGAGGAGAGAGATGCATTTTTTGGGGATATATAAATATCATATAGTAAATGGTAAATTTTAATAATAACATTTTATAAAGAAAGTTTATTTTTCTTCAAAATATGGAGGACTATATGAAAATCGGTTTTAATATCTAAAAGGCCAGGGTTCTAAATCTAGATCTCAAACAACGTTTGATTAAAAAAAATTTAGTTGGGCGTTTAATAAGTCAAATATCGAGGCAATCAACCCTGGGTAAAGTGGAACAGTTTTGCTATTTGGGTGATATGCTAAACGCAGATCGTTGTGTAGATTCTGCTGTTATTACAAGGGTCAGACAAGCACGGAAGAAGTCAGAGAGACGTAGTCTATTCTAACAAATAAAAACGACTCTCTGAAGTCAAAGGGGAAAGTGTACGTAAGCTGTGTGAGGAGTTGCTTAGGTTATGGCTGTGAAACAAGGATAATGAAAGTGGCTCACGAAGTCAAATTGGATGATAAGATGGATGTGTGTGGTATCTCTGAGAGAGAAAAATTGCTGGCAAGGAAGGGAATAGCAGTGATTGAAGTGGAAATGAACTAAAATGTTTTGGGCATGTGGAAAGTAAGACAAAAGATTGGGTAAGAGATGCACATTGAAGGAAATAGGAGTGTCAAGATCTCGAGGAAGGCCTAAGATGACGTGGATAAAGGTGATAGAGAATCTTATATATTGATGCTCAGGACCGTCAAAAATGGAAAAGAAAAATCAGAGGAACTAGAGGAGAGGAGATAGCGGTGTAATTCATATCGCATCGCACAGACATTATAAATTTTTCTTATTATTTGTTTGATTTTAAAACATACTCAGCGATATGTGTCGTATCGCTGAGCAATACGCTCTTACTATAAATATTATAAGTAAATTTTCGCAGAGCCTAAATATAATTAACATTGACTTGATGAAGGGAAACTGTTTTCAATTGCAAAGAAAAATTTACTCCTTATTATAACTTTATTAAATTAAAGAGAATTTCTTTTTACATAACGATAAGGTTGGAATGCAAGGAATATAAGTTCAGCATTTCATGAAGCCGTATATGCCTATGAGTTTTTTGCTCCAAGGCTAGGTATTCAGCATCCGTTATCATACCCGTTTTGTATTTGGGATCGTTTTCATCTCTCACTCTGTATTTAGAAATAAGCGACTCGAAATCTGATATACTTTATTTTTTTAAAAAAATTTAATAATAAATATTAATGGTGTAACTAAATTTGACCATCTAATGCTATCAATTCAAGTATAATTTGTTTTGGTCGAAGGTCCGGTAGAATTACAGGTATCCAAACCGAACCTGAACCGAACCTCTAAAAAGCCTCTGAACCGGTTCGAGTATCATAATTATATGCTTATAAAATAATGTGTAAGTTATTACTAGTATATTGCAAAAATTTTAATTATATTCGAATTGTTTTAAAGATTATTATCAATCACATTTGATTGATAAGTGTCAGTCATAATTTTTACAAATTTTAGTATATTGCCATTTTACAACATTTTTTAAATATTTTAAGCTTATAAATTATAATGCCTAGAGAAAAATTAATTCCAATATATAAATTATTTACATATAGTATTAAATAATGACACATCAAATCTGATATCATACTGGCAGTGCCGCTACCCAAGTTAGTGTGGAAAGATGTTTTTCAACAATTAAATTAATTTATATTATCTGCTTGATGTAATTTGAGTGAGACGAATTTTGAAAATTGTGCGGTTCAATAAAAAAAAAATTATGTAATTGTTCATATTAAAATTAATCATTGATATTTATTTGTTATATTTATAAATTAAATATTATTTTATAATGCGCAATTAATAAAAATGAAGGTTTTATGTATGTGTTTTTTATTTTAATTATGAAATAAAAATTTTTTTCCCTATAAATTCGAATGTAGGTTTGAATATAAAAGCGTTCAAACCGGTTTTTAGAGGTTCGAACCGAAACGATATTTTTATTTTTTGCGAACCGAACCTAAACCTTGAACCGTTATTTTTATCCGAACCTGAACCGAACCGATATTCTTTTCGGTTCAGATCCCTGTGGTATTAGTGATTTAAAATTATCTAGCAATCGACTTAAAATAGATTAATCACCTTGTCATTTTCGGGGTAGTATAAGTTGATTTTCGTATAAATAAGTCATATATAAGTTTTAAAAAAATTAATAGAAAGCATAAGAAATTTTTTTTTAAAAAAAATATATATATTTATAAAAAAAAATTTAAAAAATCAAGTGGCGAGGTCGGGCCAGGATGCTTTAAATATTTGATAGTTAGATCTAATTAAAGAAACGGCGATTTTCTGCTTGAGTTTATAAATGGAGAAAGGTGCTTCTTTTTTAAAAGCCAACTTTCCTTGTATTTTACAACCGACATCTTTTTTAGATAAAAAACGCCCTGACAGCAAAACAATCGTACCGTTTTTAATGGGATAACCTTTAGGCTGCATTCAAAGTGGAGACGGATCCGATTTTACGTCAAAACATCTGATTTGACCGCGTCCGACAAGGCTTTCATAATGATTTTTTTTTAACGTTTCGACTTAAAACAGATTAGACATTATTTTATTTTCTAAAATGAACCAATATTCTTTAGTTAAATTATATATGATCTCTTATTTAAAGAAAAAAATATAATTAATTCGAAAAGAAGAAAGGAGGGAGCATATTTTACTTTGCTGCCAAAATTACTTAAAGATCAAAACAAAAATATTAGAAATTTATTCTCTTATTATTTTAATAATATTGATTATTTGCCTTGGCAAAATAATATATTAAACTAATATTTATATATTCAATATTTTGTATTATAAAATTTATATGTATTAAATTTCTTTATAATTTATTGTATATATTTTATTATAAAAAAATATCTTAGTCATCCAAGAAGTTGTTTATAAAATCAATATTTGGTACCAATTAACCATGTTTTTGATTAAAAAATTCTTAAAAAAAATTTATACATATAATTAAATATTGTCTGCTTTGTATTCAAATTAAATACTTGGTAAATAGGTAATAATAAGATTTATTAGAAATTGATGCTCTGATCTTTTAATGTGTCATTTTTTAAAAATTAGATTGTATAAGAAAAGCATTTGCCTGAAATGGTACTTAAAATGATATAATTATAGGTCAGGCTAAAGATCACAAGGCAAATATAAAATTTATTCAAGCAAAAAAATTTATATGTATTAAATTCCTCTATACTTTATTGGTATATATTTTATTTTAATAAATAAAATATCATTAGTCATCCAAGAACTTGTTTATAAAATCAATATTTGGTACAAATTAACCATGTTTTTGAATAAAAAATTCTTAAAAAAAATTTATACATATAAAATAAATATTGTCTGCTATTGTATTAAAATTATATACTTGGTGAATGGGTAATAATAAGATTTATTAGAAATTGATATTATGATTTTTTAATGTGTCATTTTTAAAAAATTAGTTTGTATAAGAAAAGCATTTGCCTGAAAAATAATATAATTTTCAAATATTTTTTCTTTATATTTTTTTCTTCTTTTATTCGATGTTGTTATATTTTCATCTATGCTTATATTTTTATCCGAGGTAATATCATATAGTGGAGTTGAATTAGATATAGTTAAATTTGATTGTTGTATGCGAGGTGTTAAAGTTTTATTTAAAAATGATAATGTTTCATAATAAGGCCATGTTGATTTATATGGTGGCCCAGCTGAACCACTTGGACTATCTATTGTTTTTTTGTATTCTTTATTCTGATAGTCTCTTAAATTATTCCATTTAGCCTTTAAATCGTCACCTAAAAAATATATAATAGACCAAATATCTATAAAATTATTTAAAGTGTCAGTTTAAATTAAGATTTACCTGTTTACATCTTTGCAATTTTCATCTGTTTTGTCGTATATAAATTTGGCTTCTCTAATAGCATCAATAAAATCTAATATATTGATTTTCATTTTTAAAAAATTATAAGTAACGTTATAACGCTCTATAAAATTTGCCGGATCAAAAAGTCAAAATGTTTTGACTTCAAAATTTGACGGATAAATTTTTAGGTCGGAAGATATCGGAACGGACGCACTTTGAACATATATATCATTTTTAATGAGATTGACTTTTGACGGAACGGATGTAAAAAACGGATCCGTCTCCACTTTGAATGCAGCCTATGAAAATTACAAAGATGTTCATAGGTTAATCTTAATTTTTTAATTAAACTGACACTTTAAATAATTATGTAGATATTTAGTCTATTGAATACAATAGCAGACAATATTTATTTATATGTATAAATTTTTTTAAAGAATTTTTTAATCAAAAACATGGTTAATTGGTACCAAATATTGATTTTATAAACAAGTTATTGGATGACTAAGATATCTTTTTATTAAAATAAAATATATACCAATAAAGTATAGAGGTACATATAAATATAATACAAAATATTGAATGTATAAATATTAGTTTAATATATTATTTTGCCAAGGCAAAATATCAATATTATTAAAATAATAAGAGAATAAATTTCTAATATTTTTGTTTTGATCTTTAAGTAATTTTGGCAGCAAAGTAAAATATGCTCCCTCCTTTCTTCTTTTCGAATTAATTATATTTTTTCTCTCTTAAATAATAGATCATATATCATATATAATTTAACTAAAGAATATTGGTTAAAAAATAAAATAATGTTTAATCTGTTTTAAGTCGAAACGTTAAAAAAATCACTATGAAAGCCTTGTCGGATGCCGTCAAATCAGATGTTTTGACGTGAAATCGGATCCGTCTCCACTTTGAATGCAGCCTTAATGTTGGATTTTATTTGCATTGACCTCATGGCCCCAACTAATAATTTGCATGATACACTTAATAGAGCTGAATCTCTAAAAAATCAAAAATACTTGCACCTAATAATGTGTGACAACCACTTTGTTCCCATAGCAGCTACATCATCCGGCTCTTTTAAATCTCCATTTTATAAACTCAAGCAAAAAATTTCCGTCTCTTTAATTAGATCTAACTATCAAATATTTAAAACATCCTGGCCCGACCTCGCCACCTGATTTTTTTTTTAATAAAAATTATTTTCTTTTAAAAAAAAATTTTATCATGCTTTGTTTATAACTTATATATGACATATTTTACTATATTCTTTTAATTTTTAAATAATAATATTTTATCATATTTGTATATGAATTTTAATAAAAATCAATAGAATTATATATATTTTTCTTTATTCGAAGGAATTATAAAATATAATGCCTCCCTCAAAGAGTGAAAGTTAAAATAGATCATACTTAACAAATTCATTAATAAAAGATGCTAATTAGATCTCCGCGTTAAATTTTTTCAAGTTCAAAGAGATAACCAAATTAATATTTTATTTTAGAAATATGTTAATTCCAATCTTAATTTTATTTTACTGGATTGTTAAAAAAAAAGTCGATAGTATAAAGATAGTGGAATAATTTTAAGGGTTCATAAAAAAATTAGGAAAATGGAAGTTAAAATTTTATCGAAGAACTTGAGTCCAGTCCGAAATAAATTTTAAAATCCAAATCCGTATATGATCAAGTTTAATCCGATGATTGAATCGGACGTGTACGTGCAGGGGCTCTTATACTAATTTAAATTATATAGAATTTTTTTTAAACATACCCTTCTTTTTTAGGTTTGTGATGGATGTCTGGTAAGATAATTACATCAGAATAATCGATTCTGAACTTTGTTAGCATAGCACCAAAACTGCATTTTAACAACAAAAAGAGAAATAGTTATAATCTTAGAAATAAAACAAAAACTTAATATCGTGATTAATACCTTCACTTATTTTTCTTCTTTCTTTCTTAGTTCAGTCAAAATTTATTAACAGAAATAATTTTAATAGAATTTTTTATAACAAACTTGTGATGCATTATATCTAAATCTTTCTTGTCCTTGGATAATGCAAAAAATCTCATTTTACAATTTTCCCAATTGCGTCTTTGCGATATTATATACGGCAGTAGAATGGTTAAACCTGTGGCCAATAGTATCAAATTGTATTGAATCATTAAAAAAAAATCCAATATAAAAAATTAATAGCTCCTAAAAAATTTCTTCTATTTGTATCAGACTAAAACAAAACATTTTATTAGTTCTTTCTTTCTTCCTTCCTTCCATCCTCTCTTTCTTTCTTTCTTCCTTCCATCCTCTCTTTCTTTCTATAGTATTTTACATCCTAAATGAAAATTAGAAACTTTTATATTTTCTTAACTGACGATACTAAAAGAAAATTAAGCGACATTTAAAAATATGACAAATTTGAAATTTACCACCATCGTCGAAGAGCCACCACACATCTATGTAACCTTTTTTCTGTTTATAATGAAATAGATTGATAGAACTGAGGATATTTTTGTTGTAAATCATAGCAGTCCGCTTTTTACGTGTCAGGGTAGAAATATTGTTTGGAGTTGCATCTTGTTCGGCCCTGGAATCCAAATTCGGACTCATGGGTGCCTCAATCACAGCTTCTTTTCCTTAACCAAGCAGGTATAATTTTTGATTTAATTTATAAATTTATTTTTCACGATTAGTTTTTCCTCGTTGAAAAATATATAATAGTAAATATAAAGATTTTTACCTGAAGCGTCAACTATAGTCATTAATAAAACAAAGCAGCGTGTAAAAAAAATATATGAAATTTTAAATACAAAAAATATATAATTTTTAGTTCGTTCCTTATTTTTACAAAGAAATAAAAATATTATTACTTGTTCTTTTTTGAGGACGATAGGCATCTTCTTGGTATTGGAATAACATACTCTTCATCTTAGTTGGGGTATGAATTGAGATAGAAGGCGACAATTTATTGTAACTCTTAGCTAAATTTTTTTTAGAACAAGAACCATTGTAACCTTGACCTTTATTGTTACGGGTTACTTTCAAGGAAGGCAAAGAGTTTTTCCTAAATCTTCCGCGAAAAAATAAGTTGGAGGATGAACTCTTAACAGAGTCTTTATGCGAAACGAAATCTTCTAACAGTAAATTTTTTTATAAAGGAAGCTGTTATTCTTTTTTGTAAAAAATGATGTATATGATAAATCTGTAATATAAAATAAATTAGACTCAATCGATCTATTTGAAATTCATAAGGCAAAATCGATATAATGGACCTCAAATATTTTTATTGATGGATTCTGATATCCTTTCTAATGATGTATTTGTTCCAATGAAAACGGTTATATTAAGATGTATTCGCTAATTTTATTTTCATTCATACTCAGCTGATTTAATAATAACAAAAATGATTTTCCGAGATGGTGTTCAAGCATTTCCGCCTTAAATAAATAACATCTCAACCGTTTTGAGTGATGTTTTAATCAAAAATTAAGAGAATAAATAAGGAAAATTCTAAAAATTAATATGTAGGACTTATCGAAATTAATGATGAAAGATAGTCCTAGGACATAGACAAATAAACGAATTCGGATCTAGATGAATTATCATCTAAATATTAAAATAAATGCAATAATAAACGGCTAACTCAATATTTTATCCAAAATAATATTACGGAAGTCTGAAGATTTTGCTCATAGATGGCACAAAGGTCTAGACATCAATTAGCGAAATTTCGAGGTTTAGGTAATATTTTTCTAGCTAAAATATGGATTTAGCCGTTTTTAAAAATCGGCTCAAAATGAGCCGTTTAACAACACTAATAACAATACAAAACTTTTCTTTCCTTCAGATTCGCAACCCCCGTTACCTATGCCGCTCCAAACCCTCTTGAACGGTTTAGAAATGTATTGATCCAGGAATAATTCAGATTTATTTTTTTTGGATGATAATCCCCTCTCGAGAAAATCGTCCTCCTCGTCGAAATACTCGTCATCTGAAACTTGGTTTTGTGCTAAATTAATATTCAAATCATCCTTTAAAAAAATTGTTATACGTATAAACTTAATGTGGTTCTATTGTAATAATGTTTAATGATTTTAGCAATATTTATTTAGAAATATTTTATAAAAATTGCAATTAATCTAGAAAGTTCAGTGGCAGGATCCAAGGAAAGAATCTTGGAGGTTCCCCCTAAATTCTTTTTTTTAAAACTCCAATATTTCCAAAACTAATTATACAAGATTTCCTCTACTTCTTTAACTTAATAAATACAGCCTTTTCGTTTAAAAAAAAATTGTAAAAATTTGCTGGAAAACTTAACTTTCCTCATGGCATTTTTCCTTAATATAAAACAAATTTTTCGTATAAGTCTATAAATTATAATTAAAAAAAAAATTAACCCTCCACTTAAAAAAAATTCATGGATCCGCACTTGGTTAATTTTTTTAATCTGCTCATGCCAACCCATAATATTAAGAAAAATCTCGCAGGCCTATTGGTTTAAAAATACCTTGTACTCGCCAGCTCATTTTTTTAAAAATAATGATTGGTTGATTATATATTTTTATTATATGTTTTACTTATTAATTTTAAAAAAAATATGCTTGCCATCCCCATCAATTTTAAGTCAACCCGCCAGTTGCTTATATCCCGGAAGGCCTTCTAATTCTTATCATGTTAACCAATTAATTTGGTGTTCTTATTTAAAATCCGTATCTTCTAAAATTAATTGAAGTCGAGTTAGAACCCTATAATAATAATTAATAGAAGATATTTCTGAAAATTGGAATGGCAAAATAAATCAATCAAATGCAAGTAATAATTGTGATTTTGTGGACAAAAATTATCAAAATATTATAACTTGTCAATAATAACTCTAAAAAACAACAAATAATAAAATAACAAGCCAATAATTAATCACTTAAACAAATATACTCCTCTCCCTCTTAAATAGCATAGATGAACTAAAATTAAAGTAATTTTCGATTTAAAATCGTTATTTTTTTAAGAATTTCTCTATGATATTCTTAAGAATGTTGGTTAACTATTCACAAAAACTAAAAAAATTTGTTAGAGTGGGTATCATTTTTAACCGTTCATAGCGTAGTAATTATGTTTGGAAACTCCGTAAGGGTCTCTCTTCCCATTACTACCCATTTCGTAATTTTCATTCGTAGTGACGGATGATCTAAGCGACATTTTATAGCGCGAATTATTTTGCTCGTTTAAACTTTTATTCGCGGCTGCTGAAGTATTCTGGTTGGTGTAGAAGGAATAGTCCAACCCGTTCTTGAGTCTCAAAATACCGAGGCCAAACCGCATATCAAAGGTGTCGCTAAAAATGTAATATGTATGTTTATAGAATTTTAACCATTCAAAAAATATATATGTAGATATTTTCTTAAGTTCGATTAGATTAAACATGTTTGGTGGTGGTAATAAAATAATCGATTTGTTTAAGAATCAGAAGTATCCTTACTATCAAACAACGGTAATTCCAATAATATAATTGTAAGTAAAAAATAAAAATACATCTGATCATTATAAATAATTTTTTTTGATCTTTATATAAGAAAAGATAATAAAATGGCGATATAAAAAAGTAAATCTGTTTTCTTGTTAATGTGAAAGTAAATTGTATATAAATAAAAATAGATCATAAAATTAACAAAAATTATTAATATTATAAAATAAACAATTTAAATATAATAGAATATTATCAACATAAAATTGTTTACAATATTACTACATGCATCAGTTAAAATATAAAAAAATAACAAAAAAAATATAGCATCCAATAAAATTTACATTTCGTGTGAACGGGAGATAATTATAATAAATTATTATATTATATTGGGTAAGGGATGAAATAACAATAATTAGTGCACCAACAAATCATAGAAAAGGAGTGGGGAGGAATCAATATAGCTATCTATAATAGTTTTTTCGTAATTATATCTTTAACTTAAAATACTATAAATTACACTATATATAGGGTAATTAATATTAAAATTGTAATATAATAATATTTCCAAGGGGTGGAGAGGGATCAATATAGCTATCCATAAAAGTTTTTTCGTAATTATAACTTTAACTTAAAAAACTATAAATTACACTATATGGGCTAATTGATATTAAAATTATAATATAATAATATTTCCCAATAATGGGTTAACTTTAAATATTATATTACAAAAGGCCTTAATAAAACTAAATAAATGTAATTAATAATATAATATCCTAAAATGGATTAACATATATTACATAAACCTTACCAATTTATAATACAATTATACTAACAAATTTTATTAAAATAAAACATTATGATTATAATTTATTAATTTAAATTCTTAAATAAAATAAAAGCACGAATTTTTGAATATAAAAGAATGTGTAATGTTTTCAATAAGCAGCTCTTTATCTTAAATACCAAATAATTTGAGCGCAGGAATTTACGACAATTGTTTTCATGTCGAGCCTCTTCGTCTTTGGCAACATACCCTGCATAGTCTTCAGTACCACACCATGCGAGCACAGGAATTATACGGGGCTCCTTAAGCTTATGCCCCTACCTTCCACCATGGGATTTTCTTAGGTTCGATTAGACAGGAATTAAATATGTTTGGTAGGGATTATAGGGATTAAGTCCTAGTAGTAATAAAATAATCGATTTGTCTCAAAATCAGAAGTATCTTTAACAACGGTAAAATTTCAATAATATAATTTGAAAGTAAAATATAAAAATATATTTCATCTTTATAAATAATTTTTCTTGATCTTTATATAAGAAAAGATATTCAAATAGTGATATAAAAAAGTAAATCTGTTTTCTTGTTAATGTGATATTAATTGTATATAAATACCATCTATTGTTAAAATAAAAATAAATCATACAATTAACAAAAACCATTAATATTATAAAATAAACAATTTAAATATAATAGAATATTACCAACATAAAATTGAAAACAATATTAATACAATATTGTATCGTGATGCCCTAAAAAGATAAATATCATTTTTGTTAGCAGATCTGATGCTTATCAAAAGTTTATTGCCCACGGAAAAATTTCAATCTAAAAGTATAATGTAAAATATTTGATTCCCTCACATAACAGTATTTTGTTTTCCAATAAATATAAATGCATACTGGATTATATTAAAGTATTGGTTCAGGGCCTCCATATCATCACTCTCCCAATTATTTTTGTAACCCATCATCAAGACGTTCGGCCGCAGGCGTCCCAAACCAGATAACTACATTTATTATAAAAATATAGTTGACAAAAAAAAACTTTCCATTTTGTGAACGAATTCAACTTTCTCCGATTATCTCCATGCATGCAAATTTAAAGGCCTGAGCACGACACAGGTTTATAAACAATATAAATTCCGGCTCAGTCAATGTTTTTAAAAATTAATATTTTTCCCAAGTCTGGGAACAAATTAATATGACCAGATCCGTACCCTGATCTTAATCGAGCCAGGAGTGTAAGTCTCTAAGATATCACATTTCATATGTAAATTATGATATTTAATAACTCAGATTTAATATTATATCTAAAATTTAAAACTTTATATATTTTGATATTAGATCTTTTATCAAACCTGAATCAATGACTTGACGCCCATCCTTAAAGTAGGGGCCACAACGGCGTTATACATGGATTTTATTTTCCTGTGCTTAAAATAAGTGTAAACTCGATTCGGGTTAACGTCAAAGTACATGTCCGTAGATTGCCCCTTTAAAAAGATATATATATTTCATAATTATTATATTTTTTAATTCCATAAAAAGTTATTTATTATTATTTTACGAATTTAAAAGAATGTATTAAAAAAAAACTAAACAAAACAGATTAAAAATGTATAAACAATCAAAATGAAAAGTACAAAGAAAATTATGGAGGAGAAATATGTGCATTGAACTTACCCTTAAAAATATTAATCTGGATTCTTAGTTAGTGGTAAGAATCAAGAGGATTTACCTCAAAAAGTTTAATTTTTATGACTATAGAACGCTATGGGCTATCCAGAGCTATATGACCAAGGGTGGTGGTTATCACCTGGACAAAAAAGTTATGGGGCAAATGATTAATGAAATATTTATTGATTTTGTCTAATTAAAATATGAAAGCCTATTAATTGAAAAAGAAAAAATAGAATTTGATAAAATACCATTATTTGATTTTTAGAATAGAAGAAAAAAAGGTCAAATAGATGTAATGACTATTTTCTGGCTAGTCACCAATTAGCACATTTAACCTTAAATACAGTGTATTCAATATGTAAATGAAATTGAATTATGCCCCTCCAAACTCAAAATAAAATTTAAAAGGAAATGGAATGAAAGAAACAAGGTTTATATATTTTAGTATTATCTGTCCGCATAATTAAGTTTGGACAAAAAACGCTAAGACACCGTATTCTTTAAAACAAAGATCACCTTTGTGGCAAAAATTATAAACAATTAAAATATAAAATGGGCATTCATCAAAAAAATAATAAATCTTAAGAAGCAAAATCTATTGAATTAGGAATGCTCAAAAGTCAAATAAAAATTATCTCTTAACTTTCTTTCTTTAAAGTGAGTATCAATGTTAGTAAAGACAAATTTACAAAAAAATCTATTTTAGTCATAATCACAATAATTCTTACCAATATAACGTGACCGCATATCAATAAACTGATATTTTTGGTGAAATTGTTAACGAAATCTAAAAATGCGGGTCTTGATTTGGGATCTCCCGTGAGGGCTAATATTTGTGGCCTATTTAAAATAAAATTAGACTATTAAAATTTTATAAGCAAACTACTAAGTGAGAAGTAGTTTTAAATAAACACATTTTTGGGAAACCAACTAAAATGGCCATTCATGAAAATATCCTTGAAGTGGTCATCGTTAGAGGGTCAACTTAACAATTCATTTTTTTTAAACAGATAAATAGCGTGAAGTATTTCCAATTATGCAAATGTATTAGTAGTGTTGTTGGGGAAAGGAGGCGCACAGGGCTAAATATTTTTCACCTATTACACGCTTATCTTAATTTAAATCGCTTCTTTCTTTTTATATTTTAGATACCATTTTAAAAATTTTCAAAGTTGAAAAAGCACTGATATGTATCTACTTACTGAGCATAATATTAAGGCCATATGAGAGGTTTTCTATGATCCAGTAGAATCAAAATATTTCTAAAACCAAACCTAAATTTACTTAAAAAGTTAAGTTAATTTTAATATTCAGAACAACCTTGAAATATTAAATATTACAAGACAGTGTAAATAACCATCTTTAGAAATTGAAGCGTTAATGTATCAAGATAAACAAAATCTTAGACAAATGTGGTCCTCATCAGCTTGGTAAAGATTTTATATAGTTTTCCTTGTAGCAGGTCCAGAAAAAAATTAAAATTTAACACGTTAAAATATACTATAAATAATAATAGCTAAGAATACGCTGATTTTTATAACTTAAAAAAAATATTAATCGATAATTAAAGCATTACTAGTAAAGTATCATTTTAAAATTGTAAAGTTTCAACTTAAACTACAAATATTTCTAAGGCAAACCTATATTTTAAAAAAATGTAGAAGATATGTAAAAAATATGTGAATATTTTAATAAGGTATAAAATAAATTTAGAAAAAAAAATCCAGCCCACCTAAAATTTCAGAAATGTATAAAATACGTAACCTAAAATTTTTAACGTGTTCTTCGATATTGTTCAATTTTAATACTGATGTTAATGCATTTTTGTAAGAATGAGCTTGTGTGGACGATCCCCAATTGACGTCTAAAATGAAATAATGTGTGAATTATTGATAGTATATAATTTCCACTTATACGGAGTAATATGAGCAAAAAATATTTCTAGCTAAATTACTTTATTATATCAAATCAAATGAAAAATCCCAAAATCATTGGAATATTTTGCAAAATTGGAAGTTAAGTGCAAAAATGCTATTCATCACATTATCAATAACCCACATATAATAATTTATGTATAAAAAAAATTTATCCAACTCTGATTGGAAAATATATAAATTAAATAAAAGTATACCAGGTTTTTTGTATCTAACGTAGCCATAGAAGGATATAACGAAAAAAAAGGTTAAAAACGCGGCCCACCATTGAATGAGGAACATGGTCACCAGGCAAAGACCGCTTCCAAAAAGGCTAATCCATTTGTTAAAGTATTTGAAACTGGGTCTGAAACCTTATTCATTTTTTTATATCCATTACATTAAATCACATAATTAAACGCTCTCTCCCCCCAGTGTTCCTCCCATAAAATAGCATTTACAAATAATTATGGAAACAGATACTGATTTAACTTCTCAAGGAAATGAGGTCTAAAAAAGGTGACTATTATATTAAGTAATCAATTCGTCTTTAACTTAAAAAATAATTAACGGCAACATTTAACCTATCGATTTGGACATGGATGCATCGAAGCACGAATAATTGATGAGCGCGTAAGCCATCAAGAAGAAGTTAGAGATGATGGGAGCTATAAGATTCAGCTGTGCTAGAGATTTAAAAATATGTGTAAAATGTATTTGTTAAGGTTTAGAAAACATATGAAAATAATTGCAAGTTTTTTATCCTTAATCTGAGGGACCATCGATTTAGGTTTTATCAAGTTTTTTGATTTTAAAGAGTCAAAATATTTCAAAAATGGTATCGATTCTCAAGTATTTTAATGATATAATATTTGACCTCTCCCCCCCTCTAAATAAAGAGCTTCAATTAAAAATTATATAATCAAATTACCGACTAATATGAATAAAACGGCGATCGCAAACGCTAACACATAAGCTCTGTAAGGTTCATCATTCTTTTTACTGCCCACGGCAAAATATCTGATTCCAGGAAATAAATTATCTCGACACAGAGCCTAATATTATATATATAGTGTTATAAAAATTTCTAAAAAAATCACGTTCATTGATAAAAATCCAACGCGTTCATGTTCAACCTCAAAAATGGAAAATGTTCACGTTCATTCAAAACATTTTGAATAAATTTCATTTAATATAAATAAATGCCTTATATGTTTTAACATAATATATTAGCCATGTTTAAAATTAATATTTGATATATATATATACAATATAATATAGTGAAAAACAAAGTTTTTCAAATACACATTGAAACATATGTACTAGGAAACTCTTTAAATGGTTAGAAACAGGGTGGTCTCGGAACCTTAAAGTAAGAAAGTAAACCAAGGTTGTTTAGCCGAATCTAGAATGGATTGTTTAACTTAATAAGCAAGGAAATAGAGTCATTAAAAGATATCGGAGAAGAACGCTAACAAGCATTTATTAAAATCAGATAACTTTAGAACTAAAAGGGATTCGATGAGATGTTTAAATGCTAATTTGAAGGACTTAAGGAGGGATTATATTGGAAGGCCGGGGAAGAATAAAGGATGTGCAAGAATTTAGGTAAGAAAAATATTTTTTGGCGAGGAAAAAAATATGATGCGTGGGAAGGTGATGAAGTAGCGAATATTGAATTAAGTTGTTAAAAAAATTTTGATAAAGAAGGTGAGGAAGTAGCGAATATTGAATTAAGTTGTTAAAAAATTTTTATAAATAAGTTGAAAAGCTGATAGGAGAACGCAGAGTTCCTTGTGCGGAATGATTTTAAATTATGGGGGAGGTATAATATTTTCTTTGTTGAGTGAGGATATAAGTTTTTTAAAAAAATATTATTGGAATAAATATTTGTTAAATAACATTTCCTCTTTTATTCATTTCCACTACAACCGAACGTTGCTCCACTTGGTTTAGTATGTTGTTTATATTTTATTGATTGTCAAACTTGCTTGTGTCTTTATTGATCGACGAGTTTGCTTATATCGTTTGTCAATTTCCATCAATTTTCAATGTAAAATTTTTTTTATATGTCTAATTTCTCGCGTTTTATACATTTTGATTATTGTGTTTATTATTATGTTAGTATTTTAAATTAAATTTTTTTAAATATTTTTGTAAATCTTCTTTTATTTCCATTACAAAATTCTCGAATTTTGTAGGTAATATTTTCTTTCTAATAGGTCTTTACTAATTTTGACTGTGAACTTGAACTTCCTCACTTTTTCTCCTTCTAAAAAAAAATGTGTTTTCGGTTCTGAATTGATATTACCATTATTTATATTTTTCAAATCTGTTGTAATATTACGAATGAACTTATTTTATACTTAAACTTTTATATGTGGATGATATTTATAATGTAATAAAATTTTATATATTTCAGAGACCTGCAGGCCCGGCCAGGCTCTGGTAAATTTTTAAAATATACCAGGGCCGGGCCGGGCCTGAAATTATTTTTGAAAATACTCGGGCAGGGCTGGGCCGGGCTGTAAATTTTTTTAAAAATATTTATACAACATGAATTATCATATTCGTCAATTAGATATGGTTATATTAATTATATATAGTTATGATTATTATAATGTTGGGTGAAAGTTAACACTAGCCAACAGTCATGGTATCTATTACATAATATAATTATAGTTTTCTTGCCATGGAATAAATACGCAATGGGTAATAAATACATTATTATATAATATATGTTATATTTTTCATTAATTAAAATATCAGTTTTATTTTTTTATAAATACAATTAATATAGTATATTCTCAAAATATTATTTACACAAATTTTTTATAGTATCAATTTGTAGTATACTAAATATTTGTTTAGAATTAAAAAAAATGATATTATGTTTGCTTATTAAATGATAATACTCGCCGAAAAATATGGTAAAATACCGAATAGGTAAATTTTTTATATATATACCAGGTTGAATATAATTTAAAAAAATTCCGAGCCGGGCCTAAAAAATTTTTTTTTTAAATCTGGGCCGAGCCTAAATTTTTAAGCCCAGGCCGGGCCGTAAAAATACCTCTGCAGGTCTCTGATATGTTTAAATAAATTTTTATAAATCAATAAACGCCAACTTGCGGATTAATATTATTAAATTGGATATTTTAATTTAAATATTTTTTTTAATATAATCACATAAATGATTTAAACCATGTATTAGTTATATGAAATATAATTATTAATTTATGTTACTTTATTATTGAATATATCTAAAAATTTAATTATTATAATTTGTTTATATCGTAAGAAAATGAATCTAAACTCCTTTAATAGATTTTATATAATAGAAATATTAAAAATTAAAATATTGATTAATTATATATTTCATCATTAAATAGTAATAAATTATTTATACACTCATAAAATTATTTTTATTAAATTACCTTGTAAGCTAAACATTTGCAATACATAGGATATTCCCAAGAATGATTTATTGATTTTCAAAGTAAAACAAATTTTTCGTCGTAATTTACATAAAAAATTTTTTTCAACTATACACTACCACCGGCCATAAATGACTGCCTACCCTGCATTTTTACATAAAAAATTAATAACTTTAAACTTTTTAACTTATTTGGGTAAAAGCGAATTGATTAATTAATTTAAGATGTCTAAACATATTAATTCGGAATTTCTATAAATATTTCTATGAAATTTTAACCTTTGAAAACAACATGTCAAAAATGACCAATTTGGTAAAATAGGGTTCATTAGTTTTTTTTCAGCAACAATTTCAAGTTGCCCATTGTTTTTTGGAAGAAAGTCAATAATCACATTCTAAATCTGCTTATTAATACCCATTTTTAATTATTTTTAAAAAAATTCCTAGATTTTTTTTGCTTTAAATCATTAAAGAAACTTTTAGTCTTTATAAATTTTAACGAACATTCGACCAAAATGATTAAAAGAAAAGAAATTTCTATTCCAACTAAATGCAAAATAATTAATTTACCATTAAGTGGTAAAAGTAATCGCCGAATTGACAGAGAATTAACCCTAGCTCGACGAACAGTCGATTGTATACTTAAAAGATTACGCAACAATAATATAATATCGAATCCAAAGAGGCCTGGAAGACCCCGCAAAACGATTTTAAGCTATGATAGGTATATAGCAAGGATCAGTAAACGCAATTGACGCCTTGTCGCCTCAAAGATAGCTGCGGAGATTAATCTGACTCGGGAAAACCCGATAAGTGTCACAACTGTGAAAAGACGCCTTAGGAGCTTTGAACTTTATGGTACGGTAGCGGTCAAAAAGCCACTCTTGAGCAAAAAAAATAAATCAAGCGATTAGACTGGGAACGAAAACATCAATTTTGGACATCTGCCAACTGGTAACAGGTCTTATGGAGTGATGAGTCAAAATTCGAAATCTTCGGGTTCTAAAAGAAGGCAATATATCCGCCGCTCAGCTGGAGAGCGATCACTGCATAGTTCCTACAGTCAAATTCGGGGGAGGGTCTGTTATGGTGTGGGAGTGCTTTGGTGCCGGGGCAACCGGCAACATTGTAAAAAAGGTCCTTAACAAGGAGGTATACCGGCAAATCATTGAGGACCATGTGATTTCATCAGGAAAGTGTTTGATAGGGAATAACTTTTTATTTCAACAAAATAATGACCCAAAGCATACATCCAGGCTATGCAAAGATTATTTACAAAATCTACAACACGGTATTCTCAAGTTGATGACTTGGCCATCCCAGTCTCCCGATCTCCATCCAATAGAACTTTTATGGAATCACCTTGATCGACAAGCGCGAAAAAGTCCTCTAACCTCTCATTTGCACCTTTGGGAAGTATTACAGAGAGAATGGAACAATATCATTTCCGAATATTTAAAAAATCTCATAGAAAGTTTACCAAAAATTTGTGCAGCAATTATTAAGAATAAAGGTGGTCATATTGATGAGACCAAAATTTGATCTTAATTAATTTCTATGTCTTTTATTTTTTGTAATTTTATGCAATAATATGAAAACTTATAAATAAATTTGATAATTTTGTGTTATTTGTCTTATTTTAAGAAAAATATTAAGAAAAGGGTGGGGAATCATTTATGGCCGGTAGTATATACCAAAAGTGGGTTGACAAGAACTATTGTTTTTGCCATAAAAAAAAATAACTATTTATACAATAAAGTCTTTTTATATATATTAATTATTTCAATTTATATAAACTCCAAATATATCATTCTATAAAAACGGAGGTGGCACTACAAGTTCCCAAAAACATGAATAATTATATTTTAAAATGGTAATTTGTATATTTTGTTTTAAAAAAAATTCATTAGATTCTGATGTAAGGGCTTTTATTTTGCCGCCTATATTTTTTAAGAATTTTAAGGTTCAGCATGACATATGTCCAAGGTAAGAGATAATGATTGTAAAAAAAAATAAAATCTGTTAATTTCGAATATTTAATTGTTTTTTCTTTTCGGCTATATCAACCGGGTCAGAATTTAAATTTTTTAGAAATGAAGAGACGCATATGAAGTCCCAAATTAAGGATTTACCTAAAGATCAAGATACAGAAGTTAGGCCATCTGGTCTTAGACCATCATCTAATAATAAATTAGCAAGCTCAAGGATGTTTAGTATTCAGTACTCGTAAGAGAACGGCTAATAACTGAATTAATTGCTGCGTGTCTTGCATGTCTGCCTTGACTATATACAATTAAGACCATGTCTCCCTTTGTAATCAACTAATATTTTACATTTTATGCATGTATGTAGTTAAATGTTACATCCAATTCGATGGTCTATGGCAACTCTTAATTGTTCATCTGATAGAGGTTACTTTTAATTAAAGGTTCAAAAATTGATTGATGTGTTAAAACTGTGGGTCAAACAGCTTCAAGTGGAGCTAAAGATATCCAAGCTGTCAAGGCCGAATTTAGAAGGTTATCTTTAGGAGTGATAAAAGAAGATATCATGGCGTTGTTCATCAAAAGCGATGTCAAAAATGAAGAAAGAGATATAAGATTTAATGGATATAAATCTAAACCACCCATTTTTGAGGGTAATTGTTAGAAGCCCCAGTTAAAATTTTCCAATTTAATATTTAAAATATTTTATAATATACTTCTAAAGAATTCATGATAAAGATTAATAATTTTATTATTTAAAAAAAAAGAATATCTATAAAAATATGTAAAATCTTTAGTAAAAATAAATATTTTTTTAAAAGGAAAAAACTTTGGTGTGAAGGTATTTCTTTTAAAATAAAATAAAAAAATACTATTTAGATATCCCTTGACTTCACAATTTTTGAATATCTTTTCTTTAAACCAGCATCTTTGGTTTTTTATTTTCCCATCCTTACAATTGCCAGGTTTCAGAATGATCAGATGAATCTGAACAATGTTTATCAATTGGTTTCATTAAACCATTTTAAAAGTTAGTGTAAAAAAATTAAAACTTCCCAATTAAATAAAAAACTGAAAAATTATTTATTAACAGACCAAAATTTTAAATACCTACCAAATTTAACTAATTATTTATTTTAAATACTGTCCGAATCAATAAAAAACTTGAAAATTAATTATTAACTGCCCAAAAATTTTAAATACCTACCAAATGTTTTTTCTACTGCCTATTTCTTAATAAAAACTGCTATAAAAAGTATTATTAAAAACAAAAGGAATAAAAGCGGTTAGTAAATGTAAAAAGAATAAAAATTAACGGTTATTTCAAAGAATATGAGTTTTCGGTTATGCTATGGACAAGTTGTGAACGATAGAAAAAAAATACTTTTATTTATATAAAAAAAAATTTTAATTAATTTTTAACATTATCATAGAAAATTTAATTATTTATAATTTTTACTTTAAATTGTATTCAACAATTAAATTATAAAACCCTTGATCTTAAAAATAATAAGAATTAGATGAGAATTTCAAAGAATTACAATAAAATAAATAAATTCTAAAAGATATTAACTATTATATATCTATTATAATAATCATAATAATTTAATAAACCTATGAAATACAAATTTAAAATACCAGGCTAATTATAGTTCGAAAAAATGGCGTCTTAATTTAAAAACAATTAATTTTAAATTTTATAATATATTTGTGTATTACTATGTAAATATTAAATAGATTAATGTTATTATATAAATAAATGATTTATCAATAAAAATATTGTATATACTTGTTCATAAGTAAACTATAACTGATCATTATTATATATTTAAATGACTTATGTTATGGTGTAGTTAAATTATAGATGTTATACTATCAAAGAGTATATGATGTATATATTAAAAATTAAAACGATTGTTATGTATACAGAATATAAAATCAGATATGAATCAGATCGGTTGGTGGGTTAAATTTCTTTAATATAGTAAAGGAAACAGCTGATTAATAAATAACGTTTTTTCTTAAAAAATTCGGATTAATAAAAAAAAGGAACGTGTTCACGTTTAAAGTTCGCCAAAAATAAAAGGAACGCTGTTAATCGTTTTTTCAAAAATATGAACTTCGTTGAACGCGTTCATTTACAATAGTGTACATATACTATATTCGATTAAATACGAGTAAACTATGTTTAAAAAAAATTCACTATAATCCTCGAGATTTAAAATGATCACAAGAGTAAGACTCCTAAATTTATATGCATCTTAGTAAAATACTCAATAATGATCACCCATTAGATGGTAAACTGATCAAGAGACCATTGTCCGTTATTCCCCAAGACCTTAAACTAAAACAATTTTTCGATTAAAACCCCCATCGATGGGTTAGACTTTGTGGAGTTTTGGCATTATGAGTTTTGTAAAAAAAATGAACCTGAAAAACTTTAGGAGCGCCCACCAAACTTGCCAATGCAGAAGAAAGGGTAGCCGAAAATATTCCTATCGTGGTGATGGGCCCGTATATGGATATCATATCAACAACCTAATGCGTTCGTTGTTTAATATAAAATTATTAATAAAACTGTTATTAATTATATCCCGATTCTCCAATCAAAAAAAAAATGAGAACCCTTTCCCCCTATTAAAATTATTTTTTCTATATCTTTAAGATTATAATCTATAAAACAAAACAACTAGAATCCAGAAGGTATTATCAGTACCCCCGGGAAGATTTAGACGTCGAATCGATTCTAAAATTTTAATTAGGGCTTAATCGGACCCGAACCTCAATAAAATCGCAAAAATATTTATTTTCTTGCTGTTCTTTAAACTATTATTCAGTGCTTATAATTTTCCCGTTTTCATGGAAATATCGTACTTTTTCAACAGTCCAATAATTTTTTTTAGAATATATTTCCGGATCGAAACCAGAATTTATTTCGAATCGGGTCGGAAATAAGCCTGATAAAGTACTCTAGAAACGTTAAAATAATTATGACTGCCCTCCTCTCCCAATTTCTTGATATGTAGAAGTTTTATACTTATTTTAACAAATCAATCAGAAATTAATTATCTAATAAAGTAAATAAAATATTTGCATTCACCTGATAATCGTTGAGCAACCCATATTTACATTTAGTCATATTAATGTTAAAACCATTGTTGGTATCTAATTGTTGATTGGTGGCGCAGGACAAGTGAGAACCATCACCATTAATCAATACATAATCAGCCAATTTACTCATGTTTTTAGTCAATATATTCGTCGAAACCAATGGTAAATTATTCGCGTTAGCATCATTGGATTTCAAGACATTGCTGAAATTTTTGATAGTATTATTAGCACCAAGCATTAAACCACTAGTTACATTTCCAGGAAAGAGAGAGGAAAGATTATTAAAAGAAAAAAGATCGGAAACTTTTCCAGAAGCTTCCCTTATCACCGAAAACCCTAGCATCCAAATTAGGGCTAGGTAAACAGCAGTGGTTATCAGAATGGCTAGAAATGTGCCTTTTGGTATAGCCTTTTGGGCGTTCTATATAAATATATTAAAGAAATTTTAAATTAAATAAGAAAATAATAACGTAGCGTCACTATCCTTTTAAAAGTGAAAGACTATTTTTAAAAGTATTTAAAATTTCTTAAAAATGTAAATTAAAATAAAATATCGAAGGAAATTCAAAATTTAATTCTTTTTTTCATAAAGATGGGTCCTTATAATTTTAAGATTTATCTGATAAGCAATTTTTAGCCTCCCTGCCATTAAAAACGATATCCCTGTTTTACGGTCACGATAATTATATAGAAATGGTTGATATTATTATTCAATTTAAAAATAATATACTAAGTGGGAATTTCCGATTTAGGGATTCAGAGGTGAAAATGGTACTAAAATTCATAATTAACGCGTAAATTTTATTGCATCAAATAAAAGAAAAAAAGAAAAGTATCTATAAAATAACTTCCTCAATAAATTTACCATTTTATTTTATGTATATTAAATAGTTCACTTAATGTATGGAAATTTAAAAGAATTATAATTGATTGAATACTTTTAAATCACCGGATATGTTGGCACCCGCTAGTATTCCGGTTGCGGCAGGGAAAAATATAGAAAATACTGAAAAAAAATTCTCTTCTTTAGTAAACGCGGGTTTAAAATTTTGTTTGAATATCTGAACTTTAATAAAATATATATTATATACAAATGAAATGAGATTTGTGAAATAATCAGGAACGTAATGTTGACTATAAAGTAACTCAAAACAAAGCAGAATGAACATCGCACATACATTTTTGGTCCAGAGTAGCCCTGAACAAATTTTAATTTACCCGACCGAGAAGAATGTCTAAGACCAAATAGATTCGAGTTCAGTGAGCAGAATTTAACGTTTTGATAAGATAGATTTTGGTGAATAGAATTTCTCTATTTGGTTAGAGGAATATTCTTAGGCTAACACCATATCAGATCGAGTGTAGCGCGTAATGATAAAAAAAAATAGCTAGCCAAAAATCGAGAATGGCAAAATATAATTTCCCAAAAATTTGGATATTTCGAGCGTTTGCACATAAATTATCATTTAAAAATTAACTATTTCTTTATTCTGTACAAGCTCTATGGTAATTGCCTTTTCTCTATATCTACTTTAAAGGCTCTTGTTAATTTATTATCTATTACTTCTTCTATATTCGGCTAATATAAACGATAAATTTTTTACATTTCTTTGTTTTATAAAAAATCAATCTTTACCTTTTTTTCTCTTAATATTTAGTATCTCAATTTTAACTTCAATCAAATATACTATTTCTTCATGTTGTTTGGAAAATTTGTCTACAAATCCTATGGTAATTGATTCTCTAAGTTTTCTATTTCTTATATCCAAAACCTCATTAAATCAATTCTAAATAGTCTTTATCTCTTCTTCTTTGGTTTATAAAAAAATTCACTTGTTTTCCTTCTGCTATGCTCAATTTCTTTATTAGTATAAAGCTCTCATATTATCAGACTAAAGCCATGCTGAGCATTTAATCACATAGTGCTAAAAAATAGCAGGCCAAAAAAATTTAACATTTCCAAAATTTGGATATTTTAAGCGCTTGCACATTAAAAATTTGTCGACTGTTTAACAGTTATATTAATTTCGAAGGATCCCCATATATGTAATAGATGTATACACAGGATGGTCCGATTAGCGTGATACCTTTTTCACCTAATCATGACTCCGCAGTTATTAAGATATTTTAACAAAATTTTATAGAGTGAACTCATTCTTAACAATTCTCCATGTTTTATAAATTTTTCTTAATAGGTTTATACAATATGCAACTTTATTTTAAAATAATAAAAAACCAAAGATTTTTTTGATATCAAACGATAAAAAAAAATGGTGTTTACTAAAGATAATTTAGGTTCAATTAAAATTTTATAAAAACGACATTATGATGCTAAATAATTATTTCAGGAATTTCCAAACAGAAATTGGTTTCTTTCAGAACTCAATCGGCTCATTGGCAAAATTAATTGATACAACGGGATCAGCAGACAAAGGTATGGTGGTGGGAGACCAGTAAGTGCACGAACTCTAAAAAATATTAAATTTGTTGATGTACTTGTAATGAGTCAAGAAGGCATCCATAAGACGATTTCTCAAATATCCAGAGAGATTGGTATATCACAAACTAAAGTATACATCAAAATATTCATAAGGATTTGATTTGTGGCTAAAATATTTATTACTCATTTGATTCGTCTAAGAAATTTTTGCTTAAATTCAATCCATGTTTGATTCATTTTATGTGGTTTACTGGTGAAAATCTATTTACTCATTTGATTCGTGCTAAGAAATTTTTGCTTAAATTCAATCCATGTTTGATTCATTTTATGTGGTTTACTAATGAAAATCTATTTACTTTAATTTTACCTGTTAATCTGCAGAATGATAGACTTTATCATCCGCCAAAATAGAAGTCAGTGCTAATCGACTACTCAGGTGCCATTCAAACTTTTCAAAATAGGTCATGGTTTCGATTGGTATTTCAAATTTTTGGCAGCAGTCAACTCATTTTTATCGATCCAGTTGTTAAGTTAAACGAATCTTATTACAGAGATATCTTATTAAAAAATATGTATTGCCTCAAAAAAATGAATTGTCTAGCGAGTGCTTCATATTTCAGCAGGACAATACACCCAATAACTGTGCCCTCGAAACCATACATTTGTTAGAACGTGGAACACCTGATTTCAATCACCCATTGTTATAGCCTCCAAGCAGCCCTGACCTCAACCAGTTGATTATGATATTCGGAGTATTCAGCAGGACAATTAATGATGTTAACCATCTTAAGCAAGATTTTGGAAGAATGGGAAAATTTTGATCATGCAATCATAAAAGTGCTATAGGAAAATGGAGAAATCGTCTTTGCACATGTGTAAAAGGTAAATGAGGCCACTTTGAGAATACTTTTATTTTTGTAATAATGTTCATTATTATTTATATTAACTGAACTTTAATAAATTGAAATGTGTAATTTATGTTTGGATTTTTTTATTTTAAATAAAGTTGCAAATAATCTAAGCCTATTTATAGAACTGCAGAATTGCTAAGAATGAGATTTTTATCATTCTGTAAATTTTCGTAAAAAGACTTAAATACAGTTAAGATTAAGTGAAAAAGAGTGACGCTTCAATCGGACCACCCTGAATAATATATTAAAACTACTCTGTATTTATAACTATTAACTAGCAAACTCTCAATTCCTCAAACGCAAGTACGCTTTGAAACAGAAAAGTATGTGCTTGTTTAGTTAATTCAACCGGTAATTTTTTATATACAAAGAAGTCTCAAAAATTGAATTAAAAATAAGAATAGTATAAATCAGCAAAAAGATTTAAACCATTATATCCGAAAAATCCTTTAGCCTTTTGAAGGTCTTTCGAAGGAAGGAACGAGCCTATGATGTAATTTAATATGGCGATCAGCAATAGCACCAGTAATCCGATTTGTGCCTGCATATTTGTATTTATTACAAATAAATTATACATGTTTTTATGTTAAATCAGAGAAATATTTTTGCGTAAAAAGATTTATATTATGATCGCTCTCTGATTTAACCATCTGCTTTGCTAAATTATTTAAATATTTATAATTTTGACATTTTTTTTCTTTCGAAAATCAATAAATACTTTATTAAAATAGTAAATTTTTGACTTTTAATTGGTTAAGTATGGTGTTAATTTAACCAATTACACCTGCTAAATAATTATTTTTTAAAAAAAATAAGTATTAAATGCTCAATAAAGTATATATTTGAGATTAGAATTTTTAAAATACTTTGGCTTCCCATTCCATTCCGGCTAAAGAAATCGCTAATAGAAGGATCGCGGTTAAGCAACCTATAATCCTTATCCAATTAGTAGCCGATATCCCAAAATACGATCCGACATATTTCTAAATAAGTTTCGAAAATTATATCATTTTTTTTTAAAAAATAAGGATATTTATTATATATAAAAATAAAATAAATGATAGGAATAGTTAGATTCTATTCATAGTGGGATCTGATCCAGAATGGTTTAACAACTGATCGATTTTTTAAATCTATTAATTTATTTATTAAAATCAATAATTACTAATTATTATCGTGAATGGAGGTAATAAAATTAATAAAAATAAAGAAAAATTGATCTGATAAACATTTTAAAAATCGATCAGCTGTTAAATCGTGCTGAATCGAATTCCACTATGAATGCAGTCTTAGTTAAGTTTTTTTAAAAAAAATAGGCGTATGTTTATTTTGCTTGTGTCATTTCTTTAAAAATCGCTGGTTTACTTTTCATAACTACGTGAAACATGAAGAATGATAACGCCGGGTCTTTACGAACACCATCAACACGTGTAGGAAAAACCAATTGGCGTCCCAAATTAACATTGAAGATTATATTCAGTGATTTTCATAACTCCTTTCAAAAGTAATATAGATTGGAATATGGATTTATTACTCAGTCCAAAAAATTATAATTTTTTTCGCCGTATAATACTCTTAAGACTTCAACAACGAACCTCTGACATTTCTTCACCTACAGCAAATAACTGCAATATTTCTCTGATTTTATATTTCATTAACATTTAAATTTGTATTAATCTCCTATCAATCTTGCTTTGTACCTTTTTTTAACATTTCATATAAACGGAGAATTTCAACCGTCTATTTCAATCTAATTCAACAGAGCATCTACCAAATTTTACCAGTTTAAATAATATTCAATTCAATGACGAAAAGCAAAGCCTAGCTATTCAATTCGAGTTATGCTATTAGCGCTGGTTGGAGGATTTATCAAACTATACATTGGTTTCTTGAAAAAAAAAAAATTGCGTAAAATCATGATTTTTGAATCGGTTAGCACCTGGATTTTGTATCGCGACACCACTCTGACATTTTATCAGTCTGTTTTTAAGGTCCTCTCCGGATTTTTATATAATCCTTTCCAGCCATTTTTAAAATCAAACCTTCTTAGGCCAAAATGTTTCTGCTGATTATTATAATAAATCAAATATCTACAATGCACCCCCCCCCTTCCCTCCATTTATTAGATAAATAAAATTTGAAACAAACATTTATAAATTATTTATATTTATTCTCTAAATATTATCACAAATTATAAAAATTACATATCATATACAATTTATAGGTATATATCATATACAGAAAATATGAGGAATTATTTCAAATTTTTTTTATTGAATCGGGATCCCGTAATTTGGTTACCCAATTATGTACCTTTTTCGAATATTTTTTTTTCGAGAAGTAGGGTGTTGTCATATTTTAACTTGGAGAAACAAAACTTTGTGCTTCACCATGTCTTTTTTAATGTACAAGCGTTACAAATTATCGCGTACAAAGTGACGAGTAGAATGACAGAGAATAATAAGGTATCGGAGTGATAAAGTGTCGCATTACCAAGTGTCGAATTACGAATTGACATCAATCCAAAAACAGTTAATTTAATAATTCAACGTTAAAGTTGTTAAAAGATGGTCTTCCTGATGTATCAATGTACTATAATTTTTCAAATCAAACTCATTAAACAGCTTAAATAACGGTTATATTATAACAATGATTAATTTTCTTTTCAAGACATTTTTTTTTTAAATTTGAAAAAATATAACATTTCAATATAAAAATTGAGAAAAGATTTATATACTATTTAGATTATAAAAAATAATGAGGATTTATTTGTAAAAAAAAATAATATTCACTGAAATTAGGTCTAGAACGGTTTCTGAAAAGCCGACTATATACATGGAAACGGCGACCGCATTCGCCAAAGAAAATATTATTCCTATGGCTCCCCCAAATTCTGGTCCCAAACTTCTGGATATCATGTAATATGCGCCACCTTTAATATAAAAACGTAAAATATCTTTAATTCTTCTCATCTATTAAAATATTACTTACATAATATAATATTAAAATATGTGGTAGGTAGGTAAAATAAAAACGACATATCTTTTATTATAAACTAACCCTATATATCGGGCATCATATCATCTACAATACACGTTTATGAAGTATTAATAATAAATCATTTACCCCTAATTTTATCAGGCTAGAAATATAAATAAATGAATGAAAAGTTTTGTTCAAGCACGACTCAATCCGAAACATGTCGGACCGAACTCGATCAAACCGGACCGATTAGGTCTCTAAAAAAGAGAGGGAAAATCATATTATTTGAAAAAGGGATATAGAAAGTTTCTAATTCTTTGGAAAAAATAATACCTCCTTTAACGTCCCCATTTGTGCAAATTGCCGACATAGACATAGATGTTATGATCGTGACAGTAATTGAAAGCAAAACTATCATAGTGGCTAAACCTGATTTTCGTAAAAATAATTGTGTAATTAATAAAATTAGATCATTTTGAAATAATATTATTATACCTACTCCAGATTGACCTACCACCCAAGATAGTCGTAAAAATAGCATAACACCCCATATGTTCAACATACATCTCACCTTTGATATAAAAAAAATATTATTTAATTGTCAAAAAAGGGCAGAAATATGAATTTATAGATTTAAATAACGAGTTTTTAACAAAAAACCATCGATTAAAATAATTTTATTTCTTTCTTTCTTTCTTTCTTTCTTTCTTTCTTTCTTTCTTTCTTTCCTCTCTCCTTCCCTCCCTTTTTTATTATGATCTCCTCTCCCAATAAAATATACAATGTGAATCGTCTGTTGAAGTAATAATACATTTTTTTAATTTAAAACACTCAACTAATACTCCTTTAATCCAACCAAACTTGGGGCCTAATGATATTCCTCTCTCCTTGTCACTCCCTATTCTTTTGATCCCAGTTCTAAGGGAGTGCAGAGGCATTTCTTGTTGCTGCCTGTATTCATTGTACTCTCCATTTTGGGGTTCGTTAAAATCTTGCTAAAAAATCGAAATTTTATTGGATTTTTAAAATGTGAAACTTAACGTTAAAATATATTAAAAAAATATATATCTTGTATATATAATTTTCTAAAAACTTCAATCAAATTTAGCCAAGTGTTTAAAAAATATTCGTCCAATAAATATCATCACAGCTCATTCGGTCCACATGCTAGGTTAACATATAAACATCTTATATACAATCTTCTATTAATACACTTCTTACAAAATGATAAGTTTTTTCTAGGATTTTGTAATTGTATTATTTTTTTATAAATTGATTCCGAAATTTATACTACAAAAATCTACAATTCAATAAAACCCAAATCTACTAAAATCAAAAAAAAAACCAAGTTAAAAATTTTAATTTATGTTAACATATATTTTAATTTTAAAAAGATTCCACGATTCATTCTACCAACACAAAACCAAGTTAAATTTTTTAATTTAATTACTATTTTATTATTTGCATAACAAACCATTCAACAAAACCAAAATCTACCAAGAATAAAAAAAACAAACCAAGTTAAAAAAATTTAATTTATCAACAAATTATTTTTCTGATTTATATATCATCAAATAAAGTGGAAATTTCTAAGCATATTTATCATATTAAAAAAAGTTCTAATAGGTAAAAAGAGGAGAGGGATATTTGATTTTTGGGACATACTAAACAAATGACACTAAGCATCTACATTATTTTTAACTAGCTGATAGCCCGTCAAGAATAACGGGCTTTCAGAATATATTCCTTATTTAATGATGGATAAATAATAAATTTCATTTGATGATGGGAATCAGAAATTGCCCAGCACGTGTTTATAACATACCGGGCCTATATGTATAATTTGTTTTAATTACAAAAATATTAAATTTATGTATAATTTTTAGTAGGCCTCAGATTTATTTTATTTAAAAGTACTAAATTGTAATTATAATTTATATTATTTATTTTAAATAAATATTCCTGCACAACAATCATTGGTACAAGAACATTATTGTGGCTTGCTCAACACTAAGTGTGAATATTGTGATTCTCTAAATTTCTCTTTGGAAAAACCCTCAGATGGCAGATTCAAGAATTGCTATCATAAGAGTAAAGTTAAAATACCATCAATCCAATAATATTCCTTTTTACAAGGCCTTTTATCAAAAACAATGAATTTCATATAAACTTTATGAAACATATCCGTTCATATAATAATTCTCTTGCTTTTACATCGATGGATGCACAGATTTCTAACAGTTTGAACCCGGGCCCATATTGTTTTAGAGTTCATGGACAAATTTACACAGGACTTCTCATTTATATCCTTCCATTGGGATGCCTCCCAAATTTGCACAACTATATGTCCTTTTAGTAGGGGTGCTAATAAGAGACATTGTTTCTGTGTGAAAAATCTTAATAATTGGATGAAATTTTTTTTATCTTATCAAGGTGTGTATTTATGTCCTTTATTGGCAATAAAAAAATGTCTCAAGAACTGGGGTGTGTTGACTATACTGAAAACCCTATATCTATCATCCTTTCATAGAGTGGCTTATAATATTTTTTTTAAGATATAAAGAGTTATATTAAAGCTAGCTGATAATTCATCAAGAATGATAGGGAATCAGAATTTTTTCCTTATTCAATGACTAGCTGATAGCCCGTCATGAATGACGGGGAATCAGAATTTTCTCCTTTATACAATGATGGATGAATCAGAAATTTTCCTATTTTATGAGATGTGATTCAGAAATTTATATTTATTTAGATGAGGGGTTATTCTATAATTTTCCATTATTTTTTATAATTTAAATTTATGTGCACAATAAAAAATCTTTTAAAATAAATTTTTATTCATTTTGTATTTGTAATTTATAATCTAAAAAATACATTCTTGCTAGATGAGTTTTTTTGCATAACTAATTGTTGATTTTAACTTTGCCCCACAAAACTCTTCTAGCAAGAATATATGTTTTCGATTATAAATTACAAATACAAACGAATAAAAATTAATTTTAAAAGATTTTTATTGTGCACATATATTAAAATTACTAAATATATACTTCATAAACATATTTTATCAAAAATAATGGAAAATTTTAGAATAACCCCTCATCTAAATAAATATAAATTTCTAAATCACATCTTATAAGATAGGAAAATTTCATATTCATCCAACATCGAATAAAGGTAAATTTAATATTCATCCATCCTTGAATAAAGGAGAAAATTCTGATTCCCAGTCATTCTTTACGGGCTATCAGTTAGTATTTAATATTTTTCTAGTAAAACCAATAATGGAAGAATAAAACTATAAAGAATAGAATTAATTTATTTACTCGATTAAAATATGTATTATGTAACTGTGAGACGAGTTTAGGGTTCAAGACTAGAAAAAAATTGATTCCAATTACACAATTCATCTGAATTACATTGGTCTTTATATACCTATAAAAATATGAATCAAATAGAATATTTGCATTAATCTTATTTTCAAGAATAATTGTATTATTCGCATTCGTATGAATCGAATAATTCCTTATTTGTATTCGAATAATAAAAATCATTAAAATGAAAAAATCTTAAAATTTTTTAGAATAAGATTTTCAAAGTTTATTATTATTTAAAAAGTGATTTATAAATTTAAAAAGTCATTTATAGTTGAAATAAAGTAAAAGAAATAAAATGTTCCTATTTTATATTTATAAATAAGTTTAATATTTACGATAAATTTTGATGAAAAAATGTAAAAAATTTTAAATTATACGAATAATTTTAAACGAATAATATAAAAAATTGACAAATAATATTTTTTCCTAATTCGTATTCGATTCGAAAATTTGTTATTTACTAAAATTAACCGGAACAGGTAGAATGTTAAGGGCTCGGGCAAATCGTGCAAAAAATCTTAACAAACCAGGTTTTGCATATCTCATGCTATTATCTTTATTTTTTTGATTTTATTCATACAAAAAACGAATGAATAAATGACCTTTACCTTTTAAGCCATTATTGAGTTTTGACTGAGAAATAATTTAATTTCCCTTTTTTATCATTTTAATATATTTTTTATTTTCTGCAATAAATCTTAAAACATTGAGAACTAAACATCATTATTTAATATTATATAGAATGATAATGAATGAGGCGAAGATTAAAATAAATACTCAACATTGATAATGAAAAAATCGATAATTAATTAATTAATAGAAAAAAAGAGTTTATTTAATTTATTTCAAAATAGAAGAGATTTCATAGCATTTAAAATGCTCATCCTACAATTTGTTTGGAGTCATGACTTGGTTACAACATGTAACAGGATTGGGCAGTATGGCGAATACTTGTATCTTGTATCTTTCAAGATACTCGATCCTTCTTCAAAAATTTAAAAAAATATTGCACCCATAGAACTACTTTTTTAAGAAGAATATTTCTAGTTTGATCACTTTATTTAGAAAAAGAAATAGCTCATCCCTATGTAATATAACCCTTATCAACAGGATTATTATAAAAATCTTGGACTTGAGGTTTGCAATGGGGGGGGGGGGGGATTTGACCCATAAGTTCACCTATTATTTTTAAAAACTTTTGACCAAGCAATACATGGTTTAAAAAAAATATCCCCTCCTTGGTTTATATTTTGCATCCCCACCCATTTTTTAAAATAATTTGAATATTTGTTGCTTCGGGTTTTTATTTATTTTGGTTATTTTATTAAATATTATTTTAAAAACATAAAATATGCAAAATTTCGAAATAAAAGAATTAATTATTAAGAAATATAAACCCTCCTTGGCTACCCCATTCGTAAAATTATACTAACCCGCCCGTGTAAAATTTTTTAATTTGTTATCTCATCTATGCGGGCGGATTGTATATTTTTCTCAATATTCTGATCTTGCTAAATTAATTAATCATACATAGATAGAAGCACAAACTTAACATATAAAAGTGTCAAATTACAAGTTGTTTTAGAAAAAATTTTTAATAAATCCGACATTCATTTATGACCTCTCTTCTCAAATTAATGTTTATATCATCTGAACATAACACATAACTAAGAAGAATAACATTAAAAAAAGAAAATACTTCTCAAATTATCTAGTTAATCTTTAGTATATTCTATAAATATATTAAAATTGTCAGATGGCATGAGATCGTTAACTATACGTTCATTAAGTTGTAAAATACAAACCAAGATGGAAGAAGAAAGAAGAGATAAATTTATGCTTAAATGAAAAGAAAAACAGGAAGTGAATGTAAGTGGAATTTTAATATTGCAAGCATAAAACTAAGTTTTTTTTAAAAAAGCAGAGAATGTGGATATATTAATATTTTTAAATAATATTTTAGCAAAAATGGGGCCAACAAAAGTGGGGTCATGCATGTAATTAATAATAAAAAAAAATTTTTAAAAACGAATTTTTAATAATTCTCTTTTTTTCATTACCATTACACCATCTAATCTTAGAATTTAGTGAGAGGTGATAACGATTAAATTATATAGTAATTAAAATGAATTCCATGTTTAAAAAAAAATTTATCACTGCATAAATTTTTTAAAAAAAAAAGGTTATTTATAATTATAAATAATATATTTTGGTCATGCGATATAATATGATTGTTGAATGGTCTTTACAAAGATTAGGCTGATTTTTTATTTGAATGGTTTCTTTTTTTATCAAATAAAACTTCTTTTTATAAAAAAAAAATTTAAAAATTTGTTATCGGAAGTGATAAAAATTATAGTTTAGAATTCATAAATCATATTTAAAGTATTTTTTTAAAGAAAATAAAAACAATCAATCTAGTGGGAAGGGCGAATCATATATGATTAAATATCCGTTACTATCTAGATAAAATGGATTTTCACTAAATGTCTGTCAAGATCAAATGCAAAACATCATCCAAGCGAAAGTGTTCTTTTTTTTATAAAATAAGCTATGGAGTAAGAGTATCAGGGACATATGGATTTTATTTTGGGACCCGTTCAATAAAATAGAAGATCCATCTAAAACTAGAATAAAAAAGTAAATCCAAATCTAAAACTAGCAAAAATAATTTTAGCGTTTAATCCCCAGGTTCCTTTAAATATGCCACTGAATGGGAATGATTAAATCTATTTAAATAGGATTTAAAAAATATTTGTATATTTAAAATAAATAGTATTAAATTTTATAATTAAAGAACAAGATTTAATAATGAGACCTATTAAAATTGTCAGTTTGTTTTAGTATAAACGAAATAACCAAAATTATTCAAAAAAAAGAATGCCTATTATTATACACTTCGTTTATATACTATATATAACAACTATCAATATAAAAAAATTGCTCTAAATGAATAAGTTCAGTCTGATTCCGTAATTATATTAGTTATTAGTAAAATATATAAATATAATTATCGAGTTTACAATTTGTTGTAATTAGAATTTTTAATTGGAAGAAAACACTCATTACACAATCGATTTTAATATCAGAAATATTATCAGTGATGTAGAAGCATGTATACCAATTATTTGTGTGGCCTTTTAAAGGGTTGATATAATTAAATTAAAAAGGGAACGATATTTATACTAATAAAACATCCAGCCGGAACTTTCATATATAAAATTGAATTAAACCCCTATATTTTTATAGTGAATAAGGTAAATAAAGCATAATAGATGCTTGTTAACCTAAATCGCCATACTACAGTACACACAATATAATTCCAATTACTAATTTTTATTTTATAAAAATGGGCATTGATAATATATGACTTTATTTATTAAAACTTCATTAAAATCCAATATAAATAATTGATCTTATCGCTTAAAAAAATCTCATTATTTTGTCCATAAAAAAAGAAATGAAAGGAAATAATTGGGATTCGTTAATACCGTATTATTTATTAATTTTATTTTTGTACTCCGCATCCACATAAATCATCTTGATATAAAATTATATATTTCCCTTAAAATTTAAATGTTTGTTTGCTACTAAAAAAAACGATATTATATTAAATGGTGTAATCATCTTAGATAATTTAAGTATTGCCAGTATATAAATTAAAAATGAGTTAAAAGTTAATTATCAACTTATTAGAAATTTATAGGATAGGTATTCTTCATAAATCGGAATACATTTTTCGGCAAAATCAGATTCTTAACAGTTAAAAAAGCAGGGATCGAAACATTAAAATTATTTTTAAAAAAATACAATATTTTCCCATTTATGCTTACACCTGCCAATAAATCTTTTTTACACATTCATATCAGGCTTCTAATAAGCGGAACTCGGGTATAGCTTACAGGTCTGAGATATCAAAAAATATATAAAAGTACTGTTCAACAAGAAAAAATGTTACACGGTAAAATTAGAAAAGAAATATATCTTAAAAATATTCTCCCTCACATATTTTATTACTTTCATTCTTAGTTATTATATAATTAAGACTATGAATACTTATTATGTATAAGTCGCAAAATTTTCTAATTTCATAAAGAAAAATAACGCGATTTATTATTTAATAATATACAATTTTGGCTACAGGGTTTATATCGTGCGAAATTAAAATTTTATAATAAAGATAAAACAAACAAATATTATGAAAAAGGAATGCATCTATTAAAATATATTATGAGGACCTTAAAATGTGAATTATTTAGAAATATGCATCATCTAAAATATTTATCAAGAAATAACTCCCATAATAGATTCTAAAAAAAATTATTTAATTTTGTTCCTAAAAATAAATAATTGTTTTTGGAAAGGGTTTAAGTGCCATAGACAATTAGTTTTTAGGTAGTGTGTATTGTGTTTGTTTTCGTCTAATATATCATTATCAAGTTATGATAACAAGTTTGATTTGTACGGGTAGTGATATATTGCCAATGCGTTAATAAGAGACAAAAATAACATGTTTAAAAAATATAATATATTTAATGAGTAGATAATTTGAGCGCGTTCGACTATTTGAAGAATGATATTTATGGAAGTAAAAAAATCTCACATTACCTTCTCTTAGTGCCAAAACAATAATAAGAATAGACATTTTGTGGTATTTAAATTAGAAAAGTTGATGATTATATTCCTTATAACCAAACATAAATCTAATTAAGAGTGATGAGGTAATTGAGATATAAATTAAAATCGGACTAGAGTTCAGGCCAGCAAGATAGTTCAATCTCATGTGGAATCGGTTTTAAGCGAAATAATTTAAAAATCTGGCCCTGATAGAGTATTCTATTAAAAATGGCGAAATGTAGAGTCTGAAATACCCAAATTTTCAAATTAATAATCACCATTTCAATTTATTATTTTTATTTTTCCTATCATCATTATTAGAATTAGAGTGCTCTATATTAGCCTTTAAGCAAAATTGACTTTATTTGGCAAAGTCTACTAAATTCAGGACTATCGATTTCGGCAATTAAAATACTAGCAGGATAATTGCATTTTGTGTATTTAATTATTATTTTATTAAGTAAGATAAAAAAAACATAATCTCGTGATCATATTTAAACCAATTATATTGCTTGTAAACGTTTCGGATTAAATTATATATCCAAAAAATAAATTGTAAAAAAGATTCTAAATCCCACGTTTTCTTTTTAAATATGTGTATTGTATAAAGAAATTGATGTGGCTTAAAAATATGACTTCCTGCGAAAAAATATAATTTACTTTTATCATTTTAACTGCAAAGGAGCAAGAAATACTAGTAAGTTAAACAATAAAGAAGTTCGAGCTCACATCAAATCATTTCCTGTATTTAAATCACATTTATTTACAGCAAAACTGAATTTAAAAATTATCTATGAAATGTATACAAACAAGTGTAAAATAAAAAAAATAACAATTCCGTTTAATTGCATGCGAACCGAGAAAGCTATATTCGATTACGATTTTAATTAAGGTTTAATCATTCTAAAAAAGGGATAAATGTTAAATCTGTTAGGAGTATATAATAGAACAAACCGATGATTTTACAATTATATATAAAGAAGATGAAGAAAATCGAAATTCTTCAATGGTGGAACGAAATGTGGAACAAATTTAAATATCGTTCTTTTTTTGATAAAAGAAAATTAAACACTTATAATCTAACAACGCACTGCGATATCAAAGTAGTATATTGTGAGGTATGGTCAGAAGAGATATCAGGATGTAGCAGAAATGTCGCCTCTAGTTTTAAAAATTTTTAAGTCAATTTTTTTTTAAAGATATTCCTTGTATTTTTAAGAAATATATTTTATGGTCAAATTCGTCCCTTCTGTAAAATCGAAACCTAGTGTCCTTTGCTTTTTTACATTTTTTGATAAATCATCCTTCGATCAGAAATATTACAAAATATACATGAAATCGATATCATACATAGGTCAGATCAAATATTATTTATATAATATCAAATTAAAATTATTTATTTCATTTTTATATTTTTTTTTTCAAAAATGAAGCGATTCCACTAGACTGGTTATAGTTATTACCAGTGGTCTATAGATTAAATGCCTTGATTTATGACATAAAAAAGATGGATTTTTGTGAATCCCGAAAAAAACCACAAAATATTGACTATCAAACATAATATGGATAAATGTCTAAAGAATATTTTATAAAACGAATTATCAGGATCAGAATGTTCAATGAATTTCAATGATGTCAGAATTTTTTTTACATAAAAAATTTCAAAAATATAATTTTTGAAAAGAAAAACATAAAATGGGTAGATTTTGGAAAATTTCAAAATGTGGCAGAATTGTGGTAGTTGAGATGAGTGTAATAGATTTCGACTCTTGATAGTCTACTAATGTATGTGGTAGAAGATGGCAACCCTGTCTGGTACCACAAAAATACCAATTCTCTAAATATTAAAGATAAAATTGTAACGTATTTATTTTCAACGCCTTATTTATGTTATCGGCAACAGCAATCTTGTTACGTGTATATTGGTCTTAGTCAATACTTTTATATCTTATAAAATCGTGATAAATTTTATAGGGTAGGTATTCCACATATGCTAAAATAGACACCATTTCTGATAAATTCTGATTTTTCAAATGTAAAAAAAACGCGTCAAATAGATTATTTATGTTGAGATTCGTTGAACGCTAATATGGCTTAATCCATAGGCGCGTTGCGTTCCGAAGAAGATCAGATAAATATTAAAATGCAACTTGATTTATTTACTTCCTCCAAAGTTGAGCTATCTTTTAAAGGCAATCCGAGACGAAAATTATAGTTAATTCAGCAAAAACAGTTTGACCGTTTTTTAGTCGGCTAAAAATGTAACGATTATTCAACTATAGTTGAGTCATTTTAAAAATTTGATTAAAAAAATTTTCAGATTCAGTATGTTTTCAAGCATTTAACATTTGAGCCATTTCCAATTTATATACTATACGAGGAATTAAAAGTAAAAAGGTAATGAATATCGGTTCGGTTTAGGTTCAGATAAAAATAACGATGGTTCAGGCGGTTCGTAAAAAATAATTAGATCGGTTCTGTTTGAACAGAACCTTTAAAAAACCAGCTCCGACCTTTTCGCATACAAGAGTATTAGAATTATGTTAAAAATATTTTTTTTTAAAAATTTTATCACTATTTCCTAAAAAATAATATTGAGCCGTATAGTTTTAATATTTTCATGATACTCTTCTATCGAATTATACCTCTAAGGAGGAAGATTAAATTTTAGGGCTGAGATCCCTTCTATATGCTAACTTGGATCGCTGGCACCGTCAAATAACGATATATAAAAATATCTAAAAATAATTACCTATAATTAATAATCTTTAAGAGGGTAAAATTTCAAATGGTTCAAACCGGTTCACAGACATTTTAAAAAGTTTAGTTTAGGTTAGGGCAGCAAATTTTTTAAGGTTCAGGTTCGGTTTGAATCCATGTGTAATAACACAGATTGACTAAATTACGGACATAGCTAGTAACATAACGCATCATAAAATTCGTTTTATATAAGATTTATGAATTGAATGACGTGAAAAATATCTTTCTACATTGATAAAAATGAACCAGCACTTTTTTTTACAAGAAAGATAAATGATATCCTTTTTTTTTTCTCTGTCTATAGTGAGTGAGATGCGTGCGCATATGTATTAGCCACCCTATTAGGTGCTATATAAACTTTTAAACAATAGTCATGAAAGGCTACATTTTTATTAATTAATTATACGATAACGTTACCATATTCATTTCGAAACTGGATTCACCTGAAAAAAGAACGCACTCCATTGTTTAGAGTCCAATTATTAAATTCAAGAGCCCATTTTAACCTTCTTTTTTTGAATCCTTCGTAATAGTCTTCCTTAATAGAACCTAGACTATAAAAAACAAACTTTATAAAACGAACATCCAATTTATGAATTCTTCTTGACAATTGTAGAAATCCTATCAGAAATTTATTTCCACTCATAAATCAAATCCTGGGTGCTTGAATGACATTTATCAAGTATTTTTTTTATAAGACACGATCTTTTTATCAATATGTTTTATAAACCTCTCCTATAAAATCGTTATTTAGCAAGAATTAGGGTCTAGAATATCTATCAAATATTTTCTGAATAGTAATATGATTAAACAAGCTCGTGTAGGATTCTTACATTGGAAATTTCCTTGTGCTTATAAGATTCAGAGTGCGCCCAAAGTCAAAATTTTATTTTTAAAAAAATTAATTTATTATTGAAATTTACGAAATCGAGTTTGAACGCAAAATTTTTAAATCTAAAAATCATTTTTTTTTGAAAAATGACTTCGGAACGCACCTTCAATCATCAAATTCTTCTTAAATATAAATCAATAAAATTTTATATTTTTATCATTCTTCTTTAATATACTATATTAAAAAAAATAAAACTAATTTGTTTAAATTGAAGTACTAATCAAAATTTTAAAATGCATAAAATAAAAAATTGAGGAATGGATGAAAAGTTGGGTAATATATTTAAGTATATATATATATATATCGCAAAAAAGTATTAGGCCGTATCCTAATTCGACTTATTACTATTTGATATTATCTAATGTCATTTTAAATTCGTAATTTTTGACAAAAGGTGTCAATAACTTATTTTTATATCAAATTAAGAGTAAAGAAATATTTGATATATATAATGGATATTCGATATTTTAAATCAACGGAGGTTTCAACCCAATCCTCTATAAAGAAATAATTTACAATTTATTATGTGGTAACTGAATGATGGATAGTTGTTATGACATTTAATGTAATACTAGTAATAAACAATTTATTACCAAAAATAGGAAGTGAACTAAGAAAAAATATCGTTTGCCAGAAACCAGATATATTTATTCGGGCTGGGTTTTTAGATTATTTTTTTAAAAAAAATATTTATCTTTATATTTTAAATATCGACTTCGACAGTATATAAAATGCTATTTTAAAAAAATTAATTTTACCCCCAACTAGGGAGCTTATTTTAGAATATGGGCTTATCATAAAAATAATAGAATTGTCAAAATGCACTTTATTTATTATATATAACTCAGAGAATAATCAAGCTAGAGAAATAATTTTACATTTTATTATGAGGTAATTGAATGATGGATAGCTTTGTTATGACATTAAATGTAATACTAGTAATAAACAAATTATTATCAAAAATAGGAAGTAAGCTAAGAAAAAAGATCGTTTGCCAGTTAACAGATATATTCACACGGGTTGAGCTTTTAGATCATTTTTTTGGAAAATCTAGTGATTAGAACGGTATCAGACCAATTCCGGAAAGAAATTTTTTAAATCGGGCTGTGACATTTGAAATATGATTTGTTTACAAACCCGAGCCAGGATGAGCATGTGAATGGGCATCTCTGCTAGATTTGTCTACTCTAGAAACAAATTCCTATGAAGGAATTTATTTGTTTAACGAAAAATTAATTCCTTAGTAATTTCAAGTAATAATTCTAAGAAACAAAAAATATATATCCTGACTATAATCAGTTCGAAATAATAGTATATCTTTTATTCCTACAAATGAATTTAAACACAATTTCGATTAATTCTGCTTTTAAATGAAGAGGCTTGTTTTTTTATAATCATGTCATTTTTTTGATATATCGCACAACTAGTCAAAAAGCTATTCTGGGGGAGGGGGGGGAGGGGTTGTCTACATGGACTGGAGGGACAGGATTGCCTCCATACAACTTTCTAGTAGACTCCTAAAATAGTAAGGAGTAAAACATCTATATGTGTGGGGGGGGGGGGGTAAATCTGTGTGTTGCATTCAATTCTCCACGAAGACGATGGAGAGGAGCTATCTCTATAATATAAAGTGATGATGAATAAAATACTAATTTGATTTATAGATTTATATAACTCAAATACCCATTTTGTTCATTTTTTAAAAAGAAAGAATCATATGGTCAGATCGGTTCTCTCGAAACATAACTGTTTATAGTTTAAAAAAACCATTATAAAATGGAAGTTAAAAAAAGCGGTTAGGTCAGAAACTTTCCAAATATATTTTTCTATTTTTTTTGGAAAACTAAACAAAATTACTATCTAAAAAAAATAATGAAAACTTTGTATTTTAAAATTCTATAAGTGATTTCGATCAAGGAAAAAAAAATACAAAATAAAAGCAAATTTTGTTTTGGCTATAATGCGATATATATTTTTTATCAAAGAGATGTTTAGTTGAAACGTGCGTTTACAATTTGTCCCCATTTAAATAAAATTTTTTAAAAAAACCTAAATTTTTCGTGGACGTTATTAGTAACTTTACCATATCACAAAATATAAGTCAATATTTACCATAATAAAAATGGTAGATTGATTATATAAAACTATATTAATTAATAGATTACTACGATTACGACTACACGTATCAACGATTAAATTAAAATTTTGATATTGTTAAATAAACAAAGATTAAATTGTAATTTTTTTTAAAGGAATGAATTTAAAAAATTGGCAAATAATTTTGTATCGGTATATATTTTTAAACTTATTTATTTAAGCTTTTATTAATCGGCAACAAAAAACCAAGAAATTTAAATATTATGTTTTATTTTGGGTACTCTAAGACTGAACTGGAACGCAGTTTCATGATATTTAACTTATACATACTGGTAAAGGCACGAAAACCAATAGAACTAGGCTTTTGGCATTTATCATAAGATTTGATTTTTTAAATGTATATATATATACACCTTTTTAAATTAACGAGTCTAAAAGCGTTTCTATCCTTCGTCAGATCCTTATGGTAAATATCAGAAAAATTAAACAAATAATATATTTAACAAGTCTGTGTTAGATTTATTAATTTTCTAATCTGATATGGGACAAATTTCATAATTATTAATTAAATTCACCAGGAAAAAAAAGATAATTTTCTGGATAAAGATTAGAGAAATAAAAAATTATTCGATATACGATTTTATTCGAAATTTACGAATATGAATAACATAATCTTAAAAAATAGTAAATTTTGGTAAATATCCAAATTATTTGTAATTTTTTAAAAATATATCAAATATTTTATATTTTCAGGTATATTGTGAGAGTAGACTTTTGTCTAAAATTTCCAATATAAATTTTTAAAAAAATACATAAATTGTAAAATTATGCTATTAGAAGGAGATGAAATAATAGGAATTTTGTACATAATATGATTGTCTATTTTTTTATAGGCATAATATGATTACAAAAAATCGTACGTCTCTCAAAAAAAGAAACAAGTAGGAAAACTTTATGCCCGAAAGAATAGCTATTTAAAATTTATTCAAAAAGTTCTTTTTATTATAATTTGTATCTTACGTTACGATTATAAATTAAGCATAAAATGTTTGAATTTTTTTTGTTAAATAGTAAATAAAATATCCGTAAGAATTAGTCATTTTTTAAAAAAAATCGAATTCGTTATTCATATTTATGAATTGAATATAAATACATTTAAAGTCTAACTATGAAACTAAAGTTTTGTGCAGATTTGGTGGAAAAATTTTCCATATTTTTTTTGATTTACTTGCAAATTTGTTATAAAATGACTTTATTTGCAAATAATTTAAAAAAAATATGGAAATGTTTGCCAAGAAATGCACAACCCTGTACATGTGTACAACACTATGTAGTGTCATCTAGAAAATACATATTTTAATGTTATAAAAAAAGTTTTAAAGGTTAAAGCCATAAATAAAAATAACAGATAAAACAATATAGTTAGTTCTACTATAATTTATAATAATATATATGATGCTCTTCTTTTTTAAAAAAATGCTCTTTAAGTGTTTTTGTTTTGCTTTTTGCTTAATAAAAAAAATTTTGTTTATACTCTGATCCCAGGCGCGTACGCAGGAATTTGGTCTGGGGGGGGGGATAATAAATTTTTTTAAGAAATAATATTTTTAATTAAAAATACTAAGCATAAATTTATTAGGATTAATAACTTTTCTAATACACAATTTTAAACTAATGTGAATTAAAAAAATATATATATAAACCGGCATTTAAATGTGAATCATAAAATATAAAGTGAATATAACCCACGATATGAATCACTTAAATGACCCAAAATTGAAATTTGAATTATATATAAAATATATAAAGTATAAAAAATTTAAATGTTGTAAATATAAATTAATACACAAAAAGTTTCTTAGGAATAATTGTATTTTGTATGTTTTGAGCTAATTTTTCAATTATCAATCCTTGCTTGGCGTTAAATCTATGAATATTCAAAAGATCCAAATCATTCAATCTACTTTCAAATGTTGTATTTCATAGGTATGTTTTTCACAGACTTGAAGGCCAGGCCCACGAGCCGGACCGTATTTTAATTTTTTTAAATATACCCGGGCCGGGCTCGTAATTTTTTTTTTAAAAACACCCGGGCTGGGCCTGAAAATTTTTTAAGAAAAAATATCCGAGCCGAGTTGTATATTTTAAAACCAAATATTTGAAATCGCCATTATTAGCTATAAATATCAAAAATAAATATAATTTATTTTAAAAAATTCGGGCTGGGCCAGCCGGGCCAAGCCTGAAAATTTTTTAAAAAAAAACCCGGGCTGGAAAAAATTTTTAAAAAAAATCTGGGCCTGGTCCTGCAAATGGTACCTCTGCAAGGCTCTGTTATTCTTCCTAAAAAAGTGAATTTTCTCTCATTAGTTTACTAAAGAGCTGCTAATATATATATAACCATTTTAATAATTGGGAGTATAATCTAAAATGTGTTTGAAATAAAATGCATCCATAGCATTTTTTGGGACTGTATCAACCATAGTTAATCTTTTAATCATAGTTATTCAGCTAATAAGGCATCATAAGATATTTTAACATCTTCATGATAAAAATATAACAAATATTTATATTTTTTTCTATCACCATATGAAAAAGGTTGGGAGAGGGGACATTTGTTTTATAATACTCTTCTACTGATCCTATATTAATGTTTTGATGATGAGCTTGCTTGCTGCAAGTCGAGGGGGACAAATATTTAACACGTATAGCTCTGCTTTTGACTCAACAATAACATATAAAATATGAAATTCTTCAACAACACTAGCTCTATTTCCTTGAGTTCTAATAAAATGCTCTCCGCTATTCTCATCTTCTTAATCAAGTCAATGTTATGTTTTTGAAAAGTATTACATAAAATAGTTGTATAATTAAATAATACATTCTAATGAGAAAAAAAATTTGGAATAAGTATTGAATCCAATAATTTTCTTGCTTCTGAGGAAATATTTCTTTCAAGCCATTGTGATATTTCTGTAATAGCATTAATAATCAGCTCTTCTAACTCCAAAATAGCTGTTACTGTGGCGGAGACTCTATCTCATTGGACAAGCTTGCAATTTTTTTCTCCCTGTTGGACCAGGAGTTTCAGAGATAATTATTATTTTATTAGAAATTTAGATAAATATTACGCCACTAAAATTTGAAAATAATAGGTAAATTACACCAAGGAAAACTTGAAATCGAAATTGATTGATAAAATAACTTAGTAGATGAATGTGATAAATAAATGTAATTAAATATATATATATATATATATATATATATGTATATATGAGATAAGAATAAATATTAACAAATATAAATTAATATTAACAATAATATTTTTGAAAAATATAATCCGGCATCTGCATTTTTTGGCTTTGGAGGGGGGGGGGGGTGCTGCCCCCGCTGCGTACGCGCCTGTCTGATCCCAATTACCATTTAAACTATTTTTTACTAAAATTTCCTTCTTACACTAAGATAAAATTACTAAATTGTAAGTTTAAAATTTAATGAGAACTAAAAGGCTATAATTAGAAATCATCATAACTCAGGTAGGATGTTTTTTTTGGCTCATAATATTTTTGTCACACTTTGTCCTAAAATAATTTTATATATGTTGTCACCTAGCCTGTTAAATATTTTTGTATGTGTTATCTAGCACATAATATAATTTTTTATAAGGTATAATTTTCCCTAATTCTTAAGCATTAAAAAATTTGTGAAATGGATCAGCAGATAAGAATATTTCACAAAAGTTGTGGCCAAAAAAATATTTTACCCATTGTTCAAGCCCAAAAAAACCTTTTCAGGACCAGGACAAGCATATTAAAAATATGTTTAATAATTTTTTATGCTTGAATTAATTTAATTCTAATGAACCTTTAACTAAAAATTAGTTACTTCTTTATCATTATCTATAAATTGCTCCGGTAAACGTGGTCTATTGTGTAATTCAGTTAGGCTTGGTCTACCTTTAGTTTTAACCATGGAAAATATATTTTTATAGTGTTCCACATTGGGCAAGGTTTCATAAGTCATCATTTTTTTATAATAAGTACTTCCATTTTCAGTTTTATCATTACTTAAAGCTGTATTATTACTATTAATTCTTTCCTTTTCATTTTGACTTAATAGACCTTCCTTACTTTTAAGCTCTTCATCCTTTTTATTTGATTCTATCTTCACATGACGTTCATAATTATAAGGTTTTTGAAAACAACTTTTATTATTTGAGACTAATTTTGTTTCTAAATAAGGTTCTATTATATTTTCATCTTGATCTGCCATTATAATAGAAGATGATTGGCTATGAGATGAATGCACAGATGAATGATCATCAATTATGTCAGGAATTTCAATTGATCCTCCTAAATACATTTTTGTTTCATGTTGTTTTTTTTTGGTTGTCATGGGAAGATCATCTAATTGTGATGTATGAGGCATGTGATATATTGAAGTTTCTGTGGTATTAACACCAGTAGAAATTGGACAAGAAATTTTTTTTCTTTTAAAATTTTTTTTAGATAAGTTAAAAATTTCAGATTGTGATAGATATTTTGCATTTTCAATAGAGTGATCATTTAATACGCTATTGTTTTCAACCAAGGCGACTTTAAATCTAGATCCTGTTCTTGTAAGCTTATCTTGGGAATTATTTAGACTGTCTCTGTTAAGTAAGGAACAATCAATGTGTTTAATATTTGCCTCAGAAGCTGAATGATGCACATGATCCTTAGATGACATTAGGAAATTTATTTTTATAGATATAAACAATAAATAATAATTTTATTGGTATTATTTTGGTCATGAATTTAAACGAGATCTAAATTTATATATTTTGGTTTTTGGATTCATGTTTACACTTACGAAAAATGAGGAACATATGATCAGTTGTTTTATAAATTTGAAAGGCAAAGGTATTATAATTATGTTAACTTTCATAAAATAAGATTGACATAGATATTTCTAAAATTATATCGTATCATCCCTAGTAAATTTTTTTTATTTGTCAAAAAATTTCTATGTAAACATGCACATCCCTTTTTCGAAGAATAAATAAATTATTCCACAAACTCTCTCTTTATTTCAATAGTTGCTGATAAAAGGGGGGGGGGGTTGGATGGATATAATTTATAATTTAAAAATTTTTCTATGAGTTATTCAAGAATATCATAAATTTCGGTAATTTATGGGAACTAGCAATGGTGTCATTAGGGAGGGGGCGTAGGGGCTCGAGCCCCTTGAAAAATTTGAACAGCCCCTGGAGCAAAATTTTTTTAAATGGAATCTTAACCCCTTAAACTAAAAATAAATTTTTTGTTGCCCCCTGATCGATTTCTTTTATAATTCTATTAAGTAATATATAGATTTAATATTATTATTTAAAAATTAATAAGACTGGCTAAATATTTATTAAATAAATACTAATTACTATTTTAAATATTAGATTAATACTTATAAATTATATTTTCATTATATCAGCTTGCAATCAAATTTGTGTCAAAAATGGAATAGCAATATCACTCACTAAATATTAATTTAGCATTAACAGTTGAACTTAATTGACTATTATTATTTAAATTATTATATAACCCTAATTAAATAAATATAATTATTTATTAATTGAAAACTAAAAAATTTAATATTGTTTAGTATACTTCAAAATGACTAATCAACTGTATATTTATTTTTAAATTTTATTATCATACCTATTCCTAAAAATATTTTCAAGGTCCTAATATTGATAAAAAGTAAATTATTAGACATATAATTTAAAAATCCTCTATTTATATACAGTTGTTTATAAAATATTAGATAAAATGCCATTTTTATAGCGTATTTGACAGTTATATAATATGTTACAATTAATATTATAATGATTTATACTAATAAATGATTTTGATAATATATATAGTAACAATTTGCATGCAAGTATTTAACGCCATCTATTTAGTTATCAATAATTTTTAAAAATTAAACATTTTTATATTTATTCTATTCATCCTACAATAGATGTAATAAATTTTCTTAGGAAAGTTTTCTTTTTCTTTTTCGATATTTGTCACTTTTTTAGAAGAGCTTATACAAGTATTATTTTTATTTTAACAATGTTTTTCTTCAAATATATAATATTTGTCATAATTTTCTAAAACCAATAATATTTTAATTCATTTATTAATTTTTATCACTTTTTTCAGAAGAATTAGATCTGGGTACTAAAACAACTGGTCCTATGCAACCTATATTAGGTGCCTATCCATATATTGGAATGGGTAAAGATAAACGATGCTTTCAAACTCAGTGGTACAAATCCTTTCCCTGGATTGAATATAGCATAATCAGAAACTCTATTTTTTGTTTACCTTGTCGTAATTTTCCCACTCAACCTCAAAAAGGATACCTTTTTAATCAAGGTTATAAAAAATTTCGTAAGGTAAAAGAATACTTAACAACTCACGGAGCAACAAATGGTCATGCAACGAATGTAATTCTTTGGAACCATTTTAAACAATCTTTGATAGAAGGCTCTACAAAAATACGAATCGAATCGAATAATGGAATTATTCGTATTCGTTTAAATCGAATAATTTATTATTCGTATTCGTATGAATAATAAAATGATTATTCGATTCGATTCGAAAATTTTATTTACCATGAATTAAAAAAGATCTATTATAAAATTTATTTTGTAAAATTTAACTGAGGATAAAAACAAACAAATTTTATTAGTGAGACAAAATAGAAGCATACATATATAATATATTTATATACAATGTGGAAAAATCAATATAATATTCATATCTATAATGTAGAAGATAAATCTGACAACAGCCAATTTTTCAAACATAAAGTTTTTCGGATTGTTTCCTCCTTTAACGACATTCTGTATTTTGTAACCATATGAGCTCCAACAGAAAAGAGTCGCTCACATGGGTTTGAAGATCCCTGTATCGACAATATGTCCCTCGCCATTTTAGATAACACGGGAAAACGGTCTCCATGTAGTTTCCACCATTCTAGTGGGTTTTTATTTGATGTTATTCTCACTTCTTTCAAATATGTGTCAACAGAAATTGGCATAACATTCTGTTTAAAAATGACATCCATATTTGATTGTATTAAAGGTTTACTTTTGATACATCATATTTAATTTTATATTCATCAAACATTTTCTCAAAATTATTAAATATAGTTGTAACGTATGGTCTTTTTTCAAAATTATTAAATATAGTTGTAACGTATGGTCTATTATGAGATAAATTAAAATGGAGTTTCAAAATTTGGCGCAATTTTCATTATTCCACTAGGAGATTTTATTAAATTGAAATAATTTCAAATAATTCCTAATAATAATATATGATTTATATATGATTATTTTCCAATATATATTAATACTATAAATTATTTTAGTCGAATAATCTCGAATAATTCGATCGAATAATAGATAAAAAATTATTCGACGAATAATATATTTTCCTTATTCGAATTCGATTCGAATTTTCGAATCGAATAATTGTGTTATTCGTATTCGTAAAATATGAATCGAATCGAATATCGAATAACAAATAATTCGTTTTAGGTATAGAAGGCTCCATTAAAGAAAAATTTATAGCTCTAACTAAATCAACAATACTTGAAAGAAGAGAAAATTTGAAACGATTATTCAAAATTATAATACTATGTGGTAAGTTGGAACTTCCCTTAGAGGTCATTATGAAAGTAAGACAAGCAATAATCAAGGAAATTATTGTGAAATATTAAACTGTTTGAAAGAGTATGATCCATTTTTAATAGCATATAAACCACCAAGCAATGCTCATTATTGCTCCAAAATCAAATGCTATCTGCAGCTGGAAACTTAATCGTAAAGTACATAGCATCAGAAATAAGGGAGGCAGGCTATTTTTCTGTCATGGCTGATGACACTCGTGATGTTAGCTCATATGAGCAATTTAGTATATGTGTTAGATATGTTGATAAAACAAAAACACCAAAGGAATCTTTTATATCTTTTCAAAAAGTTGAAGACTTAGATGCAGAGTCATTAACGAAAACATTAATAACAACCTTAAACAACAATTCCATAAATGCAATTTGCGTTGCTCAAGCATATGATGGTGCAAGTGTTATGAAAGGGCATCTTTCAGGAGTCCAGGAAAGATATCGCCAAAATCACAAAATGGCTATATATGTGCACTGCTATGCGCATAAACTCAAACTTGTACTGATCTCTGCCTGCAAATCAGTACCTCAATCTAGAAAGTTTTTTAATGTATTAGAAGGTATTCATGCTTTTTTCTCAATATCTGTTATCCATCACAATAAATTTATTGATTTGCAATTAAGATTAGGGTTAAAATCCAAAAATATTGATGCCTTGAGTTCTACACGTTGGGGATCCCATATTAGAACTATAGAGGCAGTAAAAATGACTTTCCCTGCAATTATTTCTTATCTAGAAAATATAGACCATGGTGATGTGGTGAAAGCAAAGGGAATTTTATATATTCTTTTACAATATGATACAAATATGTATATGTTATATTCCAAAAATTATTATCTATGTGTTCCAATATTTCTATTTTTTTGCAAAAATCAGATTCGGACATATCAACAGCATTGGCTCTTATTGAGTCTCTTATTAGTTCTTTGTCAAATTTAAGAAATAATTCGTATTTTTCTTCATTATTTACCGAAGTAAATAAATTTTGCAATTTATATAATATAAAAATAACAAATAAAAGAGCAAATATACCTTCTACCATTTTGAATAATTATATTCAAATAGATGATATTGTTTCTTCTATTCTGATCAAACAGAAACCTTTTATAAGTGTCATGTCTTTTATCCAATTTTGGATATTATGATAAATGAATTAAAAAAGAGATTTTGCCAAGAAAACACAGATATTTTAATAGCTATAAATGCTTTACATCCCTCCTCCCCCCTTTTTTTAAATAATGATATCATTATTAAACCATTTATCTTACATTATAATCTTCCTGATCCAATGGAAGAATACATAATATTAAAGGCTTATATTTTAACCTATAATAAAAAACACGAATCTACGTGTAAATCAATAATAGATTTAATAAAAATCTTACCCATAGATATATTCCCTCGTATATTTAATTGCCTTAAAATTGCGTTAACTATACCTTTTAATTCCTGCTCATGTGAAAGATCGTTTTCAGCATTAAAACGGGTGAAAACATATCTTCGATCAACAATGGGTCAGGAACGATTAAATTCGTTGGCTCTATTGAGCATAGAAAAAAATATTATTAATACCATTCCTATAGATCACATTATAGATGAATATGCAATAATGACTAGCCGGCGTAGAGAACTTATTTTATAAATAATTTAACCTTATAATTTTTGAAACGCAATTTTAGGCGTTAGTATCTGCGAGTAAATATATCGTTTAATATTTATTTTATAAATTTTTTTTTCATATCCAAAATTAGCTAAAAGACATGGTGCTTATAAAAAAATTCTTTTTGAGATAGGAAAAAATCAGAAAAAATCAGAAAAAAACAGTAAATGCTTTCTTTTGATATGACCAAAGTTTCTGAAAAATTTAATTAAAAATATTTGAATACATTGACAATACAATAATATATAAGATCTTAATTGCTTTCATCATATCACTATGGTACTTATTTTCTAGCTCCCAAATTATTTATTTCTAATTTGGCACACTTAAATTGTAAATAACTCAAGGCTTCAATATATTTGCATAATTTCTTCCAAACATAATTTCTTCCAAGATTTTAGGTGTTTTTGCTTTATCAATATATCTAACATACTAGATTTTGATATGAGTTAACATCGTGTATGTCATGGCTATGACTGCAAATTAACCAGCATCTATTATTTGTGTGGCTATGTAATTTAAGATTATTACTACAGCTGCTGAGAGCATATGATTGCATAATTAAGATGAGCAACAATGATCAACTGTCCAGTAGTTTATATAGGATTAAAAATGGAAGATAATCTTTTAGAAATTTAATATCTCACAATAATTTTCTCGATTACTTATCTAGCTTCTATCATGTCATCTAAGAGGAAGCTCTAACCACCATATAGTTTTATGATTTGGATTGGTCGTTTATATTCTCTTCTTCAAGAATTGTTGATTTGGTTAGGCCTACAAATTTTTCCTTATTAGTCCATTCTATAAAACTTTGTTTAAAATGGTAAGAGAGAGTTATATTAGTTTCATGACCTTTTGTTAATGTTAGTTGCTTAGAATTATATTACCTTATGGGGTTTTTAAAACATTAACAATTGAGGCATATGTATGAATTAATTAATCGCTTTTATCACTTGTAATTCTTTCGACGCTAAATTTTTTATATTAGCAATTTATACTGTAGTAAATCGATTTTGTATTGAAAAATTTGTAGAAGTGTATTGTTTTAATTATTTATATTCTAGTTTTAATTATTTATATTCTAGTCTTAATTATTTATATTCTAGTCTTAATTATTTATATTCTAGTCTTAATGATATTTATATTCTAGTCTTAATGATATTTATATTCTAGTCTTAATGATCAATATTCTAGTCTTAATTATTTATATTCTAGTTTATTTTGTACGTATAATATAATAAAAAACAAAATATGAAAATAAGAATAATCCTTCAAGAGTTTAGTAATTTTTAAAAATATATTAATATATAACCCGGCCGAAGGCCGGGCAAAAGCGGGCCGAAGGCCCGCAAATTAGGTGGTATGGGAGACGAAGCCCCCCATAAAATTTTTTTAGTTGAGCCCCCTGAGATTGTAAAGGCTAGCGACGCCCCTGCAACTAGAGGTTGTGCGACAATATAAAAAATCTTAATTGTTTCATCATATCATCATTTTAGTTCTTATTTTATAGTTAGAAAATATATCATTTCTAATATGGCATCCTTGTCGTGTAAATAACTCCAGGCTTCAATATATTTGCATAATTATTTCTTCCAAAGATATTAAGTGTTTTTATTTTATCATTTATCAACATATTAAATTATGATATTAGTTTACATCGTGAGTGTCATGGCTATTACTTCAAATTTAGCAGCATCTATTATTTGTGTTGCTATGTAATTTAAGATTATTACTACAGCTGCTGAGAGCATATGATAGCATATTTTAGATAAACAATAATGGTCCATGTGTAGTCGTTTATATATCTTTTAAAATAGAAGATATTAAAAATTTAATATCTCACAATAAATTTCTCGATTACTTATCTAGCTTTCATCATGTCATTTAAAAGTTGGTCGTTTATACTCTCTTCTTCAAGAATGGTTGATTTGGTTTAGGCCTATAAATTTTTCCTTATTACTCCATTCTATAAAACATTGTCTAAAATGGTAACAGAGAGTTATATTAGTTTGATAACCTTTTGTCAATGTAAGTTGCTAATAATTATATTTTTGCATTAAGTGGTTTTTGAAAACTATTATCAATTGAGACATATGTATGAATTAATAAATCTTTTTATCACTTGTAATTCTTTAGACGCAATTTTTTATATATCAGCAATCGAAAATAATTTACCGTAATAAATAGATTTTGTATAAAAATATTATTTTAGAAATGTCTTGTATTGTTTGAATAATTTATATGCCAGTTTGTATGCATAATATAATAAATGACAAAATATGAAATTCAGAATAATTGTTCAGAGTCAAATTTTTAAAAAGTATAATATATAAATATACAACCGGCCGAAGGCCTGGCAAAAGTGGGCAGAAGGCCCGCAAATTGGGGGGGGGGCATGGGGGCGAAGCCCCCCCCCTCATAAATTTTTTTTTAGTTTAGCCCCCTGTGATCGTAAAGGCTAGCGACGCCCCTGGGAACTAGTGATTATAAAATAATGAGAATGAATACATAAATTTAAATTTAAATATATGATAAAATATTAAATGTATGTACATATAAATTATTGTAAAATAAGTGTCTCGAAGAAGAATAATTATAAATTTCATATATAAACTTAAAATACATTTTAAAATGTAGCATGTATATAAACTTGCACCAAAAAAATTCATGGGAAAAAAGGTCTAAAAAATGGGAATTATATAATTAAGAAGTATATTATAAATTTATAATGTGATATTCGATCTTTTTTCATTGATTTTATCAATGCTTTGTGTCAATCCTCTACTAGTATTGTTAAAAGACCCTAACGATTTTTAAAATAGCCCGATTAATTAGCCAAAAAATATTTTGTAAGCCTGGAGATTTTGTTCGTGGACCACAGATAGATTTGAACCTGTTTGCCAAATCGCAAGGCTTACATATTATTACTTTCGCAAATTAATCGGGCTGTAATCGACCCAAATCGGGTTTTTTTAACAACACTACTCTCTATATATATATTAAGAAGGGCTAACCCATTTAATTTATTTTGAGTAGTACTTCACAAGTATGTTTATTTCTTAAAGCAGAAAATATTTTATAAGCCTGGAGATTTTGCTAGTAGATGACAGATAGATTTGAACCTGTATTTGCCAAATCGCGAGGCTTACATATTGTTACCTTCGCATTAATCGGGCTGTAATGGACCCAAATCGGGTTTTTTTAACTACACTACTCTCTATATATATTAAGAAGGGTTAACCCATATTTATTTTGAGTAGTATTTCACAAGTATGTTTTTATTCTTCATAAAGCATAAAATATTCTTTCATTGGTAGGGGGACTAAGTGGTAGAATTTCTAGAATATATAATTTTTATTGCATTAAAAAAATAGTCTAAAATGTGTTTGAAATTATGCAAAACATCAGTAGCATTTTTTGAACAAATCGGAGTGAGGCGCATACCCAAATCGCAATTTTTTTTGTATTCGAAAATATCATTTTAAGCTAATAAAAACCTCCTTTACATATCCCACCTCCCTCTCCCCAATAAATGCATACAATTAATAATCATAAAGAACAATTTGAAATCAGTAAAAATAATAACTATTTAAAACAGCGATGTTAATTCAAAATTTTTAGATAAAACATTCATACAAAAAAAATTAACTAAAATTATTTTTATAAAAATCTAATATAGCCAAAGGCCAAACATAAATAGACTTAAAGATCTCAAACAAAATTTATTGGGAAATATTTACCTAATAGTGCCCCTATCCTCCCCCTATAGCAAAATCTTAGATTCGCCAGTGATACCAGTTCACATTCAATGTATCATGGGATATAATATTTAATTGTTTCTCTATCAAGATTTGTAATAAATTTGGAAGGATTCTGGTAATATTTGTAGATTGGTAATGTAAATGCAACCTGATGAATCAAGAACTTTTTATTTATTTGAGTAATAAAATTAAAAAGAAGTTTATTTTTTAGTATTCTTCGATTGAGCCTATATTAATATTGGAAGATGCGTTTGCCTTGCTGTGAATCTATGTAAATAAATATTAAATTTATAGAACTCTGTTTTGACCTAGAGTCAGGTTCCCCGTCAATAAAGTAATAAAAAATAACTCTATTTTGGACAGATTTTCCAACTCTAAAAAGATAAAATCTAATTTTTAAGCGAAAACTATCATCTTAGCCTCGATAAAGTTTTAAACTTAAAAGGATAACTCAATCTTGAAAAATTATATTCTTGATTCAAGGCTTAGGGAATTTTTCCGACTGTTAGGATTCGATTTAATAACACTACAGTCAAGAAATAATCCAATTTTAACAAATTTTTTAAAATGTTTAAATATGAATTCAAATTTTTTAAAATGTTTAAATAAGAATTAAAATTTTTCAAATAAATGGGTTGTTATTTGTTAAGATAAACCAATTTACTCTAAAAGAAATAACAAATTGGCATATTTTTTGTCAGGTTGTTTGATGTCTTTTTTATTTATTTATATTCAAAAAAATTATAAAATATTATTTAGACAACATCTACATGACAGAAATTTATTAGAGGCAACCCCCTTCCAAAGTCTACCTCTAGCCCCCCCCCCCATATCCCAAAAAAATTTACGATTTGCAGCAGCGATACTTACCTAACCATTATGTTCTAACAACCTCATGATATTAATAAAAAATCTTTTAATAAGCCATCATTATACCCTCAAACAATTCTATTTAAACCATTTCAGGCCTCATGATTATTTAAACCAGGAATAACAAATAATCATTAGTTAGTGATAATCAACTAGTTGTTTCTAACTATTCTAAATATTGGTCGTTAATGTTGCCGGTGCAGTTATATTAACTTTTATTTTATACTGAATCATATTATATTTTATCATTTCTATTCCTATAATCTATTTTTATTTTATTATATGATATTACATTATAGTAATTTATGTATAAAATTTTTAAATTTATAATGTGATATTCGATCTTTTTTCAATGATTTTATCAATGCTTTGTGTCAATCCTCTACTAGTATTGTTAAAAGACCCTAACGATTTTTAAAATAGCTCAATTAAAATTTTAGCCAAAAATATTTTGTAAGCCTGGAGATTTTGCTCGTAGACCACAGATAGATTTGAACCTGTATTTGCCAAATCGCGAGGCTTACATATTATTACTTTTGCAAATTAATCGGGCTGATTTTTTAAATTCTTTTTAAAATAATAAATATGCGATCGCACAAATCTTAAAATTTAATATTTTTTCAAGTTAAAAAATCTTAATGAAAAAGGGTATGATCATCTCGGTCAATCATATCAGAAACTTTATAGACCCAAATGATAGCTATATAATATTATTTTAGGATGTTAATTTGAATAAAAAATGAAAATTACAGGTCATTTGATATTACGAATTTTACAATGTAACATAATATAATATGATTGATAAAAGTAAGAATTAAATAAGTTAGAATAAAATGTTTTATATAAAATTTATATTTGAATACTGCAACAACTTCAAACTGTACTAAAATGTTATCTGTAAAAGAATAAGAAATAAATATTTATTAATGAATTTAATTTTTTTTTATCTGTTATTTTTATCTTTGATCGGAAAATAGTGTTTAATTTTACTTTACCCTTCTCCCTTATATTTTATTTTTGAAATTCCAGCCTATTATATCTTGTTCAAAAAGAAATTCTCTTAAGATACGTGATTTTGTGAAAAGCAAATAAAAAGATTCAAATTAAATGAATTCCTTATGTTTAAAAAATTCATTAACTATGTTGGATACTTTATTCCACTGCTAAGTGTGAAAAGGGCTTTCATCTTATGATTTTGATTATAGCAGATAAACGAGTTAAAGCGTAAATTATTTGTCAAATTCAATGTACATAAATATTTATGGACTTTTGATATCGGAATAGATTCTAAATCCATGTATCAAAATAAGGAAAAAGAATTATAAAGGCGAAACATCTTTTTAAAGAAAAATTCAGACCAGTATATTTATATATTTTTCGATTTGAATAGATATTGGTGGTATTAAATTTGTTACATTGTTTTTAAAATGTTATATAAATAAATTTATTAATATTGGCACTAAAAAAATATCTATTATATATAATATATAACACATTTTTTAATATATAGAAATTGTAGAAAACTGAGTCAAAATTTTATGTAATATACCATTGAATTAAGTGCTTTCAGCTATTCTCATAGTCTCAATCAAATCGAAATTATTTATTTTCAAATATATTACATAGAATGCTTTTAAATACTTTCTTCATACATTCTAATGTAAAAAGGAAAATGATTGTAGTATTGTGTCCAAAAAGAGATGTATTTTTTAGGCTACTGTGGTATTTCAGTAGGAGCATTAATAATCGATTATTCCAAATCCATAGAAGCCTTTACTGCTTGATGGCGAAGGCTTCATCTTGCAGGACAAGCTTTTTCTAATTTTGTCCTCCTTTTTGGATAAAAGGTTTTGGTAAGTCACTGAAACTCGGGGAAATTATTGTTAAATATTTTTTTATATTTATTTTTTTTTAACATTTTTTTAAAATATTTTTTATAATATTTTTTTTATTTAAAAATAATAAATAAGCGATCGTGTGGATTGGTAAATTTTTTGATGTAATAATAATTCAAAGTTTCATTGCTCATAAGTTTTAAGAATTGCAGAAAATTTTCACAATTCTTTAATTTTACATTAAAAATGGAAAAGGCGTGTGCTATATTAGATGCTACTAAGTTAGGACTCCATTTTTTTTTGTGAATATTTTCACAATTTTTTATTTTACATTGAAAAATAGAGTATATTATTTGAAAATTTTAAAAGGCGTGTGCTATATTGGATGCTACTAAGTTACAACTATTAAATCAAATACTAGATAATTAAGCAATTTATTTAAATAAACATTATATATAAACAATGTTAATATAGATATATATATAATTTTAAGGAAAAAAACTGTATAGATTTATATTATTTAAAAATTTGATTAATTTACTTAAATTTGGCATACTTAATATTACAAAAATAAGAATATTCATATATATATATAAATGAGAGGAAGATTTTCTTCCAGTTCTAAGAATGCTCGCCTTAAAATCTCTTCATAAACGCTCAATACGTTGAGTATAGGTCGATATATCATTTGGGTCTATAAAGTTTCTGATATGATTGACTGAGATGATCATATCCATTTTCATTAAGATTGTTTTAACTTGAAAAAATATTAAATTTTAAGATTTGTGTGAATCGCATATTTATTATTTTTTAATAAAAAAAATATTTAAAAAGAATAAAAAAAATAATATTAAAAATTTCCCCGAGTTTCAGTGATCTACCGGGGTTTCATATAAAATCATGTTTGATATATTTTGTCTCTTGACAGATATCTAATAATTCTAGATATTTTACTTGTAAATGATAAATTTTAATCAAAATAAATAAAATTATACCTAAGCAATTTGATATCAATGATAAAGAATATAAAACATTTCGACGTGTACAATAATTTAGGATTAATGCTTCAATGTAATTATAGTTTTTACTTTTGTTTCTTGGTTTATTCCACTTTCCTTTCCTTTTCTTTTTTTTTCTTTTTTTATTCCCTAAAATTTTTGAACAGAATAATTATCTCTCAAAATAAGTTTTGAATATACTAAAAGATTTGGAAAAACAATAATAAATTTTGGAAGCAAAAATAATAATTTATTTTGTTTTTTCCTCTTTTTATATCTATTACAAATAAATTTAAATTGACTAATAATATAATTAATTAAAACATATGTCATAAACAATTTTTATAATTACTCTTTTTTTATCTCTTTTACAAATAATAATAATAATAATATATTAAAATAATGAATGCGCAAGATAATCAAAAAAAATTCACCAAAAATGAGTGATTTTACAATTTAACACAAAAAACGACCCACATAACAAAACAGAAATTGAAGTTCAATGAGCATCACAGTACGCATTGTAGAACATTTATTATTTACAAAGAGTTAAGCCCATTGAATTGCCCACTCATTGAATGCGCCTCATCATATCATAACCTTGTCAAGATGACTAGGAATCGTATTCCCATCAATACTCGTAAAAAAAAGAGTCCTTATATCTATTCTTTAAATAAATTCTTCACTGAAATATTAATTTTTTGAAATATCAGTGAAAAAGGTTCAAATGATTTGGTGGGGAATTTTAAAATGGTAGTAAAATATAATGCCGAAGGAAAAAATCGATAATATTTACTTCTGTGAAAGTGATAAATGAATGTAAAATGAAATACATATGCAATAAGAGGTAGGAATGAATATAAAATATAAATTTATAATCATAAAAGTGTAATATTTTTAAAAAATATTTAACCAAAATCTGAATATTTTTGTTGGGGGGGGGGGGATACCCCACTCCGCTGCTTACGCGCTTAGACTAATAGCTATATAATTTTTAATACGGGGGGGGGGGGGCAAGGGGCAAACTTAAAAATGGTATAAAATAAAAACTAAAATTTTGTTAGCCAAAAAAATGCACCAAAGAATGATTTTTATTTACAAGAGTTGTCTAATTAAAATATTAAATCTATGAATAACGGTCATTTTTTGCCATTAACCTTTAAGTTTTTAAAAAATCTTGACACCTAAATTTGACATCTTACAAACGATGCCAAAGAATTTATATATATATATACGTCAAAATATTCAAATAGAAATTTTTAGATATAATTATGGTTCCTTTATGGGAACACAATTATGAAAGTGTATTTAATTTTAAGTGTTTTAATTTTATAGTGTTTTAACTATTATGATAGAAATTTTGAATAATATAGTAGATTCCCATAAAATGAAACAAGTTATTTTTAATATGATCCTATTACAAATATCAAACACGATTGATGCATAAAACGGTTGTTGTAGAAAGAAATAGATAGCTAGAGGAAACACATAATAGCCTTGATCCACCCTGAAAAAAACAAAAAATAATAATTGGCAGGAGCTGACTCTTTGTAAAATTTCAACGCCTAGCCCAATTTTTGTAAATTACGGGCAGGGCCTTTCATATTAATAAAGACATATATATTTTTACTTACTAATTTATGGAATCCATTTTTATTAAGTCAACTAAAATAATACATATAAACACCACAATAAGATATACTTCCAGTTACAAAAACTACCAGTCACATTTAAAAAAATTAAAATAACAATAAATATAGAGGGGGACGTCAATAAAAATGATAAAAAATAATAATAATTGATCTTACTTTTAACATCGAATATATTTTTACGCCATAACTTTTAATCTCGATAATGGAAACCATGGGGATTTGGAATCTCTCGATTTTAAATCATTCGAGGGCGATTCATTAATTCAATTTAACCGGAAATGTATTTCGGCCTATGTATAGTACCTACCTATAAATTTCTGACAATTTTCGGCGTAAACTTTTGTATATTTTCTAATTTATATGAAAAATACATATAAAAATGACTATAAATTAAAGGAAGTTGTAAAGTTCATGTAAATATTTTATTTACTTTCGTTTTTTTAGATAAAGCAAAGCAGTACAATCCATTTTATTTGTACCTATCCAAAACCCACTAGTGTAAAATTTACGTGCCCACCTGTCCACAACTAATCCGGGGGGGGGATGATTCCCCGAATCCCTACAGGCCGAACTCCCTTCTCTTCCTCTCATGTACATTCTAGCGGGGGAGTAGTGTTGTGCTTATAACTTATTTAGGATATATTTACCATCCCTTTTTTAGTTATAGGAATTAATTGAGCAATTTTAATTGCCCCTTTTGTTATCAAAATTAACTAGCCTTATAAAATTCGAAAGTGATAAACAAGTATTCCCTTTAATTTTTGTTAATCCGAATAAACCACATTTGTTACCATATTATTATTTGTGCGACCCTAAATTGGTTGATAAAAAAAGAACAAATATCAATCCTGCTTAGCTTTCGAATTTTTCATTGACTAAAAAGTTTTAGCACATTCAATCGATAAAAAAACCTTTAACAGGATTGTTTGTGAATAAGGATGTTTTTTTCATTTTTCCTATTTTTAAGTCAACTCTGATGTTTTGAATAAGATTTATTTTCGAATAACTTATTTATATTGATAATAAATTACCTAATATATAGTTTTGAATAATATTTATTTTTTAATGGGGGAGAGATATGCCCTAATATTAATATCTAAGGAACGTCATTTCTGCCCCATTGCCACCAATACTTTAAGGATCTTCGGCTCTGAGGGTCTTCATCTAATCAAATCATAAGGGGAAAACCCAATACTGGAGATCGCAATTGACAAATGAATTTCCTTTAAGATTTATCATTCTCATTTTCTCAGCATCCCCCCTCGGGTGATTCTCCTCCTTTTATTTAAACAATTTCTAATTTATTATATTTAGTAATGTTTTTATTCCATCTATGATACTCATACATTTTTACAGTAGGGAAGACTGGGGCTAGCCTGTGTTTTTCTAGATATTATAAAGAACACTATATGAATCGATAGCCATAATTATACTCTAAAGGTGCATAAATATTTAGAAATATAATTATATTTTTCAAATTTTATTTTTTGCAAAAGTTGAAATTTAGCATAACCAGTCTCATTGGCGGGTTAGGCAAACCCCTGCAAGAGGAATTTCCTAAATTATTGGTTTTTTTCAGCTAAAATAAATTGAAAAGCATTTTTTTTTATTAATAATGATACGGTTCAAAATCATAATACTTTTAAATTGAAGTTAATTATATATGAAACTTAATTTTGGTTAATTTAATAAACATTTTGAACATTTAAAAAAAGGATCTTAAGGGAAGATTATGATTTCTTAGCATAAATCCTTAATACCAATCATGAACAGCCATGAAATTGTCTTTCCAAGATTTTGAAATTTTTTCATGATTAACTGCCATACTTGAAGTGTATGGTTTAACAAACCTCACTAGCTCCAAATTTAATTATGATTAAAATAATATCTAGACAAAATAAATACTCAAAACTTTCTCAAATTATAAAAGAGGGTTAAAACTTTAAATTTAATTTACATAGATATATGATAATATAACTTAATAAATCTTAAAATTCTGCCAAAATTTTTATTCATAAATTACTTCTAATCTATTTAATTTTATAATGAGATTAAGTGGTTTGCCAAGCCCCTGGGTTTACCTAATCCCAGCCCCTATATTTCATTATTGTTTCGTCCCACAATAGATGAAGTTTATCTATGGAAATAAAAATAAGTAAAATTTTGTCAACCTTTTGAAGGTGATACAATAATAATCAAAACCCTAAGAAACAGGACAACATTTCTTTTAAAGGAAAGATTTGTTATGCAGCCACTACATAATGTAGGCTTATAGATCCGGATTTCAAAAGTCTTGTTTTTAATAGAAGAGGAAGATATATATAAAACAAGCTTAAAAATGCGAAATGATATAAAATTAGATGTATGTATAAATCAATTCCAACACTCATTTTTAACTTTTCTAATTCATCCTGCACACATAAAAACCGTATATTCTAAATTAACATATAGAGAATTTCTAAATGATTCTGATGAAGTATCAACATCTACCGATGAAAGTTGTGAGGATGAACTTAAAAGATTCATCACTCCAAACAAATAACAATGACAATATTTTGGAGTTTTAGAAGCAGGAAAATTTATTTCCTTTTTGAGAAAATTAGCTAGTTTGATTACTAGTGAAAGGTTACACAATTAAAAACATGGATATTCTTCTTTTTCTAAATAAAAAATTTTAATTTATAAATTGTAATTATTTTGTGTTATTAATGTGGAATTAGAGAAATAAAAACTATGATATAGAAATTCAAAAAAGCGTAAAAGTATAGCAATTATGTTTTGAAAAATTTAAAAATACCGTGAATTTATGGGCGTGATCAAAATATTGTCTTTCGTGAGCGGAAGGGTTATGTCAAATTTTTTTTAGTAGTAAGCGTAAAAGGGCATTAATTTTTTTTATTGGCACCGTGAGTGGGCGGGCTGTGAAAAAAAAATTAGGCCCGCGCCAGTATTACCCTTTTTTTGTTTTAACCAAAATATATATATTTTGAGTTATTTTGGATTTTTTAAGTTTCAATACGACCGCAAGCACTCTAGTTATATAGTACATTGCAAGTGAGATTATGCTATCGAAACCAACTTATTTTCCTTGAATGAAATTTTATAAATCCTAAATTTGCATTGTGAGAGAGTGTTGTACATATGTTGAGCTTTCAAAATTTTGACTAAGTTCATCTAACCCCCCCCCCCCCAACTCCAGAACTCCTGATTATTAAACATTATACACTGTGTAAATCACGTTCTCTTTATTTAGTGTATATCCGCTTTTCCGCTCATCTGGATATGGTTATTCATTATTAATTTTTAATAATCAAGTTGATTTGTAATTTAAATAATAGTTCAATTTTTCTGAACTCTATTTTATTCTAACTTTTATTACGTTCCTGAAATGGAACATTTAAGAAATAAGATTAGCGAATTACAAATTGTAAAAAATTTAATTAATCGAGGAAAATTTCGCCAGCCCTATAAAATTTCACTAAGAACCCGATTTTCCTAAATTATATACCAATAAATTTCACGAACATGGTGCATGTCAAAATATGAATTATTATTATAATAAGGACAAACTATAGCATATATTGTTTTAACCCTATTCAAGTACGAATCGAATAATATATTATTCGTATACGTTTCTTTTGAAAGAATCAAATAATTGCCTATGTATTAGTAGGAATATTAAAAGTATACTATTATTATTCGATTGGTATAATTACGAAAGTAGATTATCAATTCGTTCAAAAGAATTGAATATGAATATTTCATTATTCGACTTGTATTCGATTATGGCCTAGTTACAATACAATATTGTAATATAATTTTATTATTACAAACATTACGATTATATTTATTTAAAAAAAATTAAAAGTATTATTATAGATATTATAATCAGTGGCATCGTTAGATTTTAAATTGGAGGTGAATTTTTTTTTTCGTCTTTTATATAAAAAAAAAGGAAAGAAAAAGTTTCACAAATCTTTAATGTAAATCATAAAATATAATTTCACAACTTTCAAAAAAAATAGGAGGGCCTAATCATATTTTAAATCTTAGAAGGATTGATATGGAAGGGCTCACCATCATTTTTTAAAGGGGTGGGGGGGGGGGAGATGAGCCCCTTCTCCCTGCACTTCCACTTAACGATGCCACGGTTTAAATATAATATATTAAAAATTAAACACAAAAAAATAATTATATCGCACTAATTACATTTTAAAATACAATTTTTTTTTAAAAAAAACTGACAACCACAATATATATCAAAATAATATATGGGATTAGATTTCATTATTTTATACATTTATAATTAAAAATCTAAAAATATTGTTTAAAAAATCTCTGAGTAAAGAAAAAATCGTTGGATTATAATAATAAATAAGAAATTGTCACTTCTAGATACAATCAATTTTAAATAAAAATTTATCCAGATGTAGAGGTAGTTGAAAACTAAAATATATAAAGAAATGGATGTGTGTCTTAATAAAATAATATAGTTAATTATTGTTTATAATAATCATCAGCGGGTCTGTTTACATTATAAGTGATATTTTCAGCAGGTAAGGTAACAGGGGTCGAAGGGGGTGAATGAGTGAGGAATCTTTTCTCTTCATCCTTTATATCACCAACAATAGGGTTTTTATTACCTTTGATTTTGTAAGTCTTATCCAGGTTAACGTTGTCATTCGTTACAACGTAAGGTGTTCCTCCGTAATGCTCCTCAAGGTGAGGGGATGGGCCCAATTTTTCCCACCATCTGGGTGATTTTTCTTGATTTTCATAGTACTTGTTCACATTCTTGACTGCCATGTGGTTAGCATTTTTCTTTTTATTTGTTGAAAATTAATTATAAAATGTTATCTAGCTCTCTTAAAACATATCCTCTTCCTCCCATTCGCGGCAGGAGAGTTATTCGTGATTCCATATATCAAAAAAAAGGTTGATATGACGATACCATGTCAACGATGTATTTATAAAATAGAAAAACATAGTCCTAAATTTTAAAACTTTTTAAAGAATATAAAATTTTAGGGTGTAAAAATCGCAAGTTAAAAGAATTAATTCTAAACTTTTCATAGCCTATTTGTTAATTATAAGTTATTATTTATACTCGGGATATTCTCTCTATCTCATTTGCTTCTTTGTTCTTATAGATATTAGCAAAGCGCTCCTCGAAGTAGTTCCTTCTACTGCATATCGATTTTAACAATTTTGCTAGTAGATTTATATTTTAAAAATATATGTAGATTATATTAGGACTATTTATTTTAACTTTATTTTTTTTGTATTATAATTAATAAAAACTGATTGCACAATATTTTCCCATTAAATTATACAGAAATAATTTAGGCTCCTATTTAATCGCTCAAAATTAAAATTAAAATTGAAATTCTTAGAAAAAAAATCCTTAAGGCCGTGTCCTGGGCTGGTTTCGACTAAATAACCTAAAAAGTAAAAAAAAATTAAAAAAAACGAAAACAAAAAAAAAACAAAAAAATAAAAACAAAAACAAAAAACAAATAAAATTATAAATAACAATGCCATCAAATACTTAAAACAAACCAAAATAGAGTGCCCTAGTTCAAAAATTGTTTTTAACCCAGGCTAAACAGCAATAAGTTTAAAAAAATAAGTCGAATCATGACACAGCCTAAATGTTTAGAATAAATATTTAATGCCCAGAAAAAATACTGAATAAGAATTATTTTTTAATACGAAGATAAAAAACTTAATTTCTAAGAAAAAATATTAGTTACTAAGGTATAAAAATGAAACGTTCAGTTAAAAAAATGAATCGCTCAGAGCTATGTAAGGCTCAGAAAATAGTCTTAGATTTTAAGAAAAATGCCTGTGAAATTCAGTAAAAATTCTTAGCTTATTTTTTTTTTTAATTCTAAGCAATTAAGGAAAAAAAATTCTGAATGTTTCGGTTTTTATTCTGAGCGAAATAATTTTAGTCAATAATTTATTTACCAAGAATGAAGAAAAGGGCAAGTGATAATATTAAGAGCCATCCAATCATTTGAGATTTGGATCTCACTTCTTTGCTATGCTGATGATTCGGGTCGCATGGTTTCATAGCATATCCACATCTCAGGAATCTTTGCATATAATTTATTAAAATTGAGTATATTATACTTTGCGTGCATAAACTAAAAACGTCAGTTCATTTATGCTCTCTAAAAAGTCTGCTTCCTTTTCAAAGCCCTAACTAGAGAAATATTTTTTCTGAGATATTTATTTTTCTTATTACCATCACTTATAAGTGTATGAACCCATAGTTACGATCCTGTCTTTTATATATTTCTACGTTCAATTAGTAAATATCGTTTTTGCCCTTTTTCTAGGGGGGGGGGGGGTAATGGCATAAAATACTTAATGGATTATAGAGTTTACTTTATGTCACAATTACTTATATATATTGCAAAAAACTTTATCGAAAAAGATATATAGTAGATTTTGTATTAATGTAATTTAATTACCTTCCATCCATTAAGCAAAGAATGATCCATTCAAAAGCAGGAATCGTGGCTAATAATAAAATTTTTGCGATGTGAGGTAGCTTAAACTTAACAAATTGACCCATGTTGAAAGCACTTTTTACTTTTTTCCCTGACTTATTTGGTTCATCAACGTAAACAACTTGCCCTTCATCAACCCTTCGTTTGCACATACCGGTTATAGCTTTCCAAATTTCACTTCTCATGCATAATTCTATATTATATATGGTCAATTGAAAAATGATCATTTTATATATAATAAAATAATATGTTTTAGATATCTGAATGCATTGAGGGTAAGAAAATTAATTCAAGATATATTTTGGTGAGCAAAAAATTAATTCTTTAGTGGCCTGAATTCTAGAGTAAGATTTTTATAAACGTTTTACATTAGATAAAATGGTAAAATTTTATGAAGTTTGAAGCAAGCCAGAACTTTTATATTGCTGACATTTTTAATCATTCTTTTTTCTATTTTTCCATCGGCCCTACCCAGACTTTGTAATAAAAAATTTTTAGGCCCAGCCGGGGTTTGTAATATTTTACTTTTAAGACTGGCCTGGATTAAAAAAATTATCTTTTGTTCAGTTCCAGTCCGAGTTTCTAGACCTAGAAGTGTCTAGATTATATAATAATTAAATTATCGTTTGGTATAATAGTTCAAACTAATTTAATTTTTTTTAGTGCATTATTATAATGTGCATCGCCGAAAGATGAATATTTGCAGGAATTATGAGGCACAATATTGGTTGAGTTTATGCTGTAAATCAGTTTCTCAGATCTTAGGCAAAGTAGAGTCTGGCTTAGTCAAGTAATTTTTAAATTCTTTAGACAAATATTTAAGAAGTACAAGGTGATTTTTAAAAAAATATATATAAAGGGCTCCTTCGAAAATTTCTTCGGAATACCGTTCATTGGAAAATATTAAGAAAATATTCCTGAGCAAATTTTCTAAAATTATAAGAAATTACAGCCATAAGGATTAAATGGTGTTAAAATAACTAAAAAACGGAAACACAGGTGAAATCCCAGGAAACATGTTTCCTATAACCCAAGGGATTATTTTTATAAAAATTTGAATTATAGATTTTCTGAATTGATGGTGTTCTTAAAATAATTTTAAGTCACTTTCACATGTTCAATCAGCCAAAATAGTTTAGAATCACCAAATTTTTAAACTATAATGAGTGCATTAAAAAATCTGGGACATGAAATGGGTTAAAATATCCTCCAAGTAATGAATACCTAACAATAAATTTTATGTTATTTGAAAAAAATATATCAAGGTTTTTGAAAGAAGATAAAAAATTATAACAGACAAAAGTTCAAGCAGGTCCAATTCCAAAATTTCTTATATAGCTATTTTGTAAAACTCTTCTAGTTTTATATGATATGCCACAATCATTTTTAACATATGTTTTTTTTATTATATAAAATGCAGAGATCTGTAGAGGTACCATTTGTACAGCCCGGCCCGGATTTTTTTTTCAAAAATTTTTTACGGCCCGGTCCGGGTTTAAATTTTTTAGGCCCGGCTAGGATATTTAACAAAAAAAAATTTTTTTAGGCTCGGCTCGTAATTTTTTAAAATTATATTCGACCTGGTATACTAAAAATACGTCTATTTGGTATTTTATCATATTTTTCGGCGAGTATTATCATTTAATAACCATGCATATTAGCTAATGTTGTTAAACGGCTCGTTTTGAGCCGATTTTGAAATGTGTAAATGATATTTTGAGAATATACTATATTAATTGTATTTATAAAAAATTTGTGTAAATGATATTTTGAGAATATATTGTATTTATAAAAAAAAACTGTATTTTAATTAATAAAAAATATAACATATTATATATTAATGTATTTAATCCTTTGCGTATTTATTCCATGGCAGATTATGAGTGTTAGCTAGTGTTTAACTTTCACCAAACATTATATTAATCATAACTATACATAATCATTATAACCATATCTAATTGACAAATAAAATAATTCATGTTGTATGAATTTTTTAAGAAAATACAGCCCGGCCCTGGTATTTTAAAAAGATAATAAAAAAAAAATTCAGGCCCGGCCCGGGTATATTTTAAAAATTTAAAATACGGCCCGGCCTTGGTACTTGGGCCGGACCGGGCTTAGGGCTGGGCCTGCAGGTCTCTGATAAAATGTTTACAAATTGTAATCAAAGGTAATTGAATGATAACAATTTAGTTTTAAAGAAATGATTAAGTTTAAAATAAAACTTTATTATATTAAAATAAATCACAAATAATTCAATATTTATATTTCAGTGAACAAATATATAAATCAGAGACCTTCAGGTTCAGTACAGCCGTGCCGTATTTTAATTTTTTTTTAAATATACCCGGGCCAGGCCTAAAAATTTAAAAAATACCAGGGTTGGGCGTATAATTTTTTTTTAAAAAATACCCGAGCCGTATAACCTAAAACTGAATATTTTAAATGGCCACTATAAGCTATAAATATTAAAAATAAATGTAAAGTATTTTTAAAAAATCTGGGCCTGGTTGAAAGATTATTTTTTTAAAAAAATCCGCAAAATTGTCTTTATAAAAAATAATTAGGACAGGGCCAGGCAAATAGTACATCTACAGGTCTCTGATATAATTTACACAATATAATATTTAATTTTCATTGAGTTTAATATTTTAATTTGACTTTCTTAATTAACTATTTTTAAAGTTTGAGTGTGTCTAAGGTGTTAGTTTTTCTGCCAAAATAGGCTCTTAGACTAAACAACAATAGCGTCACGGGGAGAGGGGGGGGGGTCTCGAGTCCCATAAAAAAATTTGAAGAGCCTCTTCAAAATTTTGAATAATATTTTATAACACTGAAAAAATGGTGAAAATTTTGAGCCCCCTGAGTTGTTAAGGCTAGTGACGCTCCTGCTAAACAAATGTTCTACAGGAGCGATTTATGTGAGTGAGACACTATAAAGTAATTTCAAATTTGATCATCATATAAATACGGAAACGGATATATATTTAACATGAAACCTCTGTCCTTTTTTACATTCCAAATTTAACTAGTTACAGTTAAATAATGCTATTTTTTTCTCAAAAATATAACTAACTTCCCTGTAACTAATTACTTTAACAATTAATACTTTAAGTATTAAAAAATATTATTTTATATTTTAAATAAATACAAATATATAAATAATTTTATTTTATTATATTTCTTAATATTTTTTGTATACAAATATATTTTTTAAAAAAATTTTGCCAATCTTGGGTCTCTAAGAAGTAAAAAAAAACATTGGAATCATTTAATTTAAAATTCTATAAATTATTTTTTAATGGCTAATTTGAAGATTGAATAAAAAGTATTGTTTCCTTGTATTTAAATCATCATTTAAGTTTATTAAATTTATCGAATCACTTGTTTTGTATTTGTAAAAATTCAAGTGTGTAGTATTTAAATTTATTATACACTGTAGAAAGTGAATGTTTTCCATTTTCACAGGGGCAATATATTTATTCATTGAAATATTAGACATATGAAAATAAAACCATAAGATAATAATTGTCTTTTATGTGTAAACCCTCATAATTTCATCTGTGATATAATCATAATATTTTTATTAATGTTTTGTGTTTTATTAAAATCAAATTACAATTTATATTTTTCTATATAAAAAGAAATGATATTATAAAAAAATTCTTTAGAAACACAGAAGCATCGGTGGTTCAGTGGTAGAATTCTCGCCTGCCACGCGGGAGGCCCGGGTTCAATTCCCGGCCGATGCAAATATTTTTATTTCCTTTATTTAAGTTATTTTTTTCGATTATAAATCGCATAACGTATCAGTAAATTTTAAAAATATTGCCAAGTCACACAAAAAAACAAAGTTGAAAATATATCGTGCTTTTTCTTTACTTTTCTTAAATATTTTATATCAACTGCATACTTTATATGTAAAGGTTTGCAAAGAAGTATTTTGAGCCATGATTTTTCTAAGCCAGACAATTTACCTGGCCTTCAACCGAGCCTGGTGGAGGGGGGGGTCTTAATTTGGGATTTTTTTTAATATTATTTTTTTTCCTTTTGTTTTTATTTAGCTTTTTTTTTTAAAAAAAATTCTAAATATAAATAGAAAACTCTCTACTCATAATCCCTTAGAAGCTAATTATGTGAAGTGTGCCATTTTCGTCATTTTACCCCATACCCAGGGTAAAAATAATCTTTTTATAGCTTAAATCACACCTTAACTGTTTTAACCAAACACAAGGTGATATATTATGTACAACTCCTTTTTGCCTGACTTTAAGTCTATAAACTTCTGATAAATTTTATTTTGTAGCTATGGCTTTAAGAAAAATGTATATAAAATTAAATTCTAAGCCTCAATATATTGCTAAAAGCAAAATTAATTAGCGGGTAATTTTTATAATCTTTGGATAAAAAACGGTTTTTAAAATATGTCTAACCAGGAAAGTTTTTCTAAGGATAAACATAGGTAATAAATTAGATATAAAAAGAATACATCTTCGCACCAAATATAAGGTTATGTTCAAGGGTTAAAAAGTTATTCGCGTTAACATTGTTACCGTCAATCCTACCCCAGTGCCCCCTATAATTATTAAAGCTAGCATAGACCGATCCGGTTAACTCGGGTTACTCGTCGGATCCTGATTTTAGAGTAAATGGAAAAAATAACTATGCCGTCATGCTTCAAACGTAACAAACAAACTTTTGGAAACATTAATTCTGAAATTTATACCAAACTATTGAGTACTGCTTAATTAGTTTATTTTCGTTTTTCTATTGTATAAAAAGAAATTGTATTGACAAAATAATGGCATCATCCAGTATGAAAGTTTCTGGTTATGAATTTGCACAAAAACTAATTTTTTAAAAGTATTATGTTTCGGCTATTTGTGGCCAGGCTATTAAGATTTGTGTAAAATATTTTTAAATTAAAATTCCAATCTAATATTTATGTTGTTTATTAAAATATGAAATGCAAAAAAATTGGTTTTTATATTTCAATAATTAAATTCTTCCTGAAAAATTTGAAAAAAAAATAGATATAAAGAATTAACAAACTTAAGCAGAATTTATAGTAAACTCATACGTCGCGTTTCGTGCTTACTGTAAATGCGGCATGACTCAGTCGGCAATACGGTGTGTAAATTCATACAAATGTTAATTTTAATATGATAAAAAATTTTTATCAATTAGTCATGAACTCACTTAATAAAAAGAGACAGATAGCAGGAATTAACACAAAAAACAGGGAATATATCCTCCTCAGCCTTCTATTAGCCCAATGATGGCTTCTATTCTTTAGATATTCGACGGGCGATAATTTAAACGGTCTAAGGCGGTAACGAGGTCTTAGGTCCCGGATCGGCCTCGCAACTTGCAAAGGCTTGATTCTGATAGCGCCCGGTCCTCTTTCTCCACCAGCAGGGTATGAGCCTCTCGGAGGGTTACGGTATACTACGTAATTATAGACACCAGAGGAATTAGTAAAACTATCGTACGTTTCGTAAGGATTGCCGGCACCAACAGTTCCGACAACATTGCTACCAACATTTTCGACAACATTGCCACCATATCTAACATCATTAATGTTACCACCATATCTAACATCATTAACGTTACCACCATATCTCTCATTATTCGCATTTCTATAGTCCCCTCTATAATAATCGGAGGTATTTCTGTTTCTTAGTCCTGGGATGGAAGCCACTACCAGATTCCTAAACCTAGGTGTACCTATATCAACATGCTCGGGACCGCAAGGGCAAGAAAATACGAAAGATCTAAACAATCTCATGAGTAAATAAATCAAGAGGATGAAGAATAGTTCCCTCAATGTGGTCAAATGGTCTGATATGAAGCATTTGATCGATTTGAAGCAAGAATTGGCCGGGGCCTTATCCTTCGAATGATGTCCCTCCAGCGTTGTTTATTATTTAATTATATTTCCTTAAGAAAATTATGGAATAATTTATGCAAATATTTTTTTATTTATCCCGATATAAATTCGCGATCGAATGTTAAATAATATTCATTGACATAATTTTAATTTTTCTTCTAATAGTGATTATATTTAAATATTTTTTGTATAACTTTGTTATTTATTTATTTATTTATTGGGGGAGGGGGGGGGAATGAAAAATAAAGTAACAACTGAATATTATTATGATAGTGAAATCTATGACATATACCACATAAAATTTATTTATTTATTATATCTTATTTAAAGAGAGATTCTATTTCAATATATTTTTGTATTCTCTTAAAAATTTAAACATTGGGTGGAAAAATCGTTATAAAAAATACAAATAAAAGGTCACATATTATTATTATTATTTTTTTTTAAAAATCATATTTTTTTGGCAAGATACGTTATGATTGAAGGATGAAATGTTTCAAATAAAATAAATATTGAGAACTAAAATAATTAATAATAATCCTCATGTGGAGCACTTAATCACTGTTGTTAATTTCTTTGTGCCATCCCTAAACTTGTTCCGTTTACAATTTTCAAAGAATGCATTTCAAATATTATTGTGTTTTTCCAAAGGTAAAATTTTGTTATTTTTTATCCTATCGAGCGAAGAAACAATATCTAATATGAAATGTGATTGAGGTTACACAAATAAAAATCGATATTCATTGATACTTGCAAAAAAATATAAACCTACTTATTTTATCGGAGATTGTAATAAATTTTTAAATATATCATGAATATTAATTAATATGGGCGGTTATTATTATTATCATTATTATGACTATTATTTTATTAATAATTATTATTTCACTCCAATTTCCAATAGTATAATTACAAGGTGATCTTAAAATAAATAATCCATAAATTTAAATGAAGATGGGTTTTTACTTTATATATTTCATTTTTTTAAAAAATAAAGGTTGGAAAATTAAAATGTTTTTTTTGAAAAATCTTAAATATTTGGAATGCTTTGTTATTATGTTACAAAATAAAAAATCATAAGTTTTTTACGCAGAGAATGAATGAAGAAGAAAAAAGGAGTTACCTTATCGAAACGAAATTGACAATTATAGTTGTAATTATAATTAATGGTAATGAAATTTTTTTTATAATCCGATATATTTCTATTGTTTAGAAGCCGTGAAGAATATTAAGACAATGAGTTTTGTTATTGAAGTTTTTTGAATATAATATTATCATTTCAAATTTTATCCATTATGTGAATGTCAAGATTTAGAGGTTAAGTCTTAGTGTAACTACGAAATACGAATCATATTTGCATTATTCGTATTCGAATCTCGATAATTCCTTATTCATATTTGTAAGAAAATAAAAACATTAATGGATTTGATTCGTCGAATACGATTCGAAAATTAAATTCCATAAAAATATTTTCAAAAATGAATTATAAAAGTGAAGGGGCAAAAAAATAAAAAGTTCGGCGAAGAATATGTTAAATATTTAAGAATAATTTCAAATATTTAAAAATAATTTTGAGTATAGTGCGCTAAAAGTTAAAAGGACAAAAGTAAAATATCAGAAGAATATCGTTTTTTTCCTCATATAAAACATTAACCAAGACCAACCTCAACCAAAACCGAATATAATAAAGAAAAAAATTTAATCCTTTATGATCAATTAATTTGTGATTATTAATATTAATATAATATATCATTATACTTGATTTTATCCGTAAATCTATCGATACAAAATTATCAAGATAATATCCATGTATCCCCTCATTCACAGTTAGGGCGAATTTGCGGGGAAATAATAAGATAATTGTGAATGAGGAGTTAAGCTACAATGTGGCTTACACGTCGCTAAGAAATCTTAGCATCTATTAACCCCCCCCCTCCTTACAAAAAGCCAGAATCGCCCATGATTATACAACCATGTAATTACAATCTTGGCTATGGCTATGATACAAATTAAAAATTGACAAATAAAGCATTCCAATAAAAATAGACAATTTAACATAGTTAGTTCCTTATGACATAAAGTATTTCTAAATATGTATTTACACATATTGGCAATCAACATTAAAAAAAAATTCTTTTGCCGACTGCACGAGATAGATTATATATCATAGGAGGAAATAATTGTTTGGACTAAATAACAAAAATATGAATGGAATGAATGATTGCACTAATTACATAAATGTGCGATATTGATTTATAATAATTATAGATCATCAATGCGTTACATCTTTCATTCCTATTTTGTGTATATAATGGGTCTTTTAATTTAAGTTGTGAATTAAACCATTTATAATCAATTCTAAACCTACTAATTTGTGTTTTATTCTGATGTTTAATGGTGCAACCAAGTCAAAATTTTATTTTTAAAAAAACTAATTTATTATTGAAATTTACGAATTCGAGTTTGAACACATAATGTATAAATTCCGAGTTGACTTTGGAAGCACCACCCTAAATGTTTCTTATATAAAATAATCGATATTTATTTACATAAAAAGTTAGGGGCTATGTAGCTGGAACCACTGAACCCTTTAGAAAGATCCAGATACACCTGAACTAGCCAAATTATCATCTATCCTTGTTAATTTTGGCAATAATTCATTTAGTATTAGTAAAATGTTTACTATTTGGGTAAACAAGTTCTTTGAGGTGAGAGCGATTCACGTGACTTTTGATATATCAGGACTTGAAAGTGAATGAATTTAAAATTTCTAAGGGTAATAGTGTGTGAATACGCTTTTCAAAAATTTCTTCTAGTAGACGTGAATGAAGATTTCCTTATCAAGAATTGAATGTTTTTAGCAATTCTATATAATGCTTTGGTATAAAGTTATCAAGAGACCTGCAGAGGTACCAAGATTTTTTTTAAAATAATTATTCGGCCAAACCATGCATTTTTTTTTTTAAATGTTTTCGGCCCAGCTCGGGTTTTATATTTTCAGACCCTGCCTTTAAAATATATTTTATTTATTTTTAGTTTTTATAGATAATAATGACCATTTAGAATATTTGGTTTTAAAATAAAAAAAATCCCGTCCTGGGTGTATTTAAAAAATTAAAATACAGGGCCGGACCTGCAGGTCTCTGATATATATAATAGCAAATTTGAATTTTGGAAGATCCTTAAAAAAATAATTAATAAAGTTCCTTTTTAAACTTTGAAACTGATTTTGCTAGAATCATATTCCAAGATGTATAGGGTATATACCTTCCCTCTATATTTCAGATATATCTGCCGTGAGATTTTAAACTAATCTTATTTTATATTAATTTTAATATAATATACAGGGTTTCCCATTCAAAAAAGGAAAAGTCCCAATCAAAAAAGGAAAAATTTCAATCATAAAAGGAAAATGTCCGATCATAAAAGGAAAAGGTTCAATCAAAAAAGGAAAAGGTTCAATCAAAAAAGGAAAAGGTCCAAAAAAGGAAAATTTCCAAGAAAGGAAAAAGTTTGATCAAAAAAGGAAAAGGTTCAATCAAAAAAGAAAAAGTGTCAAATAAAGGAAAAGGTTCAATCAAAAAAGGAAAAGTGTCAATCGAAAAAGGAAAATTTTCAAAAGAAAAGGAAAAGTGTCAATCAAAAAAGGAAAATTCCCATTCAAAAAAGGAAAATCGTAATTTTTAAAATTTTTTTTAAAAAAATATAAATTTTTCAATTTTTCTTAAATTTTCTTTATTTTTGTCATTCCTTCTTATTTTATTTATAACTTTTTGCGATTACTTTATTTGTATCTTTTCTTAATTTATTTTTCTTACTATATTTTTTCTCAATTTTTTTCATCTCATTTTTGATAATTCTTTTGTATTTTTAAAAATAATTTATAAATTTAGGTCCATTTTTTTAACAATTCTTTACGTTTTTTTTCATCATACATATGTCGTAATTTTTAAAAGGATCATAACTATCCGGGATCTTCACGGGATTTAAAGGGATCCCTTTAAATTTCAATTTTTTAAAGGATAAAAAACTATACGGCATTATCACGTTTGAACCATGATAATATAGATGAATCTTATTATAAAAAGCGTTTTTCGCGCGTTTCGTTTCGTTTCGTTTCGTTTTTTAATTTTATTGTTATTCATTAATTTTCAATGTTGTTTTTTTTGGCCTTATGAAATAAGATATGTCTAATATAGGGTATCATCGATAGCTAACCAAAAGATCTATTCAACTGGATGTCAATCCTCCCAAAATGGAGAAGTCTAGCTTTTGGTGAGTCAGAAATATTTTTATCAAAACAAAATATCGATATGGGTATCAAATAAAAGCTAATTTAAATATCTTTAGATTGAGATTATATCATTGTCTTGATGGGTATGACTGTCAGCCCTCAACATATTAACAAAATGTCTAGTTGGATAGGATTTACAGAAATAAAAGAGAATGAAGATAAAACAATTTTTTATATCATTTTTCGGTTCCACAGTCTACCCATCAAAACAAAAAATGGATAATTTCAAGATATTAATTAGCTTTTATTTGATACCCATATCAAAAAAAATTATTGTTTACTCCCCCACCCCCTTTATTAACCCCCTCCTCCAGACCAAGTCATGCTAATAGACCAAGAATGAAGACTTTTAGTCAAACGATATTGTAAATTACCTTTTATTTGAAAAAAATTATTTTTTACTACCCCCCCCCTTCCATTAACCCCCTCCCACAGACCCAGTCATGCTAATCAAGACCAAGAATGAAGACTTTCAGTCAAACTATATTAAAATTAACTTTTATTTGATACCCATATCAAAAAAAGTTATTTTTTACACCCCCCCCCCCTCTATACATCCCCTTCCCACACCCAGACCAAGTCATACCCATCCAGACCAAGAATGAAGACTTTCAGTCAAACCATATTAAAATTAGCTTTAATTTGATACCCATCGATATTTTGTTTTGATAAAAATATTTCTGACCTTCCAAGACCTAGACCAGCCCATTGTGGGGGAGAGATTGACTTCCAGTTGAATAGATCTTTTGATTAGCTATCGATTGATACCCTATGTTAGACATATCTTATTTCATTAGGCCAAAAAAAACAACATTGAAAATTAATGAATAAAAATAAAATTAAAAAACGAAACGAAACGAAACGAAACGAAAACGCATTTTAAAATAAGATTTTTCTATATCATGGTTCAAATGTGACAATGCCGTATATTCTTTATCCTTTAAAAAATTGAAATTTTAAAGGGATCCCTTTAAATCCCGTGAAGATCCCGGATAGTTATGATCCCTTTAAAAATTACGACATATGTATGATGAAAAAAAAACGTAAAGAATTGTTAAAAAAATGGACCTAAATTTATTATTTTTAAAAAGCAAAAGAATTATCAAAAATGAGAAGAGAAAATTGAGAAAAAATATAGTAAGAAAAATAAATTGAGAAAAGATACAAATAAAGTAAAGAAATCGCAAAAAGGTAGAAATAAAATAAGAAGGAATGACAAAAATAAATAAAATTTAAGAAAAATTGAAATTTATATATTTTTTTTTTAAAAAAATTTTAAAAAATTACGATTTTCCTTTTTTAAATGGGAATTTTCCTTTTTGATTGACAATTTTCCTTTTCTTTTGGGAATTTTCCTTTTTCGATTGACACTTTTCCTTTTTTGATCGGACTTTTTCCTTTCTTTTTGGGAATTTTCTTTTTTGATTGACACTTTTCCTTTTTTATTTGGACCTTTTTCTTTTTTGTTTGGACCTTTTCCTTTTTTGATCGAACCTTTTCCTTTTATGATTGAAACTTTTCCTTTTTGATTGGGACTCTTCCTTTTTTGAAAGGGAAACCCTGTAATATAATAAATATGGATTAAAATAAAAATACATAAAAGTTTATGGCAAAATGGTCTGAATTTCAAAGGGTGGATATTATAATCTCCTTTGACATATGCATATCTATACTATAATATATTTAAAAATTAATATCTAACCAAAGAACCACCAAAAGGAGCTATGGAGCCAAAATTCGATTCTCATAATTTTCCCAGACCTTGAAAAAAGATTTGGCTGATTTATCAAGAGGAAATAAAAGGTGGATGATCATAATATTAAGAATGCAGCGTAATCGCTTAGTTCTATTGTATTATAGTATTTATAAACTCCTGCGAGGGGGGGGGGGCAAGCAGTGAGGTCACACTCGGTAGTCAATTGTGGAGGCCTTCAAATTTTGCACCAACTGAGGCCAAAACATTTTAGAATTTTTTTCTAATATTATCTCTGATTCCTCCTTCCCAACTCTTAATATTATTTCACTATTAGGGGAGACAAAGCTATTGACGGGGTAACAATGTTAACGCGTAACTTCTTAACCCTTGAGCATAATGACTTTAAATTTGGTGTGAAGATGCATTTTTGTATCTAATTTATTACATATGTTTATCTCGGTTTGACAAACAAAAAACCGTTTTTACCAAAAATTATAAAAATCACCCTCTAGTATTCTTTGCTTTTAGAAAAATACAAAGGCTCATAATTTAAAAATTTGCATACATGTCCCTTAAAGCCATAGCTATACAATAAAATTCATCGGAAGTTTATTGCATAACTAGGAGTCACGCAATAACAATTTACATGGCACACCTCACATAATTAATCGCAGCTCCTAAAAGTATTATAGGTAGAGAGCTACACTTTTTTTTATTTTGTAGATGAGGGATTGTCTATGTATAAATATATTATTTGTTCTGTTTTGTTGAACCAATCATTTTACCCCGTCTCCCCTATTAATCTACCATTTAATTATTTATTATAAAGATATTTAAATTATAACGAAAGAGTATTTTAATTAAATAAGTTTTTTCCTTAAATTTAAAAACATTCGATTGGAAAAATACGAATCAACTTCAACATGATATTGGATATCTTTAAATTCAACAGAAAGGTAGATAAATTTTTTAAAGTATAATGCTTGTGAAAATTGTGAATATATATAGCTCAGCGATTTAGATTCCATTATTTTATATCCTAATTTAGTAGAAAATAACATAAATCTTATATTTATGTATTCTACAAAATATCAGATTCTTTTTATAAACTTAAACAAACTAGTATTTTTTTAAATGAGACCTCCAAAAATATTTGAGCACCGGAGCTGCTAAATATGGTCCTGATAAACTCATAATTAAGAAGAAATCATAAATTCAAAAAAAAGTCAATACTGTAATGTTTATTAACATAAATTTTTTTCAACAAATCATATTATTATACTGTAATATGAATTAATATCAATAGTTTAATATTATTTATTAATAAATTATTTAATTTTTTGAGTTAAATCTTACCTTTCTTGAATGGGCTAGCTGAAGTAAAAAAAATTAGACTTTCGCCCAGCTCTAATAAAAATATTTATTTAGCTTTTGACATGAGATCAGTTATATTTTAATTCGTTAAGAATTTATGGTGTCTTACGTTTTGTTTAAAAGATAAACAAGCGATTTAATTCTTATAAATATTGTATTTATCCCTCGACAAATATTGCAGATAGAAATCCTGAAATCATAGGAGCAAAAAGAATAAAATAGTTAGATATGGGATTTCATATAAATAGTTTTTTTAAAAATAACAATAAAATCGTAAACTAGATTTTTTTGATATAATCTTGATATTCAATCACTTATTGTCATTCAATATGAATATACAATGGCTATTATCTTAATTTCATTAAATATCTTTCTTTATTATACTGAAAAAAAAAACAGAATGAAGTACTCTCTTTTCTATCATTTGAACATATTTTTATTTGAGCCTAGAGAAATAGGCACTTAAAAAATACTAGTTATTCAAATCAAATATAATTGCTATTAAACTACAGTAAGATAATGATCAATTTTAAAAATACAATAAATAAATTTTAGCCCTTATTTTAAAATTACGATAAAATATATTTTGTAAAATATTTCTAAATTTGACATGACAACACTCATAATATTACTCAACCGTTATGGCATGAAATATAAAATCTAAATATAATAACAGCCGGGTTAGCTTGCCTACATATTTTATTTTGTTATAATCTTATGCCAGCGATATCTGTTTTTGATCAAATGTCAAAAACCTTTGAATATATATTTTACGACCTACATTTTAAAGAAATCAATCATTAAAAATCCGATAAATGATAGATTATTTTCAAGAAAAACGAACCTTTAAATTCGAGTAATAAATGAAATCTTTAGAATAAACAATAAGTTGACATCGGTATGATTTTTAAACGATGTCATAATGCTTTCTTTATATAATTTTTACAGAATATATGTTATAAGAATTAATAATCTCTAATTCATCATTTTTCTCCTAAGAGCCTAAGGGAAAAAGTTTGAATGGGGAACCGCTGCATAGGGATTTGAGACATTGTTGTTACGCCACCTAAAAGGCAAAATCGAATATTCAACAGTTAAGGTACTCTATTGGAGATCGAAGTAGTCGGGTCCCGGACAAATTGTGCAAAGATATGGGGTTGGGCCAAAAAAACCTTATCAAAAATTTACACTGCCGATTTAGGCCGGGACACGCTAAAACCTGTACTCTATACTGGAATGCATTTTCGGTAAACTCAGATTTTTCAAATTTAAAAATTGTTCCTCTTAAAATGAATTAAAATTGACCATGCGCTATTATAATATGTATATTAAAAATAAAATTTACAATTGAAAATTGACGAATTTTATTAGATTAGAAAAGCAAAACACATTTCAAGTCAATAATTAATTATCGTTAGAACAATTTTTTAAAGTCATTATCTTATAACAGACGCATAATAAGAGAAATAGGTTGTACAGAAAAAATACTTGAAATGCGTATAAGCCTACAGAAAAATTGAAATATAATTTGGGCGATTTTCTGATTGTGTTCACGATAATCTGAAGGCCAGTACCAAATATATTTCCAAGTTTAGGAAATATAGTCAGCCATAAAATTAAATATATTTTATGCAATACTGATATGTATAAAGATATAATCGTTCCGATAAATGAACATAAATAACCTTTGAGAACACTCGAAATAGATGGCTTAATTTTGTGAATAACTTTGTTACACGAATATGAAAGTTGATTGCGCGATGAAGTTTCTAAATCCATTTGTCTGAAACCTATCAATTTGTCTTTTTCACCTTCTTTATCACCAACACAAAATTCGAATTCATCTATTTCAGTCTCATCTTTAAACTCGTGATTATCATCGAACGGTATAAGTCTTCCCAGATCAATGTTGCTTTTACAACAATCTTCTTTTAAAATATAGGAGGAATATGTTGTTTCATTATTGGCAAATTGATCTGTATCCCCTCCATAATTGGTAGACATGCTTTCATTTACAGGATTTGTTGAGCTCCTAGGTAATAAAACCCATGCAGTATCTGCTTCCTCTTTATCGTGCGAATTCAAAATATCCTCTACAGGAATATAATGCGAATTATAGAGTGTGTCATAGTCCATAAATTCCATATTTTTTAAATCATAGACTAGTATAATATTTTTGTGAAGAAAGTATAATAAATGGTCTGTATAATGTATATTATATATTAGATAGAGAACATTAAATTAATATATGAATAATAAATTTCATGTAACAATATGAATCATTATAATTTCCTTAACGTCATATTGACAATTACGCCTTATTTATCTGAAAACTTTTACATTATGCGTTACTTCTAATAATATTAATGATATAATCCCTAAAACCTCATTTTTTTAATACTGAAATCGAAAATTGAAATTTAATTTTATGAATGTATAATACTCGAATAGCTATTGAACATTAGATTTTTACAATTTAGTACTTTCCATAGTATATACTATAATAAACGTAATTGGCTAGTCAAATTAGGTCGTCTTTAGTGAGAGATGTTGGTGGGGGTATTTTATTATAATTATGTGTTTATGTTGCGATGTTGTCGCAATTGTTGTTTAGGAGCTTGAAGGATTTAGGATAATCAACTTATTCCTGATCTTCAAAATCTTCAAGTTTTGTATTTTTCTTTCATCGCCATTGTGTTTAACCTACGTAGGTAATATTACTCCACCCAGGAAATCTTTAACAAAAAAAGAAGAACTTCAACTGAAAATTAAACAAACTAATAATTTCAATATTGCTACTCATACATGGAAGTATGTTTACATAATAAAGCTGTTAATATAAAATAGGCGGAAGGTCGTGAAACACGAATTAAAAAATATGAAAAGCCACGACCCACTCGATCCTATAATGTGAAATGAAATTTTACTCAACTCATTTTTCTAAAATCACTTAGAAGAGTGGTCATCAACAATTTTAAGCAATATAAACATCTGTATTTTTATATTATAGTTTTAATCTAATAAATCATTTTTTTTTTAAAAATTAAATGATATTCTTTTAGTTAATCTAAGAGTCTAATCTAGAGTTTTAGATTTGAAAGGAAAATAAAAGTATTTATATATTTGTTTAAATTTAAAATGTTGATAATATGCGATTTATATATTATTTGTTTTTCTATTTTCTCAATTTCAATTTTTTTTTGCTAATTTTTAGGGCAGTCATGTATATAGTAGGAGTTTGTTACTATCATGAGTTTAAAATTTTCCCGTATATAATTTTAGAAAAACTTAAGTCATATGCCGTACAGGGCACATAATCAAATAATGAGCTTTCCTGACAAAGTAATCTGTGCGAATTTATTTGTTATAATGCATAGGCATAGCAATGGGGAGAGGGGGGAATAAAAACCTTCCCCCTCCTTCGGAAATTTGCCTGTTCTCATAAATATCATTTTAAGCTAAATAAAAAAAAAGTTTCCTACAAACCCCCCACTCTCATCTCCACAATAAAAAAAAGAAAATTGTAATATTGCCAAAGGCCTAAGTGGACCTAAAAATCTCAAATAGAATGTGAATGAATAATAAAACTCACGTAGTCGTGCTCAACCCCTCCCTCCTTTTTAAAAATCCTGGCTACTTTTTGTCACAGCATCGCTTCATTTTATTAAATGTATAATTATATTTAGTTTTAACAGCCCGTCAATCAACAAATATTATGATTGGACGGAAATAAATAATAAAAATAATAATTTGTTTGCAAAATAAAAAACATAGTATTTATTATTAACTTTTTATATTATCTCGAAATTGATTATTGTATTCTCAAAATTATAAAAAAGTGATTATTATAATTTTACATTAATGGAAAATTTTTACTATATTTTTGAAAAATTAAATAGCATTTTTGATATTCTAGATTATAGATTCTAAATATCATACATATAAAAAAATACTGATAAGTAGATACTAAGACTAAGAAATGAGATAAAGAAATATTAAGAGTTATGAAAATGTTTCCCCAATGATGGATCGAATTTTTTGGGATGATGTAAAAATATCGCAATTTATTTACCATTATATTATCAATGCGGTTAAATGATCACTGTTAAAGGTGCAGTATACTCCCCCTCAAGATTAAAAGAGTGGAGAATAGGTCGCTACTTGGCAAATATATTAGGGATTTATATTATAAGGTACCAAAATTGGAAATAATATATTATAAAAGATAAAATATAATAATAAATATTCCTAAATTGAGAATTAATATAATATCCAGAGACCTGCAGAGGTACCATTTATACGGCCCTGGCCCGGCCCAGATTAAAAAATTTTCGGCCAGGATTATTTTTTCAAAAATTTTTTGGGCTCGTCTCGGAATTTTTTTAAAATTATATTTGACCCGGTATACGAAAAATTGATTATTTCGTATTTTAGCATATTTTTCGGCGAGTATTATCATTTAATAAGCAAGTATATTCGCTAATGTTGTTAAACCGCTCGTTTTGAGCCGATTTTTAAAAACGGCTAACTCAATATTTTCGCCAGAAAAATATTGACTATCGAAATTTTGATACTATATGTCTAGACCTTTGCTCCTTTTGTGAGCAAAATTTTCAGGCTTGCATAATATTTTTCTGAATAAAAAACTGAGTTAGCCTTTTTTAAAAATCGGCTCAAAACGAGCCGTTTAACAACACTAATTTTATTTTATTTTATTCTAAACAGATATTTAGTATATTACAAATTGATATTATAAAAAATTTGTGTAAATATTATTTTGAGAATATACTATGTATTTATAAAAAAAATAAAAATGATATTTTAATTAATAAAAAATATAACATATATTATATATTATATAATAATGTATTTAATCCTTTGCGTATTTATTCCATGGCAAGAAAACTATAACTATAATTTTATTATGTAATAGATAGATACTATAGTGTTAGCTAGTGTTAACTTTCACCAACATTATTAATCATTACTATATATAATCATTATAACCATATCTAATTGACGAATATAATAATTCATGTTGTATAAATTTTTTTAAAAAATAAGGCCCGGCCCGTGTATTTTTTTAAAAAAAATTTTCAGGCCCGGCCCGGTCCGGGTATATTTTAAAAATTTAAAATACAGCCCGGCCCTGGTACCCGGGCCTGGCCGGGCCTGCAGGTCTCTTAATCTAAATAAAGTAATAAATATTCGAAATTTGGAATATTATTAAATATAATATTTTTGGAAGGAAATAAGTTTCTTAAAGGAACTATTCAATTTATGTTTTATTGGGAGGACGCTATCAATGCTAACATATTATTTGGGGGTTTTATTAAAGTAATCGCGGAATAAAATATATTCATCAAATTATTCGAAATCGTTTTTCAGATATTATCCAAAAAAATAAATTTGGAATAAATTAAAAGCATATAGGAAATGATTCGATTGTATAAATTCGCTTTTAAAAATATGCTATATAATTTGGAAATTATAATCATATAGGAAATGATTCGAGTGTATAAATTCGTTTTCAGAAATATAATAATTCGTGATAGATTCGATCGTATTCGTAAATAAGACGAATAAAACGTCCTCCTATGGACAAAAAAGGTTGCATCGTGAGACGAATCAAACGGCCTCCTCCTATGGAAAGAACGCCGAATTTCTTAATTCTTATTACCGGGGTAAAGTGATCTAAAAAATTATGATTTATGATAGGTAGGAATTTCCTGTCAGAAGACATGAAAGATTCGGGTTAAAATTCATTAATCACCATATGACTGTTGATATATTTGAAAAATGATTTTGTTGGGAAACAAACTAATACCTCAAGCTTTAGGATATTATGATATATATTTAAACAATGATGTTCAACCAAGTAGCTGGGAATCAACTATTGCTGAATAATATGGATTATAATGACCGACAAACCTTGGCTAATATGAACATCAGAATTTAAATAAAAATTTTATAAATTATTATATACTATGCAACGCATATATATTATGTTGTACCATTTTAATACAAAGACGCTTGACTGGAAAGGTGGGCGTGTTGTATTCTCATAATGTAAATAATTTCTCTTAACAGATATATTGACCTCGGAAGAGCTATTTTTATTATTATTGCATTGAAAAAGAAATTGTAAAAAATAGATCATTCATTGATTATTGTAAATATTTATTTAAATTTATGTTATAAGAATAAAAATAAGAAAAACATAGTTAAAATTTAATCATATAAAGTGTTGTGAAGATTTAATGAAACATATTGACGATTAAATTCAAACCCATTCATATAAAATTATAATATTTGCAAAAATAATTAAAATAACAAAAGGAATAATAAAAGAAATTTCAATAATGCTTTGTCTATATTTTAATTATTTTTGCAAATATTATAATTTTTATATGAATGGGTTTGAATTTAGTCGTCAATATGTTTCATTAAATCATCACAACACTGTAATATCGCCATTGTCATAATTGAATGTTTGGAAAATCATCATTGGTAGGATTTAGATTTATAAAATTTGATTTTTGGTGAAGTCATTATGTTTTGCGTTTTGTGAGTTATTTTTAATTTATATATTTTTGGATTTATAAAAGCTGATTTGTGATTTTTAAGTTATTTTTTTTTAGTTTATAATTATGATTTCAAGCATGATTATGATTTTTATAATTTTTTGAAAAATATATTTTTAACTTATTATTGTTTCGAATTATTTTTTATGAGTAATAGCTTTCCTATAAAAGGGAAGCAAATTAAAATGTATTTTTTTTATGTTTTTTAAAGTGATTATTATTATTAAGATTTTTAGTAATATTGTGATTTATTTCTGGGAGTAATATTCAAGATAGAGGCGGACAACGTAATAGCCATCAGAGGCGATACTCTTAAATTCAAATAAAATAATATATGATAACTTAAATTAAGTAAAATTTCCATTATCTGAAGAATTCACATTACAATGGAACGTTGTTTATTCTTTTTATTTGACCTATGAAACTCTCATGTTATAATATGGACATTTATTATGTCCAATTAAATATAAAATTAATTACCAATTCTTTTATAAAATGGAAATTTTGCTTTGCTTCATAAGAAAAAATCTACATAGTTGTAAATTGAGAAGAAAGAAGAGTTGAGATGAATGTTTATAATAAGCGTTGCCAGAGTAGACCACTCCCTAATGTCAATGTCTCTGAGCCCCCTACCTATGACTAAAATATATGATGCATTTATAAAGGGGATAATGATATAATTATAGTGGTACCCCCTGAGTTAATCCTATAAATTTTAATAACCCAATTATGTTACAGATCCCTAACCGTGGTAACTGAAAATGTGTTATATTAAAAAATACCATACCTGCTTTGCACTCCAGGATATTAGTTTTTTTTACATCTATGGGAAATTTTTCGCAATAAAAAATTACCAATACTGGGGCTATAGTCCTGGTATCTCTGTTTTGGGAGCCAAATAACATAAAAACTGACCCTATCATATCCATTTTTAAAAAGAAGAGTAAAGTTTAAACCATAAATTTTTTTTACAACTATAATATAAATAAAATATATTTTCTAATATTTTCTATTAATGGTAGTATTATTCTCAGTTTTAAAATGGATAAATATATATTATTTAATCAGTTCTTTATTGTTTAACATGTATAACTCACGCTAAGTCAACATTTGATCTCATCATATAAGAAATGGTTATTGTAATCAAAAATGTACTTGAATTCTCCATTCAATAAAGCTAACGTTGTATTAGCTAATCAAAATCAATTTTCACTATGTGAGAATATTTAATCAAACCACTCGAAAAATATCATCCTCGGTTATCCATAAATTGACATTCAAATTTCCAGCTCCTGCGCCCTAATGAATTTCTTCTTTCCTAATAGGTATCATATTTTACCAATCTCCAGAGGCATTCTACCAAACATACTATTTCAGTGTTGGGTAGTTTAGGGTGTGGACATTCCTTTTTATTTATAACAGTTAATTATTTCATCATTAAGGTGCAATCATATATTTTTTAATGGCCAAAATTTTGGGGGATTTCCAGCAATATCATAAATTTCGCCACACATCTCAGGGTCCATGTTTGCGCAAGACTTTAAGGTTATTCCTTGAAAAAATAGAGTGATTGGCTGTAATATAAAAGTGTCGATAAAAATTATTTTACATAAATATATCTGAGAATATAGAAACCTATTTTGAAATGATTTTTGATACAAAGATAAAGCTTTTTTAATTTGCAATAGGTAATTTGTCTACACTACAATGCCTTGATTTATTTTTCAAAAGTATTTTATTACATCGGGTGGAACTTTAAATGGTATTTAATAAATATTGTATAGGTTACACTATGCTAATCGAATAGAATACTTGTATTATTCATATTCGATTAAATGATATAGGTATTCGTACGAATCGAATAATTCCTTATATTCGTACAATAAATAATTTCATATTTTAACTAAGAATAATTTCTTATTCTTACAAAGACTAATTCCTTATTCGTATAAATCAAATAATTTCATATTCGTAATAATAACTACTTATTCGTGCGAATCGAATAATTCCATATTGTTATGAATCGCAATTTTATATTCGCGCCACGCGAATAATAAGATTATTGTTAATATCGTAAAATATTTGATTCGAAAATAAGATCCTTTAAAAATTTTCAAAAATGAAAATATGAATTACAAATTTTAAAAATGATTAATAGGTGATTTATTTTAGGTAAAGGTTTCATTATAAATTATCAATTATTATTGTTTTATATTCATGATGAAACTTTGATAGTATATTTTTTTAAATGTTCATTTTCTTTGCAAGGGCATGAATAAAATTGCAAAATGACGGATGCCTAGTCAGAGTGACCCCGCTAAGTTTGATTTTAATATTTTAAAATAAGTATAAAATTTGTTATAATATATAGTGAATGCTTTTTAAACATAGTGTAATTCTGAATGGTCGAAAAATTACCCGATATTATCATACGCCTTTCTTGACTCAATGAATTATATGTGAGCAAATCATTATAATTGTTTAAAACTTTAGATATTTATGGGAAAAACTATCCAAAAGGCTAAATAGGGCATATTTATGAGAAAAAAATTAATTAGTTATGAATAATTTAGTTGCATAATAATGAGAAAAAACGATACCTAATTTATAGAGAAGAATGAAAGGGTGAGTGTTCATGTTAAATCATCGAATATGATATAAGAACGTGAAGAACAGATAATTAATTTTAAACTAAGTATAAATAATTTATATAGTGAATTAAATTTATTATATTATAAATTTCGAGTTACACTAAATTATCCGTCGATCGCCACATAAGATATATAATTATTTTAAATGATAAAATCAATAAATATTTTTTTAAACCACAAGGCAAGAATAAAGGTTTCATGATATACTATACATAAATTCAGGGATTTCTACCACTGGGAAAAAATCATAATTGAAATGAAAGGAGGGGGGTATAAGGAGTTATGCCATTGTCATTTAAATTATAGGGAGATAGTTTTGATTTCCTTTATTATTAATTTTGATTTGGTAGGGGTAAAGATGGTATAGGGTAGTGGGTAAAAGAGGAGGGTAAGAATTTAAATTATAGGGAGATAGTTTTGATTTCCTTTATTATTAATTTTGATTTGGTAGGGGTAAAGATGGTATAGGGTAGTGGGTAAAAGAGGAGGGTAAGAAAAAATAGGGGATAGAAGGGGGTAAATTACCATTGGCTTATTTGGGTGCAGAAGTACTTGATTGAATACTTAGCAAAAAATAAATAGAATTCAAGAATTTTGGGAAAATCTGTTTTTTATTGCTAGTATTATTATATCATAATTTAAATCCCAATAAAATAATATCTTTTTATTAGTTAGCTAATAGGAGGAATACTGGCAACCGAAGTGATAAGGCAAACGTCTATAACTTTTCAATTTTTAGGGCGAAATATATTAAATTTAGTCAAAAGAAATATTCTTATACATAATATATGCAATATGTTTAGGAAGCTCGGAATTCTAAAATGTTTATCCAAAAAACGTTTTTAGCCATTTCTCACTAAAAAATAATGACAAATCAGATTTTTCAAAATTTAAAAAGTTTTTTTTTCCAGTAATATAACAAAACTGGTCTTCTCTCTCATGTAGAAGAATAGCTAGGGTCATTTATGCAAGCAGAGTGCCCCGAATTTACATAAGAGGGGGTCAAACAAAAATTAAATTTTTATTCTTTATATGAAATGATAGTCGAAAAACAAAGAATATATGAGGAAATATAAAAAAAAGGATATAATACATACTAGTAAGTTTAAATTTGCATAATTTTGACACTGGGTTGAATCGTAAATAATGAATTTCCAATGATATCGTTCATATTTTGGCGATTTTACCTTTGTGTCCAATACATATAAAAAAATGTACTTTATTTATTCTAAATTTTCTATATAACCTCAATATAAAGAAGGCTATGCAACTTTTTTATGTCGCAAACGCTCAATTTGTAAGCACTTTAAGAAAGAAAGAAAAAATATTTTATCAATCCAGAATACTCATAATTTATTCTATCAATTAAATGCTTAAAGGTAGAGTATTAAATTATTAAGAAAAACATCTTCATAGCTCTATCGGTTCACTTTAAGATACAATTTATAAATACATTATAGAAGCCGATAATTGGAATGCAAGGATGAAGTCACCAAAGATGATAATGTAATTTTTTCTATTATAATTTATATCTTGTTAAATTATTTTCTATAATTAGATTCTGTATTATTCTTGATTTGGATAACTACATATCCTGTAACTAAGAAAACAAATCATAGATTTTGTTGTAGCAGTTAGAAAAAAGAAGAAATAAATTTAATATAATATACTAAATGTCAGTCATTTTTATGACATGAACAATTAATTTTCATTGGGGGAAGAAGAGAGAATGGGGAGATTACAAGATGCCAGCTGAAAAAGAACAAAGAAAATATATTGGATTATTGGAACCGATTTTGTAATGTGATAGTTATTGGTATTTGTTTATATATTTTTATATTAGTTGTTATTTTATCATTGTGAATAAAAGGACTTTTGGATTTATAAGATACACTGTTAAAGGGAAGGATTGAGAGTAAGGGGCATTCTTCACAGTTGTTGACCGTGAACCAGGATAGGCAGCATAAGGGTTTCGGTACATAATGCAATTATTAACCACTATACAGGTTGTAAAGAGGTGAGATTAAGGGATTTTAGAATTTTGTTTTAGATGTTTAGCAAATTAAGAACAGGATAGAAAGTATGTAATGAGTATTAGGCCTGAAAATGAAAATAAAATCATGATTTTAAGATAGTAATTTATATATTACCTTAAAAATAAACTTTGGTTAGGGGTTAATGATATTTGATTCATTTTGGCCCATTTAAGACAATAATATTTGTGGTATTAGATGTTTTCATTTTGGTCATTTAAGACAATAATATTTGTTATATTATATGTCTGATGTATATTGTACATCCAATTTTGACAATAGGTATGATCTTATTATTTGGTAGGCCTTAAGACTCATTGAATGGTGTTATAGGTATTCCGTCATAGGAAAATTAGACCTCAAGATATGCAGAACAGAAAGGATTGCTGAATATTTAAATATTGGGGATTTATAAAAATATATATAGAAGTGGATTTTTGTAATAAAATATTTATTATATAATTATGCATTTGGCTTTTAAAAGGATGGGCATGTGTGGGATGGTTTATTATTAATTAATGTTACTATATTGTGTATGTAATCCAGTTTCAATTAAGGTTGATATATTATTAAGGGAGCTATTGAGGGTGAGTTAATGTTGTTTATTTTGAAGTAATTAACCATTTTTATGAAATATGGTGTAATGTGAATTACACATATGATATATTTAATTATTTTTGATTTAATGTAATAAATTTGGCATGGATTTATATGATATATGAGCAAAATATGAATTGATATATATATAAATTTGTATGGATTTTTATGATATATGGGTTAAATAGGAATTTGATATATATATATAAAGAAATTTGGTATGGATTTATATGATATATTAGTTGTTAAACATGGATAATTATTTTATTATACTGGTTGTTATATAGCGCAAATTTTTATATGTCGCATTCATTTAATTAACACAATTTATATTAACTTCACTTAATAGTTTCATTAAAATTATTTAATAGATTTTTTTTATATATAAAGCATAAATTTTTTGTATTTTTAGTTAAATATTTTTAAAATATATTTATTAAATAAAAGTTTTATAATCACTTTCTTAATTTTGTTTTTCTCCCTGCTAACCTTAACATGGTGGCAGCGGAATTTATAATTTTAAAATCTTTTAAATTTTTATTTTTCTGCAAAATATAATTTAGATCAAATGGATAAATCAACAATGAGGAGAATTGTTAAACTAGATATCTAACTAATAAAAATCAACTAATACTAGATATGACGATACCCAGATGATGTCATATACTGAGAGCAACAGACATTATGATAATAATTACAAACATCAGTTTAGACATCCATGGCAGACTCGACCATATTATAGCAACCAAAGAACAACCAAAATAACTATCATTTTCTAAGACAAAACTATGACAGATTTTATGATCAAAATAGATGGGAAACTCCTTGAACACGAAAGATTTACGTCTAAAGAGAACCTAGGCAGGGTTCCTTTAGAGGGTGGAATGTTAAACATGGATAATTATTTTATTATACTGGTTGTTATATAGCGCAAATTTTTATATGTCGGATTCATTTAATTAACACTGTTGCATAATATAATTTAATATCATAATATACAAAGTTAATTGAAGCTTTAAACTATGACTATTTACATATACAAAAACATTCACTAAATAATATATTATTTTATTTCTACATACGAAGAACCATCAATTGATTTACCTTAAATTGATTTTAATAGATATATATATATTTAAAGTTTTTGACTGATGATGCACGCGATAATTTTACTTGTTAATAAAAATTATTTTTTTTAACGACTTGATATATATATTTTTGCTTTTTATTTAAACACTAATAAAAGAATAAATTTAATTGCATTTTTATTATTATTTGGAGATATCGTTATTATTTATTCTAAAGCAACGAAACCAGTCTTACATATTCTTATTCTACTACCGATTCTTTTTAGCGCAATTATTCTTTATTTGCGTCAAACACAATTTATATTAACTTCACTTAATAGTTTCATTAAAATTTTTAATAGATTTTTTTTATATATAAAGAATAAATTTATTATATTTTTTTAGTTAAATTTTATATATATTTTTATAAATAAAAATCTTAAATTTTTTTGTTAAATCTTGTCTAACTCCCTGCCATTAACATTAGTATAAGTTTGATATATATATAAATTTGGCATGGATTTATATGATATATTGGTAGAAATTATGCTATTGAATATTTTTTTTTTAAATTATGAAATCTTTATATTTAATATATATTTTTTTTAAATTATGAAATCTTTATATTTAATATATATTTTTTTTAAATTATAAAATTTTATAAAATTTTTTATTTGCATGTATTATACTGTGTTTATTGTAATTTTTATTAAAGGGAAAATATTTTTATGGATAAGGTCAGCCATGTGTTGATGGGTGTGCCTTAACATGGAAATATTGTTTAGTTTAAATACTTGAGAAAGTTTTTTTGTAAATTCTTTTTTGTAAATTTTTTTATGCATTATGTAATAATTTTATAGCACATCACATTTTACTATGTATATTATGAACATGTATTTTTTTATAAAAAAAAAAGCTCAGATTATTTTATATTGTGATTGTTATATTAAAATTCTCTACATGTATACCATATAACCCATTATATTATCAATTTTTGTTACTTTGCATTCTACATTTCTGTGAATCCGTGCTAATTGTGATGGCAGAGTTAAGTAGAAATGGTGTATTTTTCTTAGGATACTGAGTAATTCCTAGGAGAAGAATATTTTATTTTCTACGTATTATATATTTTTCCTACCTATAAAATATTAAATTTATTTCTATACATATTCCTTGTAATTTTATTTAAAATCTTTGTTCGGCAAATTTTCGCAATTATTTTTAATACCTAAAAATGGATTTTTATATCTATTTTAGGAGATATTTATAAAAAATGTAATTTTTTTTTTTACATGACAGAAGGAAAGTTACATGTGTTGAAATTGCATTTCAAACATAGACCATTTGTTCACATTACAGCATTGTATGCAAAATCATTGTTTCCTAATTCTCATTAATCAGACCCCGAATAATGTATATTATAACTTCTAGTTCCCAAATGTCTTAAAATGAATAAATTATAATATTTTACTGATATTACATTGTCAATATTAATGTTACATAGATTATAAATACGGATACCACGATGTAAATGTCATTATTGATAATATGTTTTCCCACGATTATATATTGAAATGTATCGGAGATATTATACTATAAATCATCATAAAAGAAGACGATTAGATAAATTCCCTGAACGTTTCCAAGGCGTACCGAAAGTTGATACAATTCAAATGGAAGATTCGATACAATACCACCAGAGAGAGAGGGACGCTGGGCCTGTGAAAAGTGGGCGTGTTGTAGGAGTTAGAAAAAAGAAGAAATAAATTTAATATAATATACAAAATGTCAGTCATTTTTATGACATGAATAATTAATTTTCCTTGGGGGAAGAAGAGAGAATGGGGAGATTACGAGATGCCAGCAAAAGAACAAAGAAGATATATTGGATTATTGGAACCGATTTTGTAATGTGATAGTTATTGGTATTTGTTTATATCTATTATTATAATCCACAAAAAACGTCAATCAAATTTAGCCAATAGTGTTCTTTTAAAAAAAATTTGTCGAATAAAAATGATCATAGGGTAATCGGTCCAATAGGAATCATCTTACACACGAAACATTCATACACTTACCATTTCATTCACTTCACATAGCAAAGCAATGGTATCCAGATGGCAAGTAAATTTTTATTATTAATAAATAATTTTTAATTTTTTTAGAGTTAGAAAATCAAACATTTTTTATTCCTCCTCCTAAATCTATGCATAAAAATATCAGTTCAGAAGAACAACAATGTGCATTGAATGCACTGAATAAATGCTTAATATTATACATATTCCCAAGTAATTTTTTTGTTTATAACCAAAAAATTTATTGAATATAATAAACAGTTGGAAAACTAATAATAACTTTTATTTTGAAAGATAATTTTTCCATAAAATATATATAAATTATTATATTTATAGGAATATTTTTATTAATAACTATAGGGTTGATCTAGTTATTATTCAATAATAATTAACAAATAATAGTAACATAATGTACAGTATTAGACATAAAGATAGCAATTTCATTAAGGTAATACAGTTAGTTTTATATACATATATAAAATAATATTGTTTCCAGATGTCAATTTTTAGATTCCTAAAATAAAAAACTATTTTATATTCTGTGTCCAAAATGTTTTAAAATAATCCTTAAAATTTTCCCAAATTAATAACAACATTTTGGATAAATTAAGTTTTAAAAAAATTAAAATATTCAAAATGTTTGATATGATTCAATTATTAGTTATTTATTAAAAGATATGTAAATATTTAATTGTATTTATTATTATATATTACCTTTCAGTTATTAAACTTTGTATGAACTTATTATTTAATAATGGTTATATTTACATTTTATTTATATACTTAATAAATAAATATATGTTGTAAATAATTGTATCAATATTTAATAAACAGTTGGAAAACTAATAATAACTTTTATTTTGAAAGATAATTTTTCCATAAAATATATATAAATTATTATATTTAAGTTTAATAAAATTATAATAGAGATGATGGAATATTTTTATTAATAACTATAGGGTTGATCTAGCAATAACAAATAATATAACATAATGTACAGCATTAGACATAGGGATAGCAATTTCATTAAGGTATGATGCAGAACCCTTTTATATTTTTGCCTTTTAATATTTTACATTTGTCTGTGTCAATTTTAAAATTGACACAGAATATTTTTTCTTTTAACCATATATATACTGTTTGACATATAGTAGATCCTTATTTTCCAGCACCTTTTAATGTTACGATCTTTAATATGTATTCATGAATTTCATATAATGATAGGTAAATCAGATATTTCCCCTTCATTTGATGATAATTTTGAAAAATTTTCCCAATTAATATATACATATATTAGACAGATTTAATTCTTATAAACCCCTTACTATTTTTCAGGATCCAAGGAAAAAATAAATTATACTGAGTTTTCCTGGGCATGGTAAATATTTTTCACAAATAATTTGGATTTGAACATAGCTTGCTAAACATTTTTCAAAAAATTTTTTAATTTTAAATATGTGCTAGAAATTGGCCTGATTTTTGAAGACATGGCCAGGCCTGATCACAAACCAAGGCCCATGACTTTCATATTCTGATTGTATTTTTAAATGCATTGTGACTTTTTATATATTTTATTTCAGTTCTCAACTACCAAAATTATTATGGTCTTTGGCAGGTTTGAGAAAATTTTCCCAAGTGCGTGGATCTGGCTTGGGAATTTTTTTAATATTAGGCATAGGTGTAATATTTAACACAATTTATATGGCCCTCAGGTAAAAGCTAATTTAAATATTATTTTTATCCAAAAAAATAGTATTCACTCTTAGTCTAAATGGGTTAGCCTTGGTCTGAAGTAGGGGTGAGCTGGGTTAAGTTTGAATAAAAAATAGATATGGTTTTTAGAGATTTACCTATCTCCAGGTTTGGAAAAAAAATTTGAAAATTACTATGGGTTGGCCAGGCTTGAGAAAATTTTTTATAAAATTATTATAAGTTAAACTGGGCTTGGAAAATATTTTCATAAATTATATTGGGCTGGGCTTGGGGAAAATTATTATGAGCTTGGACGTTTGATAATTTTTTTATTATTAACTATGGGTCAGACATTGGCCTAAAACAAGTTATTTATTTTGCAGGTCTGGGCTCGGCCTCATCAAAAAACCAAGGCCCATAAATCTGATTTTTATTTTATTTTTAAATTCATTATGATTATTTAAATGTTTTATTTCAGTTCTCAACTACCAAAATTATTATTCATCCATCATTGAGCAAAGAAGAAAATCCTGATTTCCAGTCATTCTTGACGCGTTATCATCTAGTATTTTTATATTAGTTGTTATTTTATCATTGTGAATAAAAGGAATTTTGGATTTATAAGATATATTATTAAAGGGAAGGATTGAGAGTAAGGGGCATTCTTCACAGATTTAAACTATTGTGATGAATATATAGAAATTTTATATATATATTTAAGATTTAAATTTTCCTTAAGTTTGATATTTAGATTTATATATATTAATTCTTAGTATTATTAATTAACTATTTAAAATTTGATTAATAATATCATATTTTAGATTACTATTCTTAAGTTTGTTATAAAAAAAAAAATTTTCTTGCAAATTAGATCAAAATTTGATAATACAATTTATTTTTTTTATAATTAGCAACAATTTTAAAGTAATAAAACATTCCTCATTTTTCTATAAAAAATAGGACAGGTTTTTTTATAAATATTTTGACCTAATTCATATAGGACTAAAGACGAATTGTTTAAACTCTCTCTAATACCCACAAGACAGCAAATCCCCCATCACACATAAGGCCATTTGTCAACTGACAAGAATTGAATTCCTGTAAAATTTTCCAATTAGCGGTTAAATGTTGTAATCGATTGTAACCATATATTCTATGAGCATTCCACACTAAACTCGAACCATTTTGATGGAAGGGTACATTGAGAAATAAAATTGCTCCTGGTTTCATTACACACCACATTTGAGCCATCGCTTCTAAATCTCCATATGGATTCAAGGGATCACCAAATCTTCCTAGCCCCGAATGTTCGATTGACGAAAATGATATTGCAAAATCAAACATAAGCGAATGATTTTTCCTGCCCTTTTTACTCCGAGTTAAACTTGATTCACGTAATTTATTTTCGTCCATAATTGTCAATTGTTGATGCCAGATACGATATAATTGAAGCTGTGTCAACGTTTCTATCTCATCATCTAATGAAACGGTCTTTATGTAATCAAACATATACATTTTAGAAGCCCCATTCAGCAGAGCTATCGATGTAATCCAAGGGTCACTGCTACCGAAATCCAGTCCTATTTTATCTTGCACCCCTTGCGAATATTTAATTAAAGCCGCTTGTAAAAGATCTTCTTCGACTATTCCATACGTTGACATTTTCCATCTTAGGGCCCTGGCTGTAATTTTAAATTGTATTTCTTCTTTCGTGATAGGTGTCGATTTCATATTACCTAAATATTTTTCTTGAAAATACCATAAATTTTTATCTAAGGGCATCCTGCCAAACATCGTAAAATCATCGTACATTTCAATGGGTGGTTGTTTAGGCGGTGGCCATTCTGTTTTAATTGTTTTGGTTAATTTTTTCATCATTAAGGGGCAATCGATATTTTTTATGATGAAAGGCCAAAATTTTGTGGGGTACCCGTGAATATTAAGATCACAAACTTCACCACAAACCTCCGGGTCGGTATAATTGATACGTTTGTATTTTATTTTTGCGAGATTTGAAGAATTTTGAGCATGATGCTTGAATTCTTTGGTATCATTAAGGCTATGAATTTTATTTCTGTCGTGTGATGTATACAAGATATTATATTTGTCCCATTGTAAAATAGAGCGACTTTCGAGAATATACGAGGACTTCTTCAACCATCTAATGTTTATTATGAATAAGGTAATAGACAAACCGATTAAAATGGTTTTACACATATTTATACAGAATGAGGTGGTTGAAAAAATATGAGTAGTGGATTGCATATAATACGTTAAATTTTATTAATACAATGATAAAATTATTATAATGAATTAGATGATTATTCATATTATTTTTTAGTTTTTGTAAATCAAAATAATGTCGCATTTATATATTTTTTTATATTATAATATAAACTTGTAAACCATATAATTTGAAATATAAAATTAAAATGAAAGTAAAATAACCAATAAACTCGGGACCTCTCCTAGTTATAGATATTCTCTACCGCCCTTAAAAATATTTCCTTTATTTTACCTAATTAATTGAATTTTGTATAAAAATATGAAAACGGTCATTCTATAAAATCGGATGTCGGACTACAATTTCCCAAAATTTTAAATTTAATAATGTCAAAATTCAGGATTATGAGAGATTTTTTTTAACTTTCATAAATTATAAGGGCATTTAACCAAAAGTGCACTATATCACATCGTGAGTCATCAATATCCTTTAAGGGTAAATGTTCTTTTTTATAGCTTAGAAATATTGAGAGCTAGGGTTAGCATTATTTCACATTTTTTGAATAAAAATCATAGTTTAAATAATAATATTTTATGTTTTTATTATGTATATCTCATTTACTTAAATTTTTAATGTCTTAATTAAAAATTAGTTGCAAATATTATTAGATCAAAGGATTTTACATGTTCCGCATTACGTTTAATCTTAAAGTTAATTTTTTGGTATATATTATAATAATAAACTGCTTTAAATTTTATTTAATATTGGTACAAAAAATTTTAAATTTACTTCTAGTATTTCTGTTCTGTTTATTAATTATTTATTCTATATTATGTTTATCTACTAAAAATTTCAGTTGTTTATAAATATTAATTCCAGTATATATGGCGTTAGGTAATTTGTAATTCATGGAGATTCGAAATCTCTCAATTTTAAATCAGTTAATAAGAAGAAATTTTTTAAATTTGTAAAAACCTGGTTTAATCGTAAACGTATTTCAGCAGATGTAGAGTATGCAGCTCTTAATTTAAACTAATTTTTATATTTTTATGTAAATTTTTATTCATGATGAAAATTGATGAAGGGTAGATAGTCTATACATGGTGGAACACTTTTCCAATCAAGGTTTTCAAATTTAGAAATCACCCCCATGCAAATGATTTAAAATTGAGATATTCCGAATTCCCTTGGATTCCACCAATGCGGCACATATTAGAATTAATATTTATAAAGTGGATCCAAGTTATATTAGTATATAAACAAAATATAGAATAAATATTTATACATGACAGAAAAACCTAGAGAGAATTTTGAGAACTAGATTGATTTCTTTAACAATACTAATGTTTTTTTTTAAATTGCAGTTTAAAATTTTCCAAAAATTTAATTTTAGAATTAACGTAACGATGTAAATCATTTACTTTATTAATAATATCAGCAATTAATTTTTAATTTAAACTAACTATAAACATACAAACATAAAATGAAATTGATTTAAATCATAATTTTTATTCAGAAATTGATAGATCAATTTGATTCAATCATGTTAATAGTTCTTAATAATTTTTAGGCGATAAAAAGAAAATGAACCTTTATAGAATATTAATGTTTCGGATAATTATATGAAATTTTGGTTAAATATCTTGTTCAAGAAATTAATTATTTTTGCTCAAAATTCTGAGTTTTGACATTAAATTATGAAATTACAAAATCAATCATAATCAGTAAGAATATATATAGGAATATAATATTTTTGAGTAGAGACCTATACCTAGGTTCAATTCTATTTAGAAAGATCTTTCCTACTTTATACTTATTTTTTTTTCATTTTGATGATCAATATCAAATTTGATTTCAAATTATTTCTATTAGAGGTTTATACTATAATATATAGAAGAAAATATATAAACGACATTATTTCGATATATACTTTTCTAAACAAAGAGAAGATAATGTGAATAATTAACTATTCATTATAACAATTTTATCATCTATTCATTAAATTAAAATAACTTTATTATTGTATTATTATAATAATTTAACATTTTATATGTAATCCACTATGTATATTTTTTTTAAACAAAGATTTTATATCAAATAAATCTGTGCAAAACCATTTTAATGGGTCTATCTTGTCGTGATGTTGGTTTTTATTAATTATTTTTTTGGGATTCAAATTATGTTCCGAATATAAAAATTTATAACAATATAAAAAAAACTAATAAATATTTGAATAACGCAAGGTCTATAAGTCGAAAGGCTTGGTAATACGAAAGGCTAAAAAATAATATTGAAAATAAAAATAACAAAGAAAATGATTAATGAGATATTTGATTGATTTATTGCTTTTTTTAGAGAAAAAGTATTATAATTACATTACATTATAATATATTAAAAATATGGAAATTTTAAGATCTTTTCAATTTTTTTATTAATTCTTTGAAATAATTTGCGGTTTTTAAAAATTAATTTTATATATTAATTTTTAAATTATGCAATCTACCGACCGCACCCTATTCTCTTCCCTGCTCAATGGTACGGGACATGAGTTTCTTGAGGCCATCCCTTCTACCAATCTTCAGCTTCAACTATCTAACAATGAATTTACCCACGCCATCGGCATTCGTCTAAATTGTTCCATCACTCACCCTCACATCTGCTCAGGGTGCAACTCGCCAGTTGACTCGAAGGGTAGACATAGTTTACATTGTCGCTCCTGCAATGGACGATTCATCAGACACAAGCAATGTAATACAATCATCCAACATGCTCTGAAATCCGCCCAAATTCCTTCCACTATAGAACCACAGGGTCTTTTTAGATCTGACGGTAAACGTCCTGACGGGATCTCTCAAATCCCATGGAGGAGAGGCCAACTTTTGGTATGGGACTATTCCTGTATTGACCCCTTGGCCCCATCCAACCACGCCATCAACATCCTTGACCAGAAGGAACAACTTAAAACTTCTAAATACACAGAAATAATGAACGATCATTGCTTTATCCCAATCATATCAACCACTCTTGGCACCTTCGGCAAACTCGCCTTAGCATTTTTCAAAAACTTAGGATCACAAATCAGCAAACTCTCAGAAGAACCTCGAGAGGGTTTTTTTCTTCGTCAACGACTATCCATAGCGATTCTCAAAGCTAATTATATCAGTTTCAATGGTAGTCTTCTAGCCAAAGAGCTATCCTAAACAACACTTACGTCCCTTTTTCATTTTTGTTTCCCTGCGCCACACCATCTCCGTTCTTTTTTTTAATAGTATTATTATATATTATAATAATATATTTTTGATTTTATTATATTAATTTTTATAATATTTGGTTATGATTTTATATATTAAGTAAGTATAAATATATTGTAATTAGTTGATAAAGAAGTAAATAAGAAATATAAATTTTTTAAGGTTTTTTAATTTGAGAAAGCATTTAAGAAGGGAAAGGCTAACATCTTAAACGTAATTTTGAATATAATTATATCAATGAACTCAGAATTTAATTCTCTATCCAAAACTGCTTAGATAAACTTTTTTACGTTTCCGGTTAATAAAATAATTTTTTTGTCGCGAAAGCCTTTTATAAGGGAAAGGCTAACATCTTAAACGTAATTTTGAATATAATTATATCATTGTACTCAGAATTTATAAGATGTTAGCCTTTCCCCTATAAAAGGCTTTCGCGACAAAAAAATTATTTTGTGAACCGAAAACGTAAAAAAATACATCTAAGGGGTTTTGGATAAAAAACTAAATTCTGAGTTCAATGATATAATTATATTCAAAATTACGTTTAAGATGTTAGCCTTTCCCCTATAAATGTCTTTCGCGACAAAATATTTATTTTGTGAACCGGAAATATAAAAAAATACATATAAGCGGTTTTGGATAGAGAATTAAATTCTGAGTTCAATGATATAAATATATTTAAAATTACGTTTAAGATGTTAGCCTTTCCCCTATAAAAGTCTTTCGCGACAAAAAATTTATTTTGTGAACCGGAAACGTAAAAAAATACATCTAACCGGTTTTGGACAGAGAATTAAAATCTGAGTTCAATGATATAATTATATTCAAAATTACGTTTAAGATGTTAGCCTTTCCTTTCTTAAATGCTTTCTCAAATTAAAAATACCTTAAAAAATTTATGTTTCTTATTTACTTCTTTATCAACTAATTACAATATATTTATACTTACTTAATATATAAAATCATAACCAAATATTATAAAAATTAATATAATAAAATTTATTTATAAATTAATATAATAAAATTAATTTTTAAAAACCGCAAATTATTTCAAAGAATTAAAAAAATTGAAAAGATCTTAAAATTTCCATATTTTTAATATATTATAATGTAATTATTATAATATTTTTTCTCTAAAAAAGCAATAAATCAATCAAATATCTCATTAATCATTTTCTTTGTTATTTTTATTTTCAATATTATTTTTTAGCCTTTCGTATTACCAAGCCTTTCGACTTATAGACCTTGCGAATTTTTTTTACTTAATTTTTTTTACTTAAAATATAATTTTTTACTTAAAATATAATATAAATATAATATTTTTATTACTTTTAAAATATAATATTTTTTCCTTTCTCTTATAAATTAAAAAATATTTTTTTACTTTTTATTATGGATCAGGATATTTTCACTCCATCTGACAGTTTATCTTTTTTGGATGATTCCCCATTTGAAAATTTAAGTCATTCTCAATTTGGTGAAGATTTTCAGGTAAAATTATATTTCAGTTAGCTAAAGTGACTGCCACATAAAATCCTGACCCATATATAAATTATTCAAATAATATTTTATATCGAATATTTTACCACATTTTCAAATTATGCATCATCATTTCTTGATTTAAGAATTAAGAAAACATTTTTATTAAATTTCATAAATAACCTTGGGTTTTATCAAAAATTCAAAAAAGTTTTGATGATTATTGTACATCGAAATCGATATATGATTTCGAGGAGGAGGATAATAATGAATCCAATCTAATGTCTGTCAGTATTCTGAATGAGTTAAGAAGGTAAATATAAATATTTAATTATATAGAATACTCATTATAAAAACTTCTAACAAACATTTTTGAAGCTATATTGGAGTGACTAAATTTAAATATTATGCTTACATTAAACAAAAATTATGATAGTAATTTGAGTTAATATAAATATTTATTAAACATTTAAAAATAGAGACTTAAGAACTTATAAAATCAATAAAGCATATAGTTGCAAAATAGGCATTTTAAAATATGTTTGTTGATTATATAATAAATAGTTAATTTAATTTTAAATATTATATATTAAGGAAATCTTACATTATGCCAAATTTAGACGGAGAAGAAATCGAAGAATATTTAACAGATCCGGTTGCTCAAACCTCTGTTGATATTATAGATTTGTGGCTCGAAACGCTAATCGTTTTCCAAAGCTGTCGACAATGGCCAAGGATTACTTATGCGAACAAACTACGTCCGTAGCAAGCGAACATATTTTTTCTCGAGCTGGCGCAACCATTACTAAGAAGAGGAATAGGATGTCAGCCACAACGTTAAAACAATGCCTATGTATAAATTCATGGGATGTTAATGTTTTAAATTTGCGTGACTAATTTTTTGTATAATTTGTTATTTTTCCATTATTTGTTATTTGATTTATGCATATAATTTTTATTTTTTATTTATGAAAATAATAAAGATATGGCATTATATATTTTGCATTTGTAAATTTTTACTTATAAAATATAAGAGACTTACTTGCGATAAATGAATAATTTTAAATATACCATTTTTAAATTAAAATAGTTATTATTTCTAAAAAGAAAGGGGGGGGGGGGGGGTTTATAGATAAAAAAAATTTAATTCCTAATTAGTAGTATCTCTGAAGGTCTAAATGTTTTACTAATTTTTTTTATGATATTCATTCTTAAGTATGAATATTTGGATTTTGCATAAGTCATCCACACAATTACCAAAGAAAAAAAATCAATTAAAAATTATAATTTATAATGATACATTAGTGGTAGAAAGTATTTAGGGGGTTTAACAAGGCCCGCTAACACTCGCTTTAACAATCGTGATATGTAAACAAAATATTTGTAAAACTCAGAAATTATGAAAAATAATTTAAAATTTGTCAAGAATTATATCCATGATCTTAAATCAAATAATAATTAAAATCTTGTGTTTCAAATCAAATTTGATATAAAAAATTTATAGTAGTTACATATTACTTAATATTTTTATAAGATTAGGAAAAATATATGTTTTAAATTTAAAAATGAGTTCCTTGCTCAATTTGCCCTGTATTTTCCTATTATCTACCAATCCTTTAAAAAGTTTCAAATTATATACCACTCATATCTAATACCAAATATTATAAACTAAGTTTAAGTAAAAAAAAAAAAGAATAAAATATAATATAATAGCAATATCAATATTAAGGTTTAGAAATATTTTTCTAATTATAAAAACTTTTTACTAGTCTGAAAATAAGTATAATTTTTTTTATATTTCTAGATTTTTAAGGGTGGAGTCAAAAAGTAATGAAAGAAAAAATTTCTTACTGAATCCAAATATTTTATAACATCTTTCCAATATCAAAATTTTTTAAATAGGCTTAAAACAATTTTAAATAAAATTTTCCTCATTGGAATAAAATATAATTGCAGTGACACCTTATTACTAGATCCAATAGTTTTAGAAAATAAATATCCAAAACTTTTTACAAGACTTTAAACATAAATAAAATGTTTTTTTAATTTTTACATTTCAAGCGTGGTGTTAAAAAAAATGGCAATATAAATTTCTTTATAAAAATAAAATTTTAGAACTTTATAATATTAAAAACCACTAAGATTAAAAGAAAGTTTTAAAAAAACTTAAAGATGACGATTAAGACAATTGTAACTTTTCTAAGGTACGTATTCACTGAAAATTTAATTTAACTTGTTTACAATATATATTTTTACCTATTAGCTTCAAAAAAATTCGACAAAACTTAAAAATGACGATTATGACAATTGTCACTTTTCTAAGGTACATATTCATTTAAAATTTAATTTAACATGTTTACAATATATATTTTTACCTATTTGCTTCAAAAAAATTCGAAAAAACTTAAAAATGATGATTATGACAATTGTCACTTTTCTAAGGTACATATTCACTGAAAATTTAATTTAACATGACAATATATATTTTTACCTATTTGCTTCAAAAAAATCGAAATAACTTAAAAATGACGATTATGACAAATTTTAACGCAAGCCGACCCAGCAAGCTGACTAGTCGAGTCGGCTCATTGGGTCGGGTCTGATCTATGGCTAAATGAGTTTGCTCGGGTTTAAGGTCGTTTTTTTCGGCTCAAACCTTGCTGGGTTTTCGGCCAAGCCGACCCAGCAATTTAACACTAGTCCATATATATATAAAAGCCTGGGGGCTTTGCCCCCCAGACCCCTTTTAAAGGGCCTTCGGCCCTTTTGCCCTGCCTTCGGCCGGGTTTATCTTACAAATCATAACCATAATAATATATAATAAATATATTTTTTAAATGCTTCAATAATTCGTTATTATGATTTAGTAGGTTATTCTTAATGACTTTATAATAATACTATCCAGAATAATTTCACTAGTAATATAATATCCTTCCACAAACATCAAATCCAGTATAAATATTAATGGTATTTATTTGATATAAAGTCACCACTTTTAAGTCTTTTGAACGTATAATCTAAAAATAAATTTTTGCTCTGGGAGGGGTCCAAACCCGAAAACCACCCCCGTAGCTACGCCACCGAATGAAAGTATGTCTGCAAATCTTATCATAAAACATATTTCCAGTTTATCTTTAAAGAAGAACTAAGAAAACATCCCTATGAAAATAAAAGTTGAATAAAATAAATAAAAAATTATTAAGCCCAAATTTTTATGTAATTATTTTAATTGTGTTAATGTTTTTTAAATACAAATAAAAAAAAATTTCAATGGAAATTATCTATTTAAATTTTATTCATTAAATTTTTTTAATCAAAATTATTACAACAAAAAGTTTATAAAAATGCTTAATTATATAAAAAAAAAATATATAACAACTAACTTTTAACAACTAAAATTGTTTTTAATTTTATGATTGATCAATTTATATAGAAGTTTATTCTCGGGCCAGTTAACTCATACATTGTATTGAATGGCCCTTGTATTAGTAAAAATATATAATTTATAAACTTTATTTTAAATATAAATCATAACAATAATAGAATAAATAATTAAATGACATTACATTTATACTTCAACTAATAAATAAAGAAAAGATTAGAATGTAAATTTGCATTTATTACAAAAAAAAATAGTTTAACTAAGCGATAATTGGTTAATCGAATCAAAAAATTCGGATCCAACTAAAACCATGACGTATGAATCAGCACCAAAACGTCTTCGCATTCAATTTGCTCCCCAACCCCCCCCCCCCCCCCTCTTCCCAATTTAGAAGAACACCTTATATATAATAAATAAAAACATTTACTTTACAAATCATTTAATAATTCATAAGGAATCTTTAGTTTAAAATAAACATTATAATAAGATTTTAAATATAAGAAATCTTTAACATTAAAAAATAAATAATATTTTTTTTAAATTTAATCATACAATAAGATTTAAATATAAGAAAATAAATAAGATCATATGCGGTACACTACACTTGAAAGTGTATATAACTTTTTACATTGAGAATCAGATCACCGGTTAATTTGGTATAGAAATAGGATAATAAACACAATTTTGTTGAATGTATAATTGACTAGTTTTGTTTGTAAAATAAATTGAATGTAAATTAAAATAAATTTAAATAGTCTAAGTTTAATAAAAAAAAATATATATAAAACTTTATAACATATTTTGTACCTCTGTATTGATATTATATATAAAAATGTATTAAAATGAAAACGTAAAAAAATTGGACTAATATTAAAATAGAGTAATCATAAAAATTTTTATATAAATATTTTATTATGAATTAAATTTATATTAGAAGTATGTTTAGAGATTGTAATATTGAAATTCTTTACATTGAGAGTAACGTATGAAAATTTAATATACATTAAGAATTAAAATTAATGGGTTGATATTTTTTAAGGAACCATTAATTACTAATCATTTTAAAATTATATGCGCGGAAAAGATAAATCGTTTCTATCCTCAGTCTGATATCTTAGCACATTTACCATTTACTAAGTCCCTTCCTTCGAAAGGTCTATCCCTCCCATAATAAAGCGTCATAAACTGTAACAGGTTGTTTCGATTCCAGTATTTACCATAATGGATACCATCGTTAATAAAAATTCGACAATTATAACATAATGATGTAGGGGGGAATAATATTTTAGGAGCTAGGGGGTCGTTACTAGAACTATTTGATTTCGAATCTTTGGCTAAACGAGAATTAACAGTGTTATGGGCGGCCCAGAACCAAAATAAGGCTGTGGATGGGTATTTTGGCAGTCTTCGCTTGCTATCAGGCAGAGAAAAGGGTTTATTCAAGAGAGCATTGTTAAAATTTTGATTGAGATCGTTGGAAGATTGATCTGATTGAATTTGACGATATCGCAAATTTCTACGGTAACGACTCGATCTGACGGATAAATTTTGTTTAAGAACTGGTTGTATGGGTTGGTTTTCGAACAAATTTAGAGAAATAGACTGGTAAGCCGTTAGGAGATCGGAACTCATGGCCAAGAAGTGAGTGGTGCATTCACGGCAACCGAAAAAGTCACGGAGATAATCCCGGATAATTAGCAAAGTAAGGAGACCGTCTTGGTAAGCATCTGGGGATTTAAAAAAATTAAGGAACACTGTAACTAATATAAATAAAAAGTATATATTAATCTCACAGAAGAGGAAATTTGGACACTTTAGAAAAAATATTATATTGCCCCCTTTTCCTAGAAATTTAAAAGTGGGAAATATTAAGAATGGGATCCAAAATCAAAGCTAGAAATCTTTAGATAAGCGGAATTACATGGAAGTATAAAAATAATTACGAGTAACGGAATTTTTATAAGCGTTGACGGTTAAAGTGTGGAATAAAGTCCAGAGACCACAGGTGTAACCTCTCAGGGTGGGTTGACTGCCCTTGCAACCTATCCATTTTCGATGTTCGGGAGGAAAAACATAGCTTGAAACGTTCTGGTGATTTTTAAAAAAAATTTTAAATGATATTTCTGATGTTCAATATTTTTAAAAATATAGATATGTTTCTTTAAACAAAATTCAAAATTGTTATTAAATTAATTAAGTGTTGTATATACCTGTTGTTTATGTCTGTATAATCTATTTTATAGCAAACCAACGTATTTAAATTTTAAGTAAATTGAAATTTTAAATTACCAATTAAATTAAGATATTATATATTTTTAAGTACATTATAACAATTTCGTAACTATAGACCGGTTTCGATATTGTTAGATCTCATCATCAGTATAACATTACTCTTAATATCATTGTATGTACATTGATAATGAATATTTAATAGAGCTGTATTCAAAAAAGTAACGCATTCTTTCGTTACCTTGCAAACAAAAGTAACATGTTACCGTCACTTTTCGTTGCCTAAAAAATATTATATAAATTTTATTTTTAACAATTAATCAATATTTTGATCAGATATACAAAAGCGCTTAATGTTTAGTAATGCTTTCGCTGGGCTAAAAAACGTTTTCTTACACATGAGAGGGTTGTATTAGGGCCATTCCATGTTAAATCTATCATGATTAGGCCGACCCCTTTAATATTGTTACAAATATTTGGAATTATTTAGATAGGTAAAAAAATGAGAAAGCCGTTTATTTTAACTCGCTTATACACCTTGTTCCCGAGATACAGGGCTTCAGAGGTGCGAAAAATAGCGACTTTCTAATCTGCATTGAAAAAAATCTCTAAAGGTCTATAAGAAAAAAATTAGGCGCCAATTTGAGTCTTTAACTTCCGGTTTACCTATATTGCCTTCCCATGTTTTTAAGCAATAAAGGGAGTTGGTTTTCTAAAAAATTTTGTTGCCCTACATCTTTTATAAATATATATAAGATGTAAACTTGGCGACGCAATCGGCCCTTCCGAAATATGTATTTTTACCAAAAATTGAAATATTTAAATGCTTAAAATATATGGCGCTATATAAAACTACAAATTATTGTTAAAATTTTGTTTCTAATTTATCAATAATAGGATATTTTCAGAAATTTATACTAATATATCTCGAATATTAAATGTACCAATTAAATTGAGGGGTAGAAGTGCCAAATACCCTTTAGACATCTTATAATGTATCAATTTAATTCACATAAATATTCGCGTGAAATGTAATAATTAATATTTGAGATTCTATTTAATTTGAATAAAATTTATATCCTGGTAAATTGGATAAAAATATAAAATTTTTGCGTTCCTGATATTGAGCTCTATATTGAATCTCTTTTGAATTATTTGCTTTTTCTCATATTCGTCATCTAAATAAAAAAAATCTATTCCTTAATAAAAAATATAATATATATTAATAAACTAGAAAATTTATACCTTTAATATTTTTCTTAGAATAGGCAAAAAACTCTTTATGACAAGTTATTTATTCTGAAACAGGTCTTACGTTTCATTGTACCACCGACCGTCACATACCGATTTGCCATGAGATGTGGCCCATAATGAAATCATTTTCATAAGTGGTTACGATTGATTTTTTTTGCGATTCTTATATTGTGATGCTGCTCCATCTGAAAAGTAGCAGATTTGGATGGTTTTAAATTTCCAGTTAAATAGCAGACTAAATATTTTTGAAATAAGTGAATGGCAACTGAATGAGATTCCGATATTACGTAGCTTAAATGAATTAAACTTTTAAGTGTCTTGTAATTAATCGCAAAAGGATGAATGGTAACTTGTGCTTTATCAATAATATCCTAGTATTTCACCTTAAACCACAAGAGAATAATTTTCACCAAAATCTGCTTTTATTTTAATAGAATTCATGCCTTAAAAAGTTTTTGAGATATAAAAAATTAAAAATTTTACAGGTGCGAAAATTTCGCATTTTTGAGGCTCTGTATCTTGAGATGTGAGTTAAAATAAACCCATTTATATTATTTTCTGATCTAATAATTCTAGCAATTTTTAACAATTTTAAAAGGGTCGACCGAAAATAGAACTATTTGGCTTGACATAAATGGCACAGAAATTCAAAATATTTTAGCATAAACAATAAAGATATCTTAATATTGTTGAATTAGCAACAAAATTTTAACCATAATTCGTAGTTTCGTATAGCGCCATCTATTTTATGCAAATAAAATTTTCAGTAAAAATGCATATTTCGGAAGGGCCAATCACCAAAGTTTTACATCAAATATATACTTATAAAAGATGTCTAAAATTCCGAAAACCAACTCCCTTTATTGTATAAAACACGGGTAAAGAAATATAGATAAATGGAAGTTAAAAACTCAAATTGGGGCCTAATTTATTTTCTTATGATAGACCTTTATAGATTTTTTCTTACCTACAATTTGATATATTATATAAATTTTTACTATAAATAGTGAGATATAATAATTTTAAAATTTTACAGATTCGAAAGTCACAATTTTTAGCATCTTTGAGGCCCTGTATGGAACTAAGTGTGCTAGCAAGGTTAAAACAATTCTAGAAATATTTAACAATTTTAAAGGTGGCGGCCGAAAACGTGCCTTTTTGATTGATTTGACTTGGAATGGCCCTATAAATAATTGTTTTACTTAATTTTATCCTGAATTAAGTGGGACTGCTAACCACCATTTCAATTTTTTAATTTTATTTATTATTTCATCTGAAAACATTTTTTATTAAAAGGGTCATATACAGCTTAAAATTTTACCAAGATGGATAAGAGAGGATTACAAAAACAACCATTATAATAATCAATCTCTAATTTCATTGGATAATGCATCAGGATACTAAATTGGGAAATAACAGTAGCCAAGATTTTAGATAAATTTTTAATTGTAAGCTTTTTATTTAATAAAATATCAAGTTATTTCATGGCTTATCTATATAAAGTTTTTCAAAAATTCCTGACTGGGTCTCCTGAAGCATGATATCTGTAATTGCAAGAAAATAATATATTGAGGTAAAAAAAATATGATATAAATGATATTTTTAAATCTAAATATGTATCTCTAATTAAAATATATATTAACAAATAATTTAGCAACTTTTTATTCTCTCCAATTACAACACCTATCATATTCGCTTTTCATAATTTAGCTAATAAAATAAAAAATACAAACGCTTGAATCTTGGGAATTCTTATGTCAGAATATACAATTACAATTTTTTTTCCTTCTTTTTAATTAGCATATATATATATTTTTTAAATATTTTTCATTTAGTTTGGCACAAATTTACATAGGATTAGGGTCATTCCATGTCAAATCGATCACGATCCTCTTGAATCCTTGGGATTTAGGAAAAGTTCTGTATACAAAGGTAAATGTAACTAAAGTAGTGTTCAAATTTTAATATCCTAGCTCATATATTTTTGGGGATATCAAGAATAATGTATAAAGTCACCTATTTTTACGCTTATCATGTTGTAAATATTTTATTTATTTTTTAATATGATGGATTTTTAACCACATTTCTGAGTTTAAAATTCTTGTAAAAAATAATATGTTTCTTCGATTTTTATAAAATTTTAAGCAAGTGTCAGTAGGACCAATCTCTATCTGTATAAAAAAAATTAGAATGCCAATTATTCGCTTTCATAAAATAAAATCAATAGATAGCATGTTCTTATCAATAAAATGAAATAGTACACAAATGTGTTATGTAGAATCTTTACTATAATAAGAATATCTTCAATGAAGACGAAAACTTGGCATATTAATTTTTTTTAATATACAGATTTTGGTCGTGACATTTGTTTAAAATTTTATAAAAATTGAGGAAACCTATTTCCTTTACAAAGATTTACTTAAAAAAGAGGTTACATATTGACCTTTGATATTTCCAAAAGTTGAGCTAGGAATGCTTAATTGATACACTGTTTTAGTTATGTGTACCTTAGTTTGTATATAAAATTTCATCCAAATTCGAAGGGATCCCGTAAAAATCATGTTTCTTTGATCAATTTGACTGGAATGACTTTATATTTGAATCTTTTTTGAAAATAACTAAGTACATAAGGTTAAATTTCGACATAATAATATACAATTTATAATTACAATTTGTTTTTATAAAAATATGCAATTATCTTAATTAAATAAACAGGTAGTATCTACTATATATAGTGTACTTTAATTCTAAAAGCTTATTTATTCAAAATTTAATATTAAATATTTATTATGCATTTGCATATAATGTAACATGTGTTTTAAAAGTATGTCTTTACATACCTTGTTAATATTTAAGACCGTTTTCTGTTTTATTTTTTAAAATTCAAAGTTAGAAAAATAAAGAATGCAGGAAAAATATAAGCCTATTATGCAAAAATTTGAGGGCCCGCCGTCAATGTTTCTTTTAATTTTCTCATAAAGAGATGAGAGTAATAATTAAAGGCCACCAAACTGAAAAAAGCATTGAGGGAAGGAAATATGCTCTCAGCTCAAAATCAGGAATACTAAAGAGCTTAATGAAGATTTTGAACATAAAATGGTTTCTTACATGAGTTTTCATATATCTCACAAAATCCTTATTAGTTAACGGGATATTCACAAGAGTGGTATTAAAGATAGAGGGAATTCCGATAGTCGAAAAAAGATCGTGTTTCATGCGCGTCAAAAATTGGTTAACGCGTTGGTCTCCATATCTATTAAATAAAACATAAGGGTAATATTATTAGATGGAATTTTATTCATTCGTGCTGTTATATAATCTTTCATTTATAATCTATTTGTAATATTTTATGGTTAAACAGAGTCAAGTCCTAAAAATAAAAGTATATATTTAATTTTCCAAATTTTTTTTAAATGAAAAGTGCAATTTTATATGTAAATAATTAAGATAACCTGGGATAAAACAAACCAATCACGTGAATCATACGAGCCAATGAGGTGCGAGAACGAGGATCAAATTTGACTCGTCGTGGAACTTCTTGAGTTAACATGTTGTAGAGTGCGTACTCGAGATCTTCAACAAATACACAATTGTAATGGCCTCTTGATGTATTATTTAAAAGAACCATTTTTATTTATTATCTATATATGGAAAGGACAGTGTTTAAAACATGGAAATGTATTTTATATATTGTAAGTGGCCGTTACTCAAATTTGGTATTTTGATTGATGATAGTGTCCACTTCGTTAATATATTGAGCTGATGTTGTGGTTGGGGATCGAGTGGAAGATTTAGTTGCAATCGTAGATTTTAAGTAATTGACTATATTAAGATCGTTTATTAGTTGACGTGGCTCATAAGTTGAGCTATTGCTGTTAATTAACAAACAAACAAAAAGATCGTAAATGAATTTGGAAATTGCGTGATTGGCATTTAGTTCTAATTTAATGAATAAATAGAGAAAGGCGTTAACTTGATATACAGATTGCCTCTATTATTATAGACTTTATCAAATTGTTATATTTTTAGTAAAAACATTCCTTTTAAATAAAATTAAAATATACGTAAAAAGAAGAAATTTGGCTTTATTTGGTTTGGCAAACAACTTAACCAGCAAAGCTCCATCGCCGTCCCTAGGAGGAATTTGATCCTCATTGTCAGTTACAATATTTCTCTTGATTAGGAATCGATGTAAGACATTGTTATAATTTTCGAAATAATCATCTGTCATATTTTTGTCGACAGAGATTCGAATTTGGATAATCAAAGATTTGAGGTGTTGCGAAGTGAGCCCTGTGTATTTGGATAAGATTTCGAGATATTGGAGTGCCGTGATAGGAGATATTCGGAAAAAAGAAACCCTGTTTTTGACTAGAAGGCCGTTCATATCTAAAATGATCTGAATTTAATATTAAAATGACTTTTATCAAACTCTTTATAATGCAATGTGGGATATTATTGGATTGGGTTAATTATCTGTACATAATGGTTTCTATTTGTATTGATAGGGCAAAGTCAAGGTGAGATTAAAGTATTATAAATATAAAATCCGGATATTAGATAACCAAGTTTTTTCAGTAGTTTAATTTTAAAACAATATTCAAAAAATTTGATTTATATAGAAAAGATACCAATTTCCTAGTAAACCTTTTAGATTTTTATATATTCAAAATGTATATACGGTCTTGGTAAAACGTCTTATCAGGCAATTTAAAAAAAATATGCGAACACGCGTATTTTGTAAAAATAATGCGTTTTTATTGATGCACGTAATAAAATGTGCAAATATTTGATATCTGTTTATATTGTTTACAAAAATTTGCGAATTTTAATTTCTAGCGAATTTTAATTTCTAGCGAAGACAAAAGCGCATCCTTGAACCATGAGATTAGGCAAATGCATTGGGATTTTATTTGCATAGATATTTTCTAGTGTTGTTAAAGAACTTGTTTATTTTTACAAAATAATAACTGAAACTAGTGTTAAATTTTTTGGATGGTAACTGAAAAAATAACTAGTTACTTTTTAATATATTTTTATAAATCTTAAATAAATATATTCCGATAATTATTAATATTTAATATTTTATAAGAAATTAAATGTATTAATTTAAAATTTTGTTTAAATGTCTGATTCTGTATGTGCGCCTTTTTTTATATGTAATATTGAATTAATAATTGATCAGACTATCAGACAGCAGAATATAATATGAATTCTGACTCGTCATTTGATGAGGATGACATTCAAAATATTCAATGATGAAATAAAAATTGTACCATCCTCTTCTACAACTATTACCAAAACAACGTTAAATAAAAAAAATACCTTGGTCAAAGATCGAAAAATATTTTGGATTTAACAAAGAAAAGGCTGGTAGTATAGGCAATATTGTGTTAACTGTCTCCTATGAAAGAGGCACATTTATCTAAGTCACCCAGAGCCAATCTATGGAAGCACATCTCTAAGTTTATTTTCACATAACTAGTCTTAAATAATTATACTAAGTTTTAGTTTCATGTAAAGTAACAAGATCTTTTTTCATATTGAATTATTAATTAAAATAACTTTTTATGAATAATTAATTCTCATATAAAAAAAAATATATTTTTAGAGAAATCATATCATAACCAATCCTTAAAAATAAAGAAAAGTATAGATAATAAGAAAAATCTGAGCCAAACCCGAACCCTTTTTTAAGGTCCTAGTTGTTTTCCTTTTTAAAATATTTTTCCTTTGTAATTTTTTTTAATATTAAACTTTTATTTTATAAAATATGTTAAAAATAATAAAATATAAAAAATATTTAATTTAATTTTAAAGCAAGTTTTATTAAAAATAAGTTGAAAATTAAATTGATAATGTATCAAATATAATATGGATTAAATAAGTATAATAAAAATATTTATAACAATGGTGGCTATTTATAAAGTAAATTAATCATAATATTTCCTAGAATATGTCATATCTAAATTATAATTAAAATAAGGCAAAATTTGTTAAGTAAATTTAGTTTAGATAGTTTTAAATTTAAATAATGTTAAATAATCATAATTTGTAAATGAAAATCAAGGATAGCGAAACATTTCAAATTTAATGATAAGGGAGATTCTGAATGTAGAATATGTGATGTAGTATTATTAGGCCGAGTCATAATAGCAATTTGGAGAGACACTTTAAGAGAAATGACCGAAACAATTTGATGAATATTTGAGTAAAAACGAAAATCGTAGAAATTTCAACTACTATTAATTAAATCTGCTACAAGAAAATATAATATTCATAAAATCGAAAAATATTGTAGATTCTATTCATATTACGACGTCAGAAGATCTGACAAATGGTTTAATAGAGATGGTGATTGTAATAACCGCCCTTTTCAATCATTGAAAACTTGGGATTTAAAAAAATAATTAACCTTATTACTATAGCCTTAGATGTGATTACAAATCGTTCTAAAATTAGAGACTTGATTATAGATGAGTCAAAAATAGTGAGAAAAATAAAGAGAAACAAAAATAAATTAGTGTGTTTAAAAATTGATTCTGCTAAAAGATTAGATAGAATCATTCTGGGAATTTATTAATTATGAGGTAATATTATTGTATTAAGAAATTTGACGATGAAAGAAATAGCTATGGGAGATAATATGAATAAATAATTTTAGGGACCCTGAATAAATTCGGCATTTTATTAAACAACCTGTATACTATAACAACCGAAATGGTGCAAATTTAATAAATTCTATAAAGATTATAATGAATCTGTGGAAAGGGAGAATTGATATGAAATGATATAATATTATAAGAAATGGCGGATCTAGACCAAATGTTGAAAGATTTAACTCCAAAAGTTTTAACATTAAGTGTGCAGCAGGCGTATTACAGTTAGCCATTAATGATTTTAAAGACAAGTTTATAGACTATGTTACAACATCGGAAGTTATTCAAGAGGAAAAAGAATGGGATTCAATAGTTAGCATAAATGATTAAAACCACTTAAGGTGACAACTATGAAACTACAATAGGAGCAAATGTGCCTCTCCTAAAATGCCGTTTAGATTTGGAAAAAATAGACAAAATTTTTCCAATGAGATATTAGGAGATATAAAATTTAGAGAGGAAACTTATAAATAATAATATTCTTCATGCCTCATTGTATTTAGACCCCAAAAACCTATCAGGTAGAGGGTGCTTAAGTTCGTTTAACAGAATTATGGGGAAAATATAAATAAATAAATTAATGAATGCATCAACATAAATTTCAACCATAAATGATCTTGATAATTTTAAAAATTGCTGTTAGAAAAAAATATAATCATATTAACACCACAGCAAGGTGAACAGTTTCCAAAAGCTCATATAAATATTTTCACAAAATAATTATAAGGATGCAAATATTTTATACATCTGAGAAGAGAATTTTAATTTATCCAGATATACGCTGGCGAAAATTAAGGTGTCACAGCAACATAAGTATTAAATATATATTATATAAAACTTAATTATTAGGTTAGCGTTGAACAGTCATTCTCATCATTAAAATATATATTTTCGGACATCGGTAGAAGTTCTCAATGACGATATTTTAGAAGATATATTATGATAATTCGCCTAAATAAAATTTTTAAAATAGAAATACAATATTATCTTTTAAACTGCAAAATCAAGAAATTTAGAAAATATTTGGACTAATCAAAAAAATGTAAAAAAATATAGAAAAACATAAAAATATTTGGCCAAAATCATAAAAATGAAAAAAAATAATATTGTTGATAAACATTTCCTGTTTCTGAACTAAGATTGTAATTAGATAATTGAGCACTTTAATATATAAATAATTATATATATTTACAAATTAAAATCCTCATATCGATATTTTTTTTTCTTTTTAGCTTACACCTTTACGTGGTAAGCTCTTTTAATATCTCTCTCCACTTTATTACTCATTCAATCTCTTTTTACCTAATATATATTTCTGATATCCCACCGGAGTATTCTTATCGATTCCATTTGGATCTTGCACCAAGGTATCGCTATCGAGGCCACTGTCTAGATCTCACACCGAAGTATCAAATCGACAGATATCTCACCGGAGTATTCCTTACACCAATATCAAAATCAATATCGACAGATATCCCACCATAGTATTCTTAGCGATTCTATTGTAAATCTCCCACCTGAGTATCAATCTCGATGGATCTCCCACCGGAGTTTCGTTATCAAGTCCATTGTAGAATAGTAGACACTGTATGAACGGCCCCCGAGTCACCATTATCCTAGAGCTGGCGATCGCTATCATCCTTGAAAGGCCTACAAGTTCAGCTGGCCATCTTCCATTTGGTTTATTGGACAAATTTCCTAGCACCCGGCTGTCCAAGCCTATCGGTGACCAGGGTGGCACTTCTCAGCTCAGAAATTCATCTTATCATATGTCTATCAGTCATCGAAGAAAATGTTGCTTACCAGGATTGAACCTGAAACATTCGGTTTCCAAGCATATATCATAAACCACTAGGTACCCCGGCGATAATGATATATCGATATATAATACTTATTTTAAAAAATATAAAGTAAATATTATATATCGATATATATATATATCATTAAATTAAATATGTAAACATATATTTTAAAGATGCTCAATTATCTAATTGCATTTCCTCAGAAACTGTAAGTTTTTGTCAACATTATATTTTTTTTCATTTTCGTGATTTTGGCAAATATTTTCTATATTTTTTAAAAAAAATTCGTAATTTCGATTAAATATATTCCAAATTTTTTTTTATTTTCGTGATTTTGAACAAAACGTTCAAAATCCATTCTAGATTTTGAGGCAACACGATTGTGGGTATTATATTATATGTTATAATTATGATATTATTTTTATGATCAAGCATACTAAATATAATAAAATAAATTTAAAAAATGACGCTTCTGTTATTTTAGCTAAATTTTAAGTCATTATTTTTCTGGTCTCCAAATCCTAAACCCGAACAGGGATCAGAGATTTTTCACTGAACTCAAACCCTTTCTTTTATAAGGAGAGTTCACAGCAAAAATTTTCGTAATGATGATATATTGAGTTACTGCAACCAATAAGAAGATAATATGTAGATAAACCTTAACTTCAAGAATATTTAAATATGTTATTTAAATGAGAGATATTTTAAGAGAAATATCATTAAAGCACAATTTTGTTGGCACAACAGATGCTTCTGGGTTAACTAATTGCGATTTAAATGACTTCAACGACCTTCCCAGGCACACAAGATGATCTTGTCTAAACTTAGTGGCAACATAAGATGCCAACAAGATCTTTTTAGAAAATGATTATAAGAAAGCATAAAACATTGCCATGTCAAAATGCCAACGTTGTGGAATTTACAAAATAAATCTGGGACAACATTTTAACTAATTAAAAAGAGATTAAATTTTCAATTACCATACCCAGTATAACAAGATTGGGTAAAACTTTTTATTGATAATGAACATATATAGAAAATTTTATACAATCCATCAATAACACATTATGTGATGATTTCCCAGATTTTTTTATTAAATATAATATCATATAAAGTGCTCCCATAGAAAGTTTGTTCCATCTAGGGAGAGAAACGAGCGGGTCTTTTAGAAAATTTTTTAAACCCGAATTTTCATCAAAAAAATATTCAGTGCAAATATATGATATAATGATATTTTATTTTAGAGTAAATATATTCTATTCTCTCTTATTTTTTCAGTGTTATCTTCGTAAATTTTTTAATATTAAATAAAAAAAATGATGCACTAAACAAATATTTATAATGTAACTAGTGATTTTTAAAATATAACTGTAACTAGTTACTTTTCTGAGGATGTAACTAGCGACTAGTTATGTTTCAAAAGTAAATTTTAATAATACTAATATTTTCGCTCTTTATCTAGTAAAAAATATCCACTGGGAAAAGAAAGGAAAAAATTTCATAAATATGTATTTGTAGTGGTGTACCGCGATACCACTTTTTGGAGGCCGATCCGATATTAAATTGATATAGGCCGATTACCGATCCGATATCATATCTAATTTTGTATTCTGTAAAGATATCAATGGTTTTAATTTTTGATATACGATTTATTAATATAACATCTATAATTTAACTGTACCATAACTTATGTCATTTAAATATTTTATAATGATTATATATTTAATATTCAATTTAATTGCAATTCTAAAAGTATATAAAATATTTTTATGTTTAATTACTTTTTTATAACATTAATCTATAATAAACAAATATATTATGAAATTTGAAATAAATAATTAAAATAATATTTAACATTAATATATCGAAGATTTCTTTTTAGAAATACCAAAATTTCAAATTTATCAAAGGTCAGCCTGCGGCGATGATAACTGTCAATATCACCAGCTTCACTAAAAAGAGATTCTGAAAAGATTATCGCATACTTTTATAAACAGAATGCGCAAAAAAAAATAACAATATGGCAGAATGTTTATTAATTAAATATTATTATTAAAAAAATATACATAAAAATGGATTTCGCATTTAATTGTAAAAATAAATGATTTTAAATATAACTTTTTTTTAAATTTTATAACATTTTATTTTTGTTAAAGAAGCCATTTTATATCGGATCAGAAAATTTTATAATATTGGCCGATAACCGATATTTTAAAATATGAGAAATATCGGCCCGATCCGGTATAAAATATCGGTACATCCCTAGTCCGTTTGGTAGTTTCAACATCATGTTCACTGGGAAAAGAATATAATATGCTTTTTTGAAATAATAAGCCCATAATCGAATTTCGAGGGCCATTTTATAGAAGCAAAAAATTAGCTTAGGAATCTTCCGACAAGATTTCAAATTATATGGTCATCACCGTAGGAAAATGGCATTTTAATTAATTATTATTTTCTTTATTTTTTATATATTTATTCTTTAAACTGTTTTCTTTTTTTTAAATTGCTTTATTTTAAAAATTACTTTTTTAAATAATTGAGATTCTAATAAATAATGATCTCTAATCAATAACCAATCATTATCAAATTAATTTTATTCCTTTCGATAGTGATGCATATGTTAACGTCAATGTGTTTTTTATAGGTGGTATTATTTTTTCAACTTAAAATTTTTTTTGAGCACGTTTTTTTAAATTTCATAATCTGAGCTCGGAAATGTATTCCAGCATGTTTGAAAACCTATCTTATATGTTGTAGACAATGTTGCCGTTAAACTAAGCCATTTATAATTTATATAGAAAAGTATAAATTTAAGGCTAGAAAATGCTTTTTCTACGGATATATGCGTAGCTGGAACTGCTAAAAATGAATATCAATTATATTAAGTTCAAAAGTTCGTAGCAAAATTGTTTGAAATTCATAGCGTAGTGTAGGCACAAACATGATAGAATATATTTAACACATTCAGATTTTTTAATTTAAAAAAACGCATTCAAAAAATGATTTAAAGATGAATTGCCGTTAAAAACACATTGACGCTAACACATATAATGACTTTATTTCAGGATGTATTTAAAATCAGACTTTTTAAATAAGGGTGGATTTCATATGACCAAATACTTGAGGATTTATGACTGCATTTTTAAACAGTCTAATATTTATTCATATTAAAAAGGAATAGCTTCAAGTCTGAAAATGTAAATTTTAAACATTATACAAACATAAAAAGATTAAATTTACTTTAAAATATTAGGTCTCATTAGAAAATAGGCATGGTTACAACTACAAGCATAACATAGATGAGGATAATAACTATAAATTCTGATTTTAGGAATACTTTAACTCATATAATGAGCTCATATATTTCTTTTTGAATGAAGGTTTTATTTTGATTTAAAACTAATAGTTTAGAGGTAGAAAGTGTAAATTTAGAAATAATTATTTTGAGCTCTAAGTATCCTAGTGAAAGTAGTACACTAAAAAATAATATTCAAGCATATTAAGTCAATAGCCAATACTATGTACAATTTCTAATGAGAAGCGAAAAATATTGACAAAATAATATACCAAAAGGTTATAATTATCAACCTTAAGAAATCTGTTAAAGATATTCGTTTTGATCGCAAAATCCTTGGATTTAATGCAAAAAAATCATTAAATATATTAGATTGTGTCAAACAATAACTTCCACACCTAATCCTTTTACTAAATAATAATTTTGACAAAAGGTATCTGCGGGTATCAAGTATGAATTTGATAATTATTATGTTTGGTTATTTTTATTTTCACACCCTGTTTCATTTAAATTTATATGATAAAAATGTATAAATTCACCTGAGAACCAAAAGCGCTATCCGATTCCTCGATGATGATTGTTGAGCCATTACGAGCTGAATCCAAATAAAACGATTCCATATAAGACCTGCATGTAAAAAATATATATAATTCTTTGAAAATATGGATAGAAGAGGAGATAATAAACCCCCCCCCTTCCCCTGTAATAACAATCGCCTTGATGAATGTTTATAAAAAAAAGTTAACTTTTATTGTGTTTAATATTAGATTGGACCCAACCGGGCTGATGGCCCCACAGTCTGTTCTGTTTATCATTTATATTTTTCTCTTTGTTTGTACAATATTCGTATATTACCATTTATATTTTTCTTTGTTCACTTATACCGAGCCTGATTTGATTTCATCCTCAAAACTGGTTCTAGCCAGTTTTCGAAATGGACAAAGATGAAATTAATATTTTTTTATTATTGTTTGACTGAAAAAAGGGAACTATATAAAGACCACGGAAAATGAATTGTGATTCATAAAATTTTGATTTTATTTTATTTATATGATATGAAATGGATGTTTTACTGTTTGATAACCAATTAAAATAAATTCGTGTTTTATTAATTCTTCGACTTAGTCCCTGTGATTCCACGACGAAATGATATCCAAATCCGGCTCCCTCGGACTTAACGGTCCGACAGTCCAGTTGTCTTAGAAAAAGACCTGATTAAGTGCAAACATTACTTGAACTCTAAAATTTATAAAAGGGTTGAGGTTTGGGTTCAGTAAAATCTCGAGGGTTCGAGTTCTCAGCCCTCTAACTTGAAATCGAAAAATTTAAGGAAACACAATAATAAAAGATAAGCCAATTCGTTAAGCTGAGGATCTGTATATTTCATCGTCAGTCTCATCATTAAAAACAAAATTAGAACATCATGAGGTTTAAGTTTGATAATCAATATCATTTCATGATATAATTATAAATAATATTTTGAGATCCTCAATATCAGACAGTATATTTAAAAAGTTATATATTTTAAAACCCTTTTTTATAAAATATATTTCTAATCCCATCCAGTTCTCCCGTTGAGAACATATTTAAGCGAAGAAAGATTTATGAGTGTTCTGGGACTAAGCGAGTAGCCTTACAGATATGATTATTATTAGGGCGCTAGCATATTTTAAAATTTTATAAAAAAAATATTATTAAAAAAATATCTCTTGTCTTTATCATATTCTTTTTACACTTATTAATAGAATTTCCTGAGGCCATAATTTGTAGGTATATCTTGTCATTATGGTGAATCTACTATCCTTATTATTTGATGTCACCTATGTGGTAAAAATAAGGATGTGATGTAAAAAAAAAGAAATATATATCTCTTCAATAATTTCATTCTTTTTTAGTGACCGCCAAAAATCGTCATAAACATCTGTGATTAGTCTTTTTATTTAGACCAAGATACTGAGCCCATCTTTTATACCATGAGGAAAAGAAAGTATAAAAATAAAATTTATATACCACCTGTATAAGGTTATCACAATAACCAAAGTAAACAAGGAGTAAAGTGTATCAAAGTTCACTAAAATAGTTTTCTCTACTTTAGAAGAACTAAGAGTATTGGAAAAGATTTCCATTTTACAAAAATTTATATGTAAATAAAATTATTTAACTTGTAAAAATTGATAAGAACATATATATCAACTCAAGTAATTTATTTGCAAATAAATTAAAAAATATGGAAATGTTTTCCATCAACTGTACTGTAATAACAATAATAGATCCCAAAACAGTGGCAGGACTAAAATTAAAAATGGCTATCAAAATTTTTGATTAAATAGATATAAAGGTAATAAACATTCATGTGAATATCAACACCCAAAAAAATCACTTCTCAACAATGTTAATATTATATTTTTACAGGAAATAAGAAAACAATTGTAATTTTTGGAAATGACTAAAATACGCGCCCCCTATTAAAGAAGCTTAATTAAATTATATTAATATAGAATCGTATATTTAACGATATAAGATGTATTAGAAAATGTTTTCTTATTTTTAAAAAATGGTAACATGAAATTTTTTAAAAATAATTTTCTTACATAAAATATGCGCCCATCAAAGAAGCTCAATCTATAAAAAGTGAATGCAGAATCATATAGCTTATTAAAAGGAATCAAAAAATGTTAATATTATATTTTAAAACTTTTAATAACTTAGTGGGCTTTTGAAAAACACATATTTTTTTGATTAAACTATGCGCCCCTACGCCCCCCCCATCAAAGAAGCTTAATTATAAAAAATTAAAGCATAATCATATTAAACTCATTAAAAATAATCAAAAAATGTTTATTTAGTTTATATTATAACTTAGTGGGCTTTTGAAAAAAACAATTTATTTCTTCTTTTTTTAACTAAACCATGCGTAATGAGTTTAATATGATTATGCTTTAATTTTTTTTTAAATAATGTATATTCACCTAGGGCGCGTAGTTTAGTCAATAAAAGAAGAAATAAAGTGTTTTTTTAAAGCCCACTAAGTTATAATAATTTATAAACTTAATATTAACATATTTGATTTCTTTTAATGAGTTTAATATGATTATGCTTCAATTTTTTATGAAATAAGCATCTATGGTGTAGTTTAAAAAAAAATTTTGTTCGATAATTAAAATTTTTTTATAAACATGATTCTGTATTCATTTTTTAAAAATAATGTATATTTATGGGGGGGGGGGGGGGGTAGTTTAGTCAAAAAATGAAGAAATAAAGTGTTTTTCACAAGCCCACTAAGTTATAAATAATTTATAAACTTAAACATTTTTTGATTCTTTTAATAAGTTTAATATGATTATGCTTAAATTTTTTATGAATTAAGCTTCTTTGATAGGGGGGGGGGCATGGATTAGTCAAAAAAATGTGTTTTGTCAAAAGCCCACTAAGTTATAAAAAGTTTTAAAATATAATATAACATTTTTTGATTCCTTTTAATAAGCTATTCTGCGTTCATTTTTATAAATTAAGCCTCTTTGATAGGGGGCACGTATTTTAGTCAAGTAAAAAAAAATCATTTTTTAAAAATTTCACTGTTGCCATATACCATTTTTTTTAAATAAAAAAAAACATTTTCTAACACATCTTATAAAGCTAAATAAGATTCTATATTAATATAATTTAAATTAAGCTTCTTTAATAGGGCACATATTTTAGTCATGCACAAATTTTTTAATTTTTTTTTTATATTTTCTAATGTATAATTTTAAGGGCTATAAAAATATATAATTTGTAGCTCTATCTTAAGTATATTATTTTTAAAAAAGATTTAATTAAATCATATGATTTTTGACTAGGCATAAATCTTTGGATTTAGTTGATCTATCGCTATAAAATTTTGATTTTATTAAAATTTATAATATAAATAACCAATATGACAACTTTCATCATTTTAAGATGATTGCCTGAAACACTGATTGATTTGTAGTAGAATGACCCCAAAACAACTATAACAATTTTTAATATTTTAAATTTTTGAGTTAACCTTTATATAAAAATTATTTGGAAGTAGAGCAATATTTAGGAATTGTAACACTTCTTATACAAATAAGCCTTTTTTTAGTCCAAGCTCCAAACTTTAATAAAAATATGAGTAAAAAAAATTTTCAAATAATGATATATATTTTTAGAAAAATTATGCAATTGAATCCCCAGAAAAATTAATCTTAAATCATCCAATAAATTGTTAAAATCAAAATAAAACCAGGTCAAAATATGTATACATAAATTAGAACCAATCATTTTAAAATTTATATGATCACAACAATATCAAAATATAATTTTATATAATTTATCAACCTATCTCCTTTAACTTCTAAAAAATTTGGCCATTTCAATGTATTGTTCTTATCATTAATCATAACCCTTTTTAACTGTTGAATGACCTCCATTTTAAGATCATCATAATGTGCAGGTACAATTGTTGATATAGGTAAAATGGTAGTACTAGCAAATGGTGGGAAAAACTAATATTAAAAAAAAGATACATGAAATACAATTCAATTAATATCTTGATGTTAGACATTTATATATTTAGCATAGCTTACAAAGAGGGCTGGAAAATTAAGAACTCCAAATTGTTGACATATATTAGTAGTATCAATATTATCACCACAATTTATTGCCCCCAGCCTTAAGACATCTGCCCATTCTATAAAATTTAATATTAGAGTTAACTAAACATAAAAATCCCAAAAACCTTTTGTTTCATCAGCAAGACGTTTCCATACTTTTGAATATTGTTTACAATGAGGGCAATAATGAAGATACCATTTTATATACCATGCATATGGCTTATTGAAAATTAAGGTATCTACATTTGAATCATCAAATTCGATTACATTATTAACACCATTATATAATGATAAGCTTTTATCGCAATTGGCATTTAGAAAATTAAAGAGTAACAAGTAAAAAAAATTGTATGAAAAACCCATGTCATTAAAATAATCGGAATGGGATGGGTGAAGAATAGAAAATGCCCCACCTAGCATAAAACAAAAGGAATTATAATAATGAAAAAAAAATTTTAGAATATAAAAAAAGTTTTCTATTTTTTGTAAAAATAATTTTGTTGAGCAAAACTTCTAGTATTTCGAGCAATCATTATGAGCATTCAGGGGGTGGGCAAGTTTCAAAAAAATGTGCTATTTCCAGTTCAATTTTATTAGCCTCATTATTTTTAGAAGGTATATTATTGAAATAAAAATAGTTACTGGTCCAAATGCATTAACCCTGTCCTTAAAATAGGCATGTGCTTCATCAAGCAACACGATTTTGCAATTTTGTTTTATCATCATTATCAATTAATGTCGTAAACGTTTTTATAAAAACATGGACCAAAGCGTGGGAATATATATGACAATTTATGAATCATAGGCTATTAGATATTTTACATTGACTCCACATAATATTATCATTGGGAGTGGGACAGTGAAGTCTTAGCATATAGGGAAGATTTAAGTGTTAAAACCCAAAAGTTGAATAAGCTATATATTATATTGAATCTTGAATCAAAGATAATTGTTTTCAGCGCTAGACTTTAATATTGTTCTTTCCAGATTCTCTTTCATGGTTGTTTTTTGAAGCTTCTAAAGCATTAATTAAACAATGTAAAAAGACTACAAGTAGATAGATTGAGAAATAAAGATCGATATTACATTATAAATATTGATGATATTTTTGTAGGTAATATAAATCCGAGTATATTTGATATTTAAGTAAATTGTCTTTTGTATCATATTTTATCAATCTTATAAATTTAGTCACACCCTTAAAAAAATATCTTTATTCCTTATTTATTCAACACGATTTTTAAAAAATATTTACTCAAATAACTTATTATATAATTTTCTTATATAATCGGATTCAAAGTCACCTTAAACCTAAAGTGCTAAAATTGAGAAATATTGTAAATTATAAGATTTATAATGTTGAAAATTTAAAGACTAAATTAAACATAACAATAAGTAAAGCAAGTTATACTGTTGTATATAATATAATATTTTATTATATGAATTGATTAAATGAAACTTGTACTTATATAAATATATAATAGTGAATTGTTTGAATTCGCAAATTATGTTAATCAATTTAAATTGAAACTTTTTGTCCTGAGCGTTTTCTTTGTAATAAATAAATAAAAGTTTAATATCTAATTGTAGTAAAGAAGTAATCTATTGTAATATTTTATCATATTATATTTGCCAGTTATATATGATTATATATAATTAATATAATAGGTGTTGTTTAACTTCCTAATGTATTATGTACACACCCATCCATTAACGTGTAATTATATATCGCCATTTGTAATTAAGTACACCTTATGGTTAAATTATACTGAATAAAATGTCAATGAAAAATGATACTTATTGTGATTGAATTATAGAAATAAATAAATGTAAGTTAAAGTGGCGACGACGAGGATTCTAATTAAAACAAGTAAGAAAATAGTTATTAATTTTATAAATTATGCCTCAATCCAAAAATACTAGTATAATTGATAAGTTAGAAAAATATCAAATTAATGGGTCTATACAACGTTGGTTCCAATTTTGGGACGCAACGTTAAGACTAAAGAACTGGACATTAACCGATCAAGAAAATAAGGACCTGTTCATAATGAGTTTTGGCTCTGAGGGCATTGACATTCTCGAACAATATTTATTTTCTGAAACCATTCTAACGACTAAATTTGATAAGATAGGGAGTGTCTCGCTACATATTTTTGAGAAGAATAAAACCATTTTCGGTAGTAGATTAGACTTCATAAGGTTAATTAGGAATGAGTATGAACCAATTGGAGAGTTCGCTAATAGAATCAAAATAACTGCGAAAGCGTGTTGTTTTACGCCGTCAGAAGTTGACGGCCGGTTAAGAAATCAATTTGTTGCGGGTATAGATCTACCAGGTCTCAAAGTTGAACTTAAGACTAAATATCCTTTAGCATTGGATGTGAACAAAAAGCCCCTGACGTTCCCGTTTGTGCTAGATAGGCCACGGCAACAGAAAATGCTCAAAACGAAATGACTATCAAGAAAGACTTGGTAAATAGTGTCAGACCGCTAGATTGCAAACATAAAATGCCTAATTCACAAGAGCGTGTTAAGAGAGACAATAAATATAGGAAGCCTAATAACAAGTTTTACGATAATAAATGTAAGAATTGTACCGGCTGGCATGAAAGATATTTAAGCCCAGCTAAAGACAAAACATGTTTTAAGTGTCAAAGAACGGGACATTTCGTAGCATGTTGCTGTAGTAAGCCTGTATATCGAAATTTAAACTCAGTGAAACCACATTTTCACTCAAGTGATTCAATTAATAATCTCTGGACAAGGGGATTAAATAAAAGGGCAAAGGTCACAGCCAAAATAAATGGACTTTGTGTCACTTTTGATTATGATACAGGAGCACAAGCCTCAATTATAGGATTATATATTTAGGAGAAAATTGGCAAACCACTAACATCTTCCACAAACCCATTAGCAGCCTATGGAGATAAGCCTTTGGATCTTATGGGTGAAGCCATGATTCGTGTGCAAGTGTGGAAGGAAATTCGCAATTTATCAGTTATTATTATAGAGTCAAATGACCTACCTCTGTTTGGATTGCCATGGATTTTAGCATTTGGGTTTGAGTTACCGAGACAGGTAAGCATACAACAGGTTCTCAAAATGAATAGAAAAACAATAACATCAAGTTGCCACCAAACCAACGTGCCCCGATGGGCCGCTCGAATACAATCGGTGCCCCGCGGGCCGAAGCCCCGATGGGCCGTTCGAATACAATCGATACTCACAGGAATCGAGGATGTCACTAACGGAAAACTCAATGGGGCATTTGTTAGCTAAACAAGTTAAAGCTGTTTTTAACGGCAAACCAGGGTTGATTCGTAATTTCGCCGTGCGACTCCAATTAAAAGATACGGCTGTTCCAAAATCGTTTCCAGCTCATCGAGTGCCATTTCCGTTACGCAGAGCGGTTGAACTAGAACTGGATCGCCTTGTATCTGCGGAGATTTTGGAGCCCATCAATTCCTCTATAACTAGGGTGCAGTGACGTAGCTATGGGGGTGGTTTTCGGGTTTGGACCCCTCCCAGAGCAATTTTAGATTATACGTTCAAAAGACTTAAAAGTGACTTTATATCAAATAAATACAATATTTATATTTTTCTGATTTTGATGTCTGTGGAAAGATATTATATTACTATTGAAGTTATTCTGGATAGTATTATTATAAAGTCTTTGAGAATAATCTACTAAATTATAATAACATATTATTTATGCATTTAAATAATATATTTATTATATATTATCGAAGATATGGTTATGATTTTAGGATAAACCTGGCCGAACACCCCCCCCCAGGTTTTTATATGTATGGACCCCCTCTAAGGAAAATTCCTAGCTACGCCACTTAGGGTGCCATGGGCAACCCCAACAGTAAATGTCAGGAAAAACAATGGCGAGATTTGTATTTGCACAGATTTCAAGGTGAGTTTAAATCCCCATCTATTATATGATCATCACGTTATTCCTATGCTGGCTGACTTATTGGTTAAGATTAAAGGGGAGAACCGTTTTATGGTGATAGATTTAAAGGACGCGTATCTACAAATGGCCGTTGAGCCAGAGTCCATAGAATATTTTATCATCTCAACACATAAAGGATATTTTCGATACCGAAGGATGCAGGAGCGTCTATAGCCTTCACAATCTCAGGGGGCTCAACTAAAAAAAATTTATGGGGGCGAAGCCCTCCATACCCCCAATTTGCGGGCCTTTGGTCCGCTTTTGCCTGGCCTTCGGCCGGGTTTTATATTAATATATTATACTTTTTTAAAATTTGCTAACTCTGAACAATTATTCTGATTTTCATATTTTGTCATTTATTATATTATGCATAAATTGGCATATAAAAAATGACATAATGCAATAATATAATTCTTAGCAACTACATTGACAAAAGGTTATCAAACTAGTATAGCTCTCTGTTACCATTTTAGACAATTTTTTATAGAAAGGACTAATAAGGAAAATTTATTGGCCTAAACCCAATCAACAATTTTTGAAGGAGAGAGTATAAATGACCAATCTAAATCATAAAACTATATGGTGGTTAGAGCTTCCTCTTAGAAGACATGATGGAAGCTAGATAAGCAATCGAGAAAATTATTGTGAAAATTTCTAAAAGATTATCTTCCATTTTAAATGATAGATAAACGACTACACAGCTGACCATTATTGTTTATCTAAAATATGCAATTATATGCTCTCAGCCGTATAGTAATAATCTTAAATTACATAGCAACACAAATAATAGATGCTGGTTAATTTGCAGTAATAGCCATGACACTCATGATGTAAACAAATATCAGAATATATATGTTGGATAAATTGATAAAATAAAAACACTATAAATCTTTGGAAGAAATAATTATGCAAATATATTGAAGCCTGGAGTTATTTATACGGCAATGCCATATTAGAAATGAAACATTTTCTAACTATAAAATAAGGACCAGAATGATTTGATGAAACAATTAAGATTTTACATATTGTCGCACCACCATGATATATTATATCTTAAATTAATAGTAGTTTGTAATAATATCAAAAATATACTTGTATTAAAAATTTAACTCAAGACTGTTTTTCGAAAAAGAAAAAAATAGCTTTCCTAAAAACACGTAAAAAAAGAGAAGAAAATATATCAAATTTATTTTATCTATTGCAGGATGAATAATAAAATATTTAATTTTTAAAATTATTTATATCTAAATAGATGGCGTTAAATACTTGAATGCAATTTGTTATCATAATTTGTTATCATATTTATTACCAAAACCATTTATTATCAAAACCATTTATTATCAAAACCATTTATTATCAAAACCATTTATTATCAAAACCATTTATTATCAAAACCATTTATTATCAAAACCATTTATTATCAAAACCATTTATTATCAAAACCATTTATTATCAAAACCATTTTTTAGTAAAATTTAATAGTAAAATTTATTATAATATTAACTGTAATATATTATATAACTGTCAAATACGTCTATAAAAGTGGCATTATATCTAATATTTTATAAACAACTGTATAGTAGAGGATTATAAACTATATCTACTACCTTGAAAATATTTTTAAGGTATGATAATAAAATTTAATAAATATACAGTTGTTTAGTCATTTTGAACTCGGCTAATTACAATATTAAATTTGTTAATTTTCAAATAATATATGATTATATATATTTAATTAGGGTTAAATAATAATTTAAATAATAAAAGTCAATTAAACTTCAACTGTTAAGTTAAAGCTAAATTAATATTTAGTGAGTTATTGATATTGTATTTTTTAATACAGAATTTGATTGCAAGCTGACATAGTGAAAATATAATTTATATGTATTAATCTAATCTAATAATTAAAATAATATTCATTTAATAAAAATTTAAATATTATTTTCTAAATAATAAAATTATATCTATATATTACTTAATGGAATTATAAAAGAAATCATTCAGTTGGCAATCAAAAAAATTTATTTTTAGTTCAAGGGGATATTAAGAAGCCATTAAAAAAAAATTTTTTGCTTCAAGGGGCTATTCAAATTTTTCAGGGGGCTCGAGCCCCTGCGCACTCCCCCCCCCCTAGCGACGCCACTGAAAGGATGCCGTTTGAACTTTCATGCGCACCAACTATTTTCCAGCGTTACATGGACAATGTTTTGAAAGATTGCCCGATGACTGGAGTGTATTTGGACGATGTAATTATCTCCGGCAAAAATGACGCCGAACATCTGGCTAATTTAAAAATAGTACTCGATAGGCTGCAGAAAGAGGCCTCAAAGCTAAATTTAAAAAAGTCCAATTTCTACGGAAATCTGTTTCGTTTTTAGGTATCGTTATCGACCAAAATGGGATACATACAAGCGAAGAGAAAGTTAAAGCAATCCAGGCCGCACCTAACCACAAGAATGTTCATCAGTTACGTTAATTTCTTGGACTTGTCACGTATCATGAACGGTTCATTACCAAGAAAAATTCCACAACTTTATCTGCGGTCGAAAATTTATACTTCGGACAGACCATAAACCCTTGGAACGGTTGTTCGGAGAAAATAGGGATCTGCCAAAGATATCGAACAATCGCTGACACGTTGGGCCTGGAAGATGGACGCTTACAACTTTAGCGTGGATTATAAATCTGGTCGTGAGAAAGTTATAGCAGACTCCTTATCTAGGCTACCGCTCCACGATATCCTACCTAATCGGGATACCAAGCATGCATTGGCGATTCGGAACGTAAACCTAGAGGATATGCAGGTCCTATAAGGAAATCTGCCCAAGAATTCAATTAAAAATCCAATACTAAAGTGAGTGGCACAACATATTGAGCAAGGGTGGAGAGGCTTTAATCGGAAAGAAGAACCGGAGCTAGCAATCTTTCACACCCAACGAGAGGAATTAACAGTAGACAGGGGAATAGTTGAATGAAATGGTAGATTGATAATCCCTACGAAACTTAGGAATTGTTGGAAACACTACATCAGGGATCCGGGAATAAACGCGATGAAATCTATTTTTTCGGTTGTATTGTTGGTGGCCGAAATGCGAAGAGGACATAGAACGGTATATAAAGCTGTGTGATGTCAAAAAAATCGACCAAACATAATGGAGTTACCACTATACTCATGGAATTGTACCAAAGAGCCATGGGAGCTTATACATCTAGATTTTGCGGGACCGGTTAACACTTTATTGACACTTTATATTAGCTAGTGGGAGTAGGTTCAAACCTAAAATGGGCTGAGGTAGACCTGATGATAAACACATCGGCAAGGAGATGATAACGAGATTAAAGAAGTGGTTTGCTACCTTTATGGTACCTAAAAGCATTGTAACGGATAATGGACCTCAATTTATTTCAATAGAATTAAAGCGATTTGTGAAGAAAACAACATTTGCCATATTCGCTCAACGCCGTACCACCCGAAGACAAATGGGCAGGCGGAACGAACCATTCGAACCTTAAAAGGGAGGTATTATGCCAGTCGAGAATCAATAAATGACCCGCAAGAGGCGTTGACTCAAACGGTAGCAGCGTATAGGCTGGGAGAACATAGTTCGACGGGTAGGTCACCAGCGAAGATTATGTTCGGTCGTCAAATAAGAACTAATCTAGACTGTGCTAGACCAGAGGTGGGAAAGGAGATTGATAAAGAATGATAAAAAAATCAAGAACGTGATACACATTCTAATTTTAGGGAATTTGACGTTGGTCAGCATGTGTGGGTAAGGAATGAAACCTACTAAGGGTTGGAGAGAAGGGGTGATTCAGGATAGAAAGGGATTATATTCCTATGTAGTCAAGACCACAGATCGTGTAATACGAAAATATGCTGACCAGCTAAGGGACCGTTTGATATCAGATACGACGTAGCGCGTGATCGCTGACAGCGATCGGAGAGAGTGTGATACCCCAAGGCGAGGGCGGACACATAAGCCCCCGAAACGAATGATTGAAGAGATATAGACATCTCTCAATTAACGTAGAGGGAAATGTAGTAAAGAAGTCATCTATTGTAATATTTTATCATATTATATTTGCCAGTTATATATGATTATATATATATATATATATTTACGATTAATATAATAGGTGTTGTTTAACTTCCTAATGTATTATGTACACACCCATCCATTAACGTGTAATTATATATCGCCATTTGTAATTAAGTTGCACCTTATGGTTAAATTATACTGAATAAAATGTCAATGAAAACTGATACTTATTGTGATTGAATTATAGAAATAAATAAATGTAAATAATGGTTCTACCTTCGTTAAACTAATTGCCTCTTATTTATTTCTGCAAGCCATCATTGCTAAAGCTGATTAAAATTGACAAATAATTTTTTGACATTTATAATAATGGTAGCTTAAATTATAGAAACCAAATCTTGGTAGGTCCCACCTTACTTTTCAAACTCTGTTAAAATTCTCTTAAAAAAATTTTATCAAAATGTTATTAAAAAATCTATATTTGCATATCAAAACATAACCGTCCTTGAGTGGTCCTCTTATTGAGATTTGAATATAAATCCAAATGTTATTTTTTTTTAAATTTATTATAATTTAATTATTAAAATTAGGAATTGATAAATTTTCAAACCAGAATAAGGAAAAGGGGTATAACGAATTTTACAATCAATCTTAGATTTTGTAGGAATCTATACAAAAAGATCTTCGCAATTGGGTTATGACTATTTATTAAGTGAGCTGAAGAAATTATTAAATAAAAATATTCTAATATAATTTATTATATAACAAAAGAAATTTAAAACTCTTAGCCCATAAGCGTAGCCAGGGGGGGGCAAGGGAAAATTTCTTACCCCCCTTCAGAAATTTATCACTTTTTGTGAATACCATTTTAAGCTAATAAAAAATATCCCCCTTAGTCTTTCCCCCACTCCCTGACCCCCAAAAATGGGTGCATATAACAAACAATAATTTGAAAGAAAGAATGTAAAAGTTAATATTTTTTTATAAAAATATTCATAATTTATACATTTTTGGAAAAAAGCATTTGTATATAAAAAAAGTGAACCAAAAATGCTTTTTAAGAAATTGAGATAAGTCTTAAGACAAAGGTGAAATGTATTATAATTATTAATAATAGATCCATAAAATTACTAAATAATATAATAAATCAAATATAATTTTTTATAAAGTGAGTAATTTTAATTTATTTATCAAATATAATTATAAAACTATTGATTAAATTAAATTATAAATTAAATAAAAAATTAAAGGACAACAAACAGTGGAATATTATATGTCGTAGATTTACAGTATATCTAATAATATAAATTATCATATGACAATCAAGTAATTTTTACCAATATAGCGAATTATATATTTCACAGAATATAAAATATTGATAAGGACATCAGAAAATATCTTTTAAGACATTGTGAAATAAATAATCTGAAAATTAATTTTTAATATTTTATTTAAAATAATATAGATGGCGTTAAATAATTAAATGTAAATTGTTGCTATATTTATTATCAAGAGCATTTATTAGTAAAATTTGTTAAAATATTAACTGTAATATATTCTCTAACTGTCAAATATGTCTGTAAAAGTGGAATTTTACCTAGTATTTTGTAACTAATTCTATATAATAAAGGAATATCAACTATATGCCTACTTACTTTTTCTAAATAAATTTCTTACACTTGTTTGGAAATTATTACCATGCTTTTATATTAATGTATGTGCAAGTAATTTATTATATTTTATATAAACTAATAAAAATATATTTCCTATTTGTTCCAGGCTATTTTTTAATTCCCCCCCCCCCTCTTAGGAAAATCCTGGATACGCCTATGTCTTAGCCTTTCATAAATTTGCTTTATTGATATTTAGCCAGATAAATATAAGTTAAATGTAATAGCCAAACATGTAAAGTAATATTAGTAGGGCCATCCGTTTGAGTTAAGCACATAATATTGCACCTATCGACCAACCTTCCTTTGCTATTTTATGTAATGAAATGAGTACCCAGCTTCATCCTCTGGTTTTATGTCTTCCTCTTCTACATTGTCACAACATCCTGTATCCGCTATAAGAGCATTTATAGCCCTTAAATCAATTATAAAACCCATTGGAGGCCTAGATGGCAAACATTATTCAAGATATTTGTAAATCTTAATTTATTTGCTAAATGAAATCCTTTGTTTAAGATATAAACATCTTTTGCAATAAAACCATGGAATATGATATACCTGGACCTGTGCGGCATCTAATCTTAGAGGCACAACAAGTTCCTACCGAATTTTGTTTTGACATGGAGGATGCAAAATAGCAGCTCATTTTAGAAATTACCTTAATTTCATTACTTTATGTAGAGTGATACGTAAGAGACTTTCAAAAACCCTTAACACTCTTTGTAGGAAAATTTTTATTTCTTTTTTTGATTTTACTTTCCCAAATGCAAGCTTGTTATGATTCCAAAACTACTTTTATGTTGTATCATTTAATTATTTTATTTAATCTTGGCACTGATTCCTTTATTTAATATTATTAAAAATCTAATCTTGATATGAATATATGGTTTTCATACGATATTACTTTATGAGGCGATTTACCTAATGTTAAGAGTGTGGTTCATTATAATGATTTCCTATCTTCTAGTAATGGACTATCTGTGAATAAAAGTAAATTCGAAATTAACTTCCTTTGACCTCAATTAATTATTATGATATTACTAAGGTTATTGAACGTAGTTGCTTCTCAGAGCTTGAGTAATATATCGGCGGATAATCTCAAATACTTTCAATAACATATTATAAGATTTTAGACGAGTTCATGCAAATCTAGATGAACAAAACATTATTTCCTAATCCTTATCAAAAAGTTTACTTTTACCCAAACTTATCTATGGGTTTAGATGTTATGCTGCCTATCTCAACTATCAAGACTTATTGATTGGGCTTAGAAGAAATACTACATATCTATTTGGTAAGTCAAGAGATGACAAGTATGACTATAAATAATGAGGTTCAATATTCTTTAAAAAAATTGATGGGACAAGAGCAGGGTTGACAGATCCCCCCCCCCCCCCGTCAGTGGGAGACTCCCGCAATCAAAATTTAGTGATCTCAGTTGAAAATTAGCATTCTCACCTACGAAAATGGGTGAACTTGGATTTATATCTCCTCGTTAATTTTTCTATTTATCATACAGAGGCACCGAGTATATATAGTGAAACAACTCATTTCTTTACCAGTAACTAGTGTGGTTTAATAGCTAGTTTCACACGACCACGACCCTGGTTTTTGACCGAAAAGTGAACCAGAACCAATCCAACCAAATGGGTTGATCTAGTCGGCCGCATCCATAGACCCGAGCACCGACATGACTAACCCAAAACCAACTTATTATAAAATTTTATTTTGAATATTTTACTCAATCATATTTTTATGTATAGTGGACGAATATTTCAATATTAGATTAGAATTATTTTGTGATTCCTTTTTAAAAAATTGTTCTCTTCTTATAATCTGAAAGTATAATTTTTATTTTAAACTAGCAACTCGAATCGCGAACTCGAGTTATCGGAAACCCAAATTAAAAACAAGAGGACGAGTAGTTCAATATTCACATAGAAATAATTATCGTATTAAAAAAAAGAATATATTAGATTACTTTTTTTATAAAGCGTTTGATAAATATATTGTATAATTTTTACTTTACACTAAAAAATCGAAATAGAGGACGAGTAATTCAATTCCATATTAATTAAATAATTAACATCGAATTTGAAATAATTATTCTCTAAGACCGGGTAAAATATTTTATGGGAATTTATCGATTTTTAAATATATATATAGGAATTTATCGATTTTTAAATATTTATAATTCATATATCATCAAAAAATGAGGGTAATATATATTTATTAATTAATAATTTTTGGGGTCTGTCTTAAAGTGGTAAAAATTGGCTAAGACTCAAGCCGACTAGATGAGTTGGCTCAAGAGTTGGCATTGGTCAGCTCAGGATTTGGTTCTAGTCGTCCCAATAGTTGGTTCTATAGTTGGCTCGAGTTTAATTTTGAGCCAAAATATATTTATTTGTTATTTATATATAATTCGCTAATGGATATTACGACAACAATTTTGCTTAATATATAATTTCAGGAACCTGTATTATATTTGAGTTTTGTGATATTCATATTTATCTATATTATAATTTTCCGATGTCCTCACTACGTCATCGTGATGTCATGTCATCGCTACGTCATGTCATCGGTACGTATTTATTTTTATTTTTTTTATTTATTTATTTTATACAAACAGATTAATGGAATTTCGAGAATTGATGGTGTACACATACCTAACATGGATTGAGAGATTTGAAAAATCGTCTTTGAATTGATAAAAACAATATTCCCTCAACTTTGTAAATATGAATGAAACTTTCTATTTCATTTTATCCTTTCTTTATTTTTTAGATTACCTTATCAATTTTCATCTCATATTATCAATTACATATTAATGAAATCTCTACAACATACTCAACTTGTAATTTTTGTCAGTACTTACATTACAATTTTTTATACTCATATATTTCTTTCATAACCAATAATTAAGAAGATAACCAAGTATATTCAAATATTTAAATATTCTTATCCTAACCTATTTATAATCTCCAATCCGTATAAATAACTCTTTCTTTATTTTTTTCCCCTCCCTTAATGAATTTATTTATCACTAAATTTTATCATCTCATTCGTTTCTTTTATAATAATTTATACCTTCTTTTTTCCCCCCTTTTTAATCTTATTTTTTAATTACCTTACAATTAATTAATCTTAATACAATTACATTCATCATGTTATTTTTTAACTTTTAGAATATCATAATAGGCTTGATAAGTCCCCCAAAAATTTTTTTTGATGATAGCCCTCCAACTACTAGAAATATGCATCTAATATTGACCCATCTACCGGTTTTACATTATTTTAATGTTTGCTTAATTTCAACAATAGTTTATTTATATTTTTGCCTGATATCTTTATTTGTCTAGGCTAACCCTAATCCCTCAAATTGCTACAAAACATGATGAATCTATTATTAAAGATAAGCAAAGAAAATAATGACTATTAAACAAACGCCTTATCCGTTCTAGAGTTACTGGTAGACAAAATAATAAAGAACTACGCTTGAAATGAACTCATCTGGAGGTTTATTTTGTTTTTTTATCTTATGTTTTATATCTATGTTTATTTTATTTTCACCCAGTTCTCCAAATTATACTACCACCACTACCACAATCCCTATGCTTCCGCCTATTTTTTAACAAATATAAACATTTAATTTTGTACTATCATTCACTTCACTAGGAGTTAATATAAATATTACTTTATCCAATTCTCTGAGAAACTTTCATGAATATTTAGAGGAATGTTCAAACTTGAATGTACAGTACGACCAATTTCATCAACTTTATTAATGAAAATATGCAGTAGTTTTGTCGTGGCCTTTAAAACAATACTTATATCTGTTTTATGGTTGAGTTAACATTGTCGTTCCTGATTCTATTTTATAAGGGGATACCAATGCTGACATTGACAGAAATATCGTTTTGCATGTTCAAACTTGAATGTACAGTATATGGCCAATTTCATCAACTTTATTAATGGAAATATATGCAGTAGTTCTGTCGTGGCCGTTATAACAATACTTACGACCGTTTTGTGGTTGAGTTAACATTGTCGTTCATGATTCTATTTTAGGGGGGATATCAATGCTGACATTGACAGAAATATCGTTTTGCGTTCTTCTTTTACCAGTATCCCAAGGCATATCATCTTTATCAGGACTTAATGTGTTTTGTACACTGCTTAGTTCGTCATCACTTTCATCTACAACCCTAAATGATATAAAATCATACATTAATTATTTCCTCTCCAAACGACCGCCCAGATTTATTTTGTTCGTTTTTCCATCAAAAATTAAAATGTCAACAAGGATTTGCTCTTAATTTTATCAAATACATAATAAATAATCCTCATTATTTTAAAAAAAAATTATCCTAAATTTATATGTCAATAAAAAAAAATATCTTAAAAAATATATAAATAATTTGCATATAAGTTTCATTAGTGTTTAATGGCATTTTTGTAATTTAAATAGACAGCATTTTTTTTTTACTTAACATAAAAAAATATATATCCCTTATCAAATTATTTGACAAATAATTTCAGAAATGCAAGACATACATTAAATTTATATGAAAAACAACAATAACCCTATATAATAAACAACATATTTTTTAGATATAATTTTAATTAATCATATTACAAAAAAAGTATAAAAGTCGGTTATTTTTATTTTATTTCATAATTCTCTAATAAGTGGTTGCCCAGGCCTTCCCAGTTTCTCTTAATACGGAATTTACATGTTTTTTTCCCATATTAGACTAATTGGTAAATCAGATATTTCCCGTTCATGTGATGATATTAAAAATTTAACTATTTCCGAGGCGGGAAAAAATTTTCAAAATTATAATGGGTAGGACTGGGCTTGGAACTTCAAAATTAATATTAGCTTGCACCTGACTTGGTTATATCTTTTACAAATTATCAAGGGTTGGGCTGGGCTTGATAAACTTTTTTAAAATTATAAGATCTTGGATACTTCCTAATTTTGTAAGCTTGAACCTGGCATGACATCTATCGTAAAAAATGAATAAAAATCTCATTCCCCGTCATTTTTGACAGGCTTTCTACTAGTTTATATAAGATTTTGAATTGAATTCGTTATTAATATCTGTGAATAATTATATGTTGTCTTAGAATAAATCAAATATATTTAATGAAATTGTTACAAAGTTGAGGAAAAAAACTCGAAAAAAAAACTCAGGAAAAATAACTGACGTAAAAAACTTCAGGAAAAAAATCTCAAGAAAAAAAACTGCCGGGAAAAATCTGCGGAATAACTTAAAATTAAAAAAAATGGAAATCTTTATTAAACACTATTTAAATGGCAAGTGTATTATATATTAATACATATTTCATTCACTCATTTATACATTCATTTCTCTATTCAGTCATTCCTTAAAAGAAAAAAGGAGTAAATTTTAAATCGGCAGGTTTATTTTCCTTAAGATTTTTTTCTGCAGTTTTTTACAGTTTTTTACCTATCAGGTTATTTCCCGCAATATTTTTTAAATTGAGCTTTGCTTTTTTTTTCACAATCTTTTTTCCCGATTACCCTAAAAAAACCTAGCATAAATATGAATATTTAAGACTATCAGAGAAATTCAGAGTAATCGATACAATGAATTATGTAATTTGTCTTGTATTATATTAGCAGTGCCGGCTAATCAAATTTGTGTGAAAATATGTTTATCAATAATTAAATTTATACTATCTCCTTAAAGAATGTAATTTGAGTGAGATGAATAAATAATTTTAAGTAAATAAATATTGTTCAATATTAAAACTAATATAATAACTGAAAATTATTTGTTATATTTTTAAATTAAATATTACATGATGTGCGTGCAATTAATAAATATGAATGTTTGTTTTATGTAAGTGTTTTTTAATTTAATTTAATGTGCTTCCCTACATACAAAATTTGAGTTAAGGTTTGTATACAGTGTTTAAACCGGTTTTTAGAGGTTCTGATATTTTTATTTTTACGAACCTTAACCTTGAACTATTATTCTTCTGAACCTGAACCCATCCGATATTCGTTTCGCTTCGGGTTCTTGGTTTTTGGAAGTAAAATGCCCAATTAATTAATAAGCTATCATTTTGTTAATAAAATATTTCATAATTTTTATTTCATGATAATGCCAAAATAGTATTATTAAAAAATATTAATTTTTGTAAGGGGCACGCCATGCTCCCCTTCACAACGACAACCCTTCTAGTAACCTGTCCGACCCAGCATATCAAGGATTGGTATTCGACAAAATAAATGGAGTGCATCTCTGATACTATATTAGTCATGAATGGGTTCCTTTTTTTAATCTTTAATATATTTTTGTTTACGCACAATAATTTTGTTTTGTAAGAATGGCGCGAGAATTTGGCTACATTAATTATAAGACTTATGGTGGGTCTTGTTATATTATTTTGAAGTATTATATATATCAATATTATCTTAATTATTATTGTATTATTATTTAATTGTATTTACTGTATAATAAGGGTAAAAATTGTCATTATTTTTATTTGTTCCCTAGAAAATAAAATTTCGTCCTAGAAAATAAAACTTTGTCTTAGAAAATAAAACAAAAGTGTAGAGTGGTTACTAAAGAAAAGTATTCATAAAGGAATAAGGTAAAAATAATAATAATTATTGTCTTAAATATTAATATAATCTGCACTAGTGATGGGCGCTGGCCGTGAAATTACGCGCGACCCATCTATTACGGTTGGTCACGGCATGAGTATGAATAAATTTTAAATTATAAGGCGTAACAGGGCTTGATGGGCCTACGCAAAATTTTTTCCGGGCGTGTTCGGGTGTGAACATAAATTTCCCTTGAATCAAGGAAATTTTAATTTTTAAAATTGTTTTTTTAATAAATATAAATTTGCAATTTAATATTTATAATATATATTTTCTAATTTAATTTAGTTCTTTTTTTTAAAAAAAAATAATTTTTGAAAACAAAAAATCTTCCTCATTTTATGAACATCCGCTGTCATGCCGCCAATTCAGTTTCTTTTTATGTTTAGGTGTTTAAAATTTATACAAATCAAATTTCTTAAGCTTATTTACATATGTATGTTGATCTACTTTCAAGTTTGTTATTATTATATATTATCAGTTTATTAAGACATAAATGTGCCTTAAATACAAAAAATCTTTCTAATCAGACAATATATAATATACTTAAAAGACAAATGTCAGACATATCAAAAGCAGTTTTACACAAAAGTCAGTTATATTTTATTTGTAAAGACCTTCGACCTTTAAATGCTAGAAAGTGAAAGATTTTACAAGCTAGGCCAAGAGTTAATAAATGTTGGTGTTACATATGGACAACAATATAAAAGATATACTTAGCTGAAAAACTTTCATGAATACTATAGCTCCAAAAATATATGATGAAATTAAAATTAAGAATAAAAACATGATCAATAATAATTACTTGTTTTTATCCTCCATTTTTGGATGGATGACTATAAAATTTAAAGTTTTTAAACCATTACAGGACATATCATCAATAATGATTTTGAGTTAAAAACATTTTTTTTGGCCAAAAGGGAAATGGATGAAAAAAAACGTCAATATTAAAAGTGTAGTCTATTCAATTTTAGAAGAATATATAGGTAGAAAATTATTTAAATAAATGTATAGTTGTGAGTGATAACGGAGCAAATCTTATAAGTGCATTCAAAGATGACGAAAGGCTAGTAAATGCCATATATTAAATAATATTATGAATTATATTTTTATCAATTGTTTACCTGAAATAAGCTTAAATATAAAAGGTGTAAAAAAACTAGTATGATATTTTAAACAATTTTCAGTTAATAGCAAGCTAAGCCACACCCAACAGGATGTAATAACGAGATAGAACTTTGTATATATCATGATACAAAGTTTCTTAAAATCATATTTTAAAATTATGGTGTACTTGCTTAGAAGGCAAGAATTGAATTGATTGGCATTGATATTAACATCATACGCTAGTTAGATAAATTTTTATCAATATTTAAAGAATGCTCTATAATCTGAGCGCAGATTCTCGTCCCACAATAAATGAAGTTTATCTATGGAAACAAAAATTAGTAAAATTTTGTTAACCTTCTGACCGTGATACAATAATAATCAATACCTTGAAAAACAAAACAAGATTTCTTTTAAAAGAAAGATTTATTATGCAGCCACTACATAAAGTAGGCTTAATTCTAGATCCGAATTTCAAAAGTCTTAAGTTATTAATAGAAGAAGAAAAAGAAGATATATATATAAAACAACTTTAAAAATGTTAAATGAAATAAAATTAGACGATATGCATAAGTCAATGCCAACTATCATTTATAACTTTCCTAATTCATCCCACACTCATAAAAAACCATATATTTAAAATGAAATATTTAAAGAATTTCTAGATGATTCTGATGATGCATCAACATCTACCGATAAAAGCTGTGTGGATGAGCTTAAAAGATTCATCACTCATAAAATAAATAACAATGACAATATTTTGAAGTTTTGTAAGCAGGTAAATTCATTTCCTTTTTGGAGAAAATTAGCGAGTAAAGTTTTGTCAGCTCTGGCAAGTTCGACTTCTAGTGAAAGGTTATTTTCTGTAGCCAATCGCTTATTAGAGGAAAAGCGTACACAATTGAAATAAAAAAAACATGGAGACTCTTCTTTTTTTAAATAAAAATTCCCATTTATAAATTGTAATCATTTTTTTCTCTTAATATAGATTAAACAATTAGAAAAATTAATTGTATAAATTCAAAAAAATGTAAAATTATAGCAATAAAATTTTGTAAAATTTAAAAACACCGTAAAATTTTCGGGCGTGAATCAAAATACTGCCTTTTGTGAGCGAGCGGGTCAGGTCAAATTTTTTTTAGTGGTAGGCGTAAATGGGCGTGAATTACTTATTGCCACCGTGAGCGGGGGGGGGGAGATGGCATGAATAAAAAATTAGGTCAGCGCCCACCTCAAATCGGCACAACCAATTGGAAAAATATTTACATTCAGAAGAGAGGGGAAGGGTGAAAGGGTCTAATTTTTATAGCCTTAAAATGATATTGACGAAAACTAATGATTTCCCTTCCCTCCCTCACCTTGGCTATGCTTATATTGCCAAAAATATGGCCCAAAAATGATTATAATATATTATAAATTTTTCTCATAAGTAAATTTTTTAAAAGACTTTCACAGTTCCTACTTCAATCTTATTTAAAATTTATATCTATTATTTTATAATATTATGTATATGTGTATTTAATTATTTATATTTTTATTATTATACTTTTATTTATAAATAAAAAAATTTTGCTGACTTTTTAACAATTTTTTTTTTTCTAAATTTTATTTTATTTTAGATAATCTACAATTAATTTTAATTTGTTTTGCGAAATTAATCAATATTTAATTCCAAATTCTGATAGAAAAGGTAAAAAAATATTTTATCCATTTAATTTTTAAACTGGGATCTGGAACATAATTTTTTTTTCCACATGGTTTTGTGAGTTCCGGTTAATTAATTATATATATTATTAAATAAATTATTTTATCTCTTCTTTGACTTACAGATCTGGTCCAGAACTCAACAGAAGCTTTAAAATCCTAAAATTTTAAAAATTTGGACTTCAATATATAAAAAAAAGATATAAACCCCGGTCAGATTAATTAATCTAAACCAATTAACCAATTGGAAAATATATAATGGATTGTTTAATATATTCATTTACTAGTATATTTTCAATTTTCTTTTGAAATAATCAGGCCTGGGCCTTTAAAATTGACTCATTCTAAATAATTTTGGCTGTATTATGTAAATGATTGGAAAATTGAAAGTAGGTTAATGTTCGATACTTCCATAGGGAGTGTTCCAATCGATATTTTATTTATCAAGAAGGTCACATTTGGTTTGCCGCATGCCTAACCTATGCATCTGGGTTCGAATCCAGCAAGGGCCTTTTCTGAAGCCAATTTGATGTGTTCTAGTGTTGTTAAACGGCCCGATTTGGGTCGATTTTTAAAAACGGCTCTTAAGCCTCAAGATTTGGCAAATAGAGGTTCAAACCTTTGCCAGTTATGAGCAAAATCTCTATAATAGGGCCGCTTATAAAAATCGTCACAAATCGGGCCACTTAATCTAACTGAGTGGTTCCGTCCTGGAGGGAGTATATAGAATATCGGAGGCAATTGCGTGATTCTATCTCTCAATGTATCTTAAAATATATATTTTATTTCATTTGATTTAGCAAATTATGTTATATTTATAAAATTGCTATAAGTCGACTTGGCAGTATTTAACATTTACCTTGAAAATGAGAAGAAAGTGACTGTTATCATGTATTTTGATTGGAATAATTAATATTTATTAAAATCAGGCCCGGATAGCGTTTACACTAGGATATGATTTTATTTTGAAAAAAATTTATTATTTGTATAAAATAAATGATCTTATCAGGATTGAGTATGTATTATTATTAGTAGGGGAGACTGTGCGGTTTTCAGAGTACTCAACCCTAATGGTTGACTATATTTTTTTTAATATCGAAACATATAGAACCATAATACTTTTTAATTGCTGTAATTCATCAAAAATAAAATAATAATACAGGTTTTAATTATCCAATAACTATCATATATAAAAGATTAAATCCATTTTGCTTCACAGCTGTTAGCATTCCCTTCCATTACAAACGATCCGGGATAGAAATCACCTTAATGACTTGACCTTTATGGCTTTGATCATTCTTATATCTTTATTATACTTATCAAATAATTTTTGAGGAAGGGTGTATTAATTCGAGAAGAAAAGTAAAAGTGACAATATAGTGATTGTATATAATATTTGTGTATTTGTATAAATAAGCATTGGCCGATGAATTGTTCTACAGTTATGTCGGTTTTCTTCCGTAGGATTTTTTGATTGTTGCTAATTTAACCATTAGGTTCGTCGGAATGTATTGATATTTGTTCTATGTTCGATGTTTTGGTTGCTGGTGTTGATACCTTAAGATTAACGTGGGAGTGTTGATTGTTTCCGTTCCGAAAAGCGAGTGTTGATCCAAGGAGTTTTCGTCGGTAGGGATCCACTTGATGTTTTTATTTACTGTGGTAAAGTTAGGTAACCCAAGCTTTCTAAGGATATGTGTTATTACATATTCTATAAACGGGGATCACGAACCTCCTTTCCTGTAGATATAGTTTGCCACTGCAGAGTCCAAAAAGATGACGAGAGGTACCCCGTCTTTGACGATAGGTAATAGGGCTCCCATTCCTACTACGAGTATTTCTTTTGCGTTGATATGCAAGATGGCGTATATAGGTATATTTAACATGAGGTCTGATTCTTGGTACGCGAAGAGTTTATCAATACTCCAGAAGGAGATCCCTATATGCGAGTCAGACGCAATGATTTTCCGAATATCGTATGCTGATTGGGGCTTGTAGGGCTTCCACGATGATCTGGGCCTTGAAAGGCTACGTAGGTATCCACTACAGGGGTGAGCCCGGAGTTTTTCATGGTAATGTAGTATGACGAAAAGAGTCGCGACATAATAGTAATGGTGTAAGAGAAGTGGTTAACGACACCTACCCTTGCTAGTAACAACTTATATTCAGATGTTGGTATAAATGGCATCTGAATATTTAAAGGCAATTATTATTAGCCGTTAGCTTTTTAGTTTGTAGATCGATAGAGATACCCAGGTAAGTGATGCGGAGTTGAGTCCAATATTGATTTTTCGATTGCCAGTTCCAGTCCCCAACTGTCCAGGGTACATCTGAGGGATCTTGTGGGGACCATTTAACGTCGAACTCACTGTCCGCATATATCAATATGTCATCCAGGTAAACATTGTAGTTGGCCTTTCTGACTGTCTTGGCACATGCGTCCAATATTATCTATTGTAGGAAATATGGGCTAAAAGATGCTCCCATTGGGACCACTGTGTACCTGTATGTCTGTCCCTCAAATCGTAGTCCGAAGAAACCTCTAACATGGTGCGATAGTGGTATTGAGTTTTCGGGACCTCATTGAGATGGATTTAACGCGAACGGATACTTGAGCAAATTATTCGACGTCTCGGAAAAGTCGCTGATAACCTTTGTGGATTCTTTCGATTTGGGAATGATGCAAAGTAGGGAGCAATATTGGTCAGTGTTTCCCAGTTCTATGATGTTTTTGACCAGTAATTGGGTAATTATTGAACGTTATCTGCTGGCAAGCGCATGGCGATGCCTTAATAATATTTTCTTTTCAGAATCTTTGCATGGTCTAGTCTGAGCCTAAATCCCCTGGAAGCAACTACGCGGTAAAGTTAGATATCAGCGGCCCGACAGTTAGCCTGCCCATTGCTATTTTTAGAGGGATAACTGGCGAGATCAGCATCTATGTAGATCCTCTGTCCTCCACGGCTACCAGTGGGGATGTCGTTCATTGTCTGGAAAGCTGTTGATCCCACCTGGGGCCCACCAGAATCGTTATAAACTCCAAAGAGCGTACTCTCCAGAGATTTCACAATAGATGTTTCCTCTTCCGAGCTAATGTTGCTAACGGAAAACCAAGATGTTGTAGACGGTCTATTAGCCATTCCTGTAGTCCAGAATCTTCAGATATACACAAGAGACAACGACCTATATTAATTCTGGTGGTCGATAGGCTTGAACCTTCTGACCAATTAAATGTTTAAACTATAATAAAATTAAATTTTACAGGTATTGAGGGTCTGGAGCTATTTTCAAAGGTTCATAATAGCTTTTTGAGCGCTATTTTATGGTAAGAAATTAATTGATATTAGAAGAGAAAAACAATAAACAAATGAAATCATTATATTTAATGAAGAACCATTCATGCTAATCGTCATGAAAAAACAAACTTAGTTAACAGTAAAAAGATAAAGATTAAAGGAACAACAAGATTTTAAATTGTCTACATCAAGACGAATATTCAAGAAAGAGTAAAACCAAGAAACTATATTATACAATTATCTAATAAATGCATCTAAAATGTTTATGGGTCTTTGTCCACATAATTGCTCTTTAAACATATGCATCCCGCAGTAGCGTACGCAGGAATTTGTTGTGGGGGGGGGGGGGATAATTAAAATTTTTAAAAATAAAATTATTGTTATTTAAAAATATCAAGCATAAATTTATTAGGACTAATAACTATTTCTAATATACAAATTTAAATTAATATGAATTATAAAAAATTAAATATATAAACCGATATATAAAAATAAATTTGATTTAAAAAATATTAAACGAATATAACCGGTAGGCATATAAATATTTTAAATAAATTTGAATTATAAAATATTAAGTGGATATAACCAGGATATGATGACTATAAAATAAATAATCCATAATAGAAATTTAAATTTTTTTGAGCTTTTAAAATTTATATATAAAGTATAAAAAATCTAAATGTTGGAAATATGAATAATTATATATTTTATGTAATAGAAAAATATATAAGACATTAAAAAATGATAGCACAAAAAATATTATAGAAACATTATATTTTTATAATGTAAAATCCAATCTTCGTTGGGAGGGAGCTAATTTTTCAATTATCTCATCCGTGTTTGGCGTCAAATGCCTATGAATATTCAAAAGGGCCAGACCATTCAACCTACTTTCAGAAGTTGTACTTCTTAGGTACGTTTTTAATCTTCTTAAAGAAGAGAATGTTCTCTGGGAAGAGTTGCTAATATATATAATAATTTCAATATATTGGGAAAATAATCTAAAAGATGTTTGAAATGATGCAAAGCATCATAGCATTTTTTGCGACTATATCAACCATAGTTAATCTTTTATACCGGCATTCAGCTAATAAAGCATCATGAGATACATTAATGTCTTCATGATAAAAATCTTCCAAATATTTTATTTTTTTTCTATCACCATCTGAAAAAGGTTCAGAGGGCTTTTGCGGAAGAAATATCTGCAGAATGATATGTGTTTCTTGATAAATTAAAAACCTTTCATTTACTTGGGTTATAAATGTATCCAAAAGAGGTATAAAGACATTTATTTTATAATATTCTTCTATTGACCCTATATTAATATTTGGACGATAAGTTTGCCTTACTGTAAGTCGAGGGAGACAAATATTGAACTCGTATAGCTCTGCTTTTGATTCAACATTAACATATAAAATATGAAATTCCTCATCAGCATTAGCTCTAATTTCTTTGAGTTCTAATAAAATTGTCTCTGATATTCTCATCATCTCAATCAAATCAATATCAGGTTTTTGAAAAGTATTACATAAAATAGTTGTATAAATAAATAATTTATTAATACATTCTAATGCGAAAAAAAAATTTGGTATAAGTATTGAATCCAGTAACTTGCTTGCTTCTGAAGATATATCTTTTTCAGACATTGTGATATTTCTATAAGAGCATTAATAATCGGCTCTTCTAACTCGATAAAAGCTGTTACTGCTTGATGTCGAAGACTCCATCTTGTTGGACAAGCTTTTTGCAATTTTTTTCTCCTTGTTGGGCAAGGAGTTTCAGATATAATTCAGTTCAAAATATTTTGACGCTTGGGGTATCTAAACATCTCATAGATGCTAGATATTTTACCTGATATATATATAAAAAATTTAATTTAATAATTAAAAACCTAAGCAATTTGATATCAATGGTAAAGAACATGAATCCGATATTGCTAAGTTGAGTGAATGGGCAGCACAGTGGACATATATATCTGTTGGGCATTTTTTTAAATAAATGCCTGAAGCCCATTGAATTGTCCACTCATTGCACGTGCTCCATCATACCCTTGCCCACATATCATATTTATATTTAGCTATATTTTTTAAAATAATTATATAATAAGATTAATTATTACTTTTAATTTTAAGATTCACAAATATTACATCAGCTAAAGCAGACCCAGTCATGCTTGAAACAGGAATAAATTGGAGAAACATTTCCTTGATAATGTTTTTATGAGTATCTACATATCGCGCACACAACGACATCTGCTCAATGCCAGCAATGTCCTTGGTCTCATCTGCCAAAATTGAGAAGCATGGGGCAGAATTGATTTCAACAATCAATTTTTCTAAAATGATATTGTTGCAAATATCAATTATCTCATTTTATACCCTAGGGCTGAGATAAGTAGCATTTTTATTGGTACTAATGAGGCTCTCCATTAATACAGGATCTCCTAATGCTTTAAATTTTAAAAGTCCACGGAAATTACCTTCGTTATCATTATTATTAAAATTTAAGCTTCCTGAATCCATGTGGCTACGAAGTGCTAGGCCTTGCAAGCCACAATATAAAATAGCCTCAATAGTTAGTTTTATCTTGCCTCTATTTTCTTTTGCAATTTTAACCCTATTTTTATCAATTATTGATGAAATGGGAGTAATATCCCCCTTTTGAATTGATTCATTTGAGGAAATCATCAGTTCACAGCTTTTGTTCATTAAATTATCACACTATACTTTTTGCTTTTTGGCATGATTTTCACCTTCAGCGTTTTTTAAAAAAAGTCTAATATCCATGACTAGAAATTTGAAAAATTATAATACTGGGAAATTTTAAAATAATAGATAAATATTACGCCACAAGGAAAACTTGAAAATGAAATTAATTGATAAAGTAAATTAGTAAATGAAAAAGGTAATATAAAAATTTAAGAAGAAATAGATATGAATAATTATAATAAAATATAAAAATATAAAAAATAATATTTTTGAAAAATATGTCCGGCATCTGCATTTTGGCTTGGGGGGAGGGATTTGTTCCCCTGCCCCTCCCCCCCGCTGCGTACGCCAATGGCATCCCGTTGCAATTTTAAATTTTTATTTAATTTTCCATTAATTTCACTAATTTTTTTTTAATTTTTTTCCATGATTGCGTATTTTTATCAATAAAGTAGTTGCAATGATATATATACATCATTTTTATATTTAAAAATAATCAATATTTTGCCCTCAGAAGCCCCACATGGGAAAGCTTATCCTTCCCCGGGTGTAACTCATCCTATCTCAAATTATTCTTTCGTAAAAATTAATGCTGTTTAAAAAGTATAATCAAATTTATTTTATGTGTAGTAGAGAACAGTAAATAAGTGGAATAAAATGAGATTTAAATTTTATTAACGTTAGCCATTTAGGACTCTAAAGCTCCCCGGCCTTTTTTTTTCATTCCTAGTAAAGAAAATCAATGACGTGTTTTTTTAAGAAAACGGAAAATTATAAATAATATATATAAATAAATAAATAAAAAAAGAAAGAAAGGCTTGAGAAAAAGAATTTTCTATTTGCACAGCACAGTTTAGTAATTTTATGAATAAATAAATTTACAAGAAAAAAGATTTATTTTGTAAATAGTATCCAAAAACTTTTATATTTTACTTTTAGATGATATTGATAAAATTCTTGGCATAATAATATATGGTTTGTTTACTTAAAATCTTTATTTATTTTTAAAATTTATTTTTCCCATTTTAGAAGCCTTTGACTCATTTATAAAATGAGAACTATCTGAAACAAAATAAAATTCTATTCATTCGCACAGCTCCGGAACTTCCATTCGAATCTTATATTAATTTTTATGTAAAGATAATATAACATTTTATGTATTTTAGATATAAAATATATTTATGCCAAGCAAAAGTTATATAAACATTTTGTTTTATTTAGACTATGAAACAACATTTATTTGAAAGAAGATATTTGAATCAAATTATGATGTTCAAGTCTAAACACATTTGCAACTCCAAGATTTTGTTCTGTGGGCTCATCTTGTTTGTTCTGGCGACGATGTTTTATTTTCATTATTTTTATCCGACTAATTGCTTAATAGAAACCCTGAAATTCAAACAACAAATATTTCAAATAGGTAATATTTAATTTAAAAAATTGAAAAATAAAATAATATATAGCAATCATTTATCGTTCTAAAATGAGTCCTGATAAGTGTGCTATATAATATTATTATGAATACAATTATTTATCAAATTAACTTTTATATAAGATAGATTTTATAAATTTAACTCGATTCAAAAATTTAAATAATAATTAGTATACTTATACATAAATGTTGTGAAAAATAGCTATTAAAAGTTGCGCGCTATAAAAAAAATAACTATCTAATTAATAGCTACTTATTTGGCTACTTTAAAACTTTTTTAATTAATATATTAATAATATAATTAACTTTACACATAATTATTAAAGTAACTAAAATAGCTATATTATATTTAAAATATAATAGCTAAGGTGGGCTATTTCTTTGAGGAAGTAGCTAACTAGTACATAGCTAATTTTTTTAGAAAGTAGTTGTAGATATAGCACGTTAATTTTTAATTAACATTGTTATATTCACTTGATTAATTATGTTCTTCTCATTATAATATCATATCGTATAAAACCTATAGATTTAAAAAATTACAATGAAATTCTTAAAGAAAAAACTCTTGATACATTATCATTCCAAAGTTATAATAAGCGCTTCAATTTCAGCAACAAATTTCTAAATAATTTCGACTTTGCTAATGCAGAACATATAAATGATTATTGCATCAAACTTAACGGGTTTAATGTGTTAATAGTGTCGGACCCAAAATTAACGTCATTAACAAAGGATCTAGAAAGATCTTTAAATTACGCCAGATTATCTTATCGTGTTTTGGACACTGATAATTTTAATCCTGACACTGCAGTTCAACAGACTCCTGACAAAAACAAAACACTCGATAAAGACTTTTTTGTCAATTATTTTACTAATTATTTAAAAACGAACGTTATCATAAACAAGGAGTGCTTTGACATCATCATTTTCGAAAACTTAATGGACTACGTTAACTTGATAAATGGTATAGATTACTCCGAAATTCAGCATGAAGGTGTGTTTGACACGATAAATGGTAACGAGTTTATCACAAAACAGACTAATCAAGATGTGGAGTACTTAAGGTACTACATTAATCTTATTAACCCCAAACTTTTCCTCTTCATCATTACTACTATTCAAGAGGTAAAATTTTTTATATTTTTCTTAAGCTTAAAAAGATATGTATATATAATGTTGAATTGCATTTTTAAACCAATCAAAGATTCCATCCGGGCCCTTTTATTTTTTAAAAAAAATTTGATATAATTATATTATTTGATATTTTAACTTGCAAAGTATCATTTCCAATCGATAAAATGTATCATTTTAAATCTATAAAGATCATTATGTTTGCCCTTTGCAGATTGAAATGATAATTTACTAGGTAACATGCTATATATATATTATTATATCTCAAAGGAAAAAAAATTATTGCTTAAATCCTCATACTTCCAGAGATGTAAGTTCTTAATACGGGAATTTAACAAAATTGCATTTCATTTTAATTCCAAATTGGGAAATACTTAAGAGAAAGCAATAACTTAAATACTAATACTATTTTATTAAAATTTGGTATTACCACCGAAAACCGGGAATAGAAAACAAGAAATGGTCATATAAAATTTTCGTTTAATTTCATATTTTAAAATTTAGTTATTAGACTGCTTTATATTTATTATTTTTATAAAATTTGGAATTATCCAAAACATGGTTTCAAAAAAAGCATAACTTCTACATCTGTATTCAACCTAATCTAAGATTTTATATACAGATGTAAAGTAGTTTAGTACCTATAGTTATAATATATAAATGTCGTATTGGGATATGGAATTCGTGGGGATTAGGAATCTCTCGATTTTAAATTCTTTACCGAGAACGATCAAAATCCGATTTAACCGGAAATGTATTCTATAGCATGGAGTATTTACCTTATAAATTTCAGTCAATTTCCGCCATGGACATTTTAGTATTTTTTAATTTATATGAACAATCCACATAAAAATTAATATAATTAGGAGTAGTTCTAAAGTTCATGGATTGTTAGAAATTTACAGTTTGGGTACTTTATACATGCTGAAATACAATTCATGTCAAATCAGATTTTTAGAATTTAAAAATCGCCCTTAGTAAATGATTCAAAATCAAAAGATTCCTAATTCCCGTGTATTCTATAACCGAATATGACATAGATATAAACATGAAGATGCCGTTTTTTTCTAAAGCTATTTTCGGATTTTGGTGATAAATTGATTTTTACTCTTATTTTGGCGTAATTATATTCCATCATAAGTATATTAGGTACTATTTAAAGAAATTAAACAATGGATACATCCAAGACTGAATTTTCCCCTGGTTCCTTTATATTTAAGCGGAAAAGAAGATCGCCTAGGAAATTTTGTTTTAAAATTTTGATAAAACTTTTCAATTTCTTCATAAGCAGAGGAATTGGGTGTACATTCATTTAATAAAGTAAATATCTTCTTAAGTATATATATTTTTTTTATAATATTAAGATATGTTTAGAATCATTACCATAAAAAAATTTTCAACCATTTACGATGGGTAACCTTAGTTAATCTTTATAATTAAAAATAAACCGAGCATAAGTGTTTAGTGTATAAATGATGTTGGGTAAAGCTAAAATTTTTTAATATATCCTCTCATTTTTTTACGTTTTTGAGCCCGGTAGAAGTTATAAATTTTGAATAATAAGAATTAAATGATTTATTCATAGGTTAAGTGACATTTTAAAAGCAGTGTTAAAAAGATAAACTGGGGGCCTAAGATTTAATTATAATTTTTTATATGAAAATATAATAAATGTTCTATAGGTTCAAAATATCGTAAATTTTCGTTCGACCAAAATTAAAGGCATATATGTAAACAAGGAATCGCAAATCCCTTACATATTAAAGTTACCAGTGGTTGATGAACACGGGCCAAAGCTTGGTAAAATATATGATGAAGTTTTTTCTGTGTCAGATTCTATCAGAAGTTTTACATTGACTCCAAATATAACCTATCATTGGGAGAATGAAATTTTAGCATATACTGAAGATTTAGCGGCTAAAACCCAGAATAAGTTACCCCTGATATATTACCTAAAAAATTTGCAATCTTTTACCAAATTATCGGATCGAATCTTGAATCAAGAGAGAATAGTTTTCGGCGCTAGACTTCAATATTGGCCTTTCCAGATTCTCTTTCATGATTGTTTGTTGACACTCCTAAAGCATTCTAAATTAAACGACGCAAAAAAACTACAACTAGATAAATTGAAAAATAAAAATCGATATTTCATGATAGATATTGATGATATTTTTGTGGGTAATGATACGAACCCGTCCATATCTGATATTAAAGTAAATTGACTTTTGTATAATATTTATCAATTATATTACTTTAATACCTCCTTTAAAAAAAATTTATCTTTGCTATTCAATACGAGTTTATTAATAATTTATTCAAATAACAGTCTATAATCCACTTATATAATCGGATTCAAAGGCGCTTTAAATTTAAAGTATTAAATTGAGGAACATGGTGAGTTATAAGATTTCTAAATTTGAATCCAAAAACTAAGGAACACATAATAATAATAAATTTTTTAAGTAGGTTATGTTATACCATAGCATTTAATAATTTTATTATATGAATTGATTACATTCCACTTGTACCTTTGAATTCGAAAAAGAGGTGATTGACTATAAACTAATTGTAACAGATAAAATTAATAGCTAATCCATTATTATAATTGCTTCATATTTATTTGCGAAAGTCATAATTATAAAAGTTTCTTTATATTAAAAGACATTTTTTTTGTGTTTATAACAAAGGTCTCTTAAAATATGATAATCTTCAAAGGTGATAACTTTCTTATATTAATCTTGCTAGATGCCTCTTTCTAATTCCTGCTAACTAAGATCTATATGTAGATCACAGACGCGTAACCAGAAGGAGGAGGAATACTCTTCCCAACTGTAAAATTGTCTGTTTTCTTAAATATCATTTTAAGCTAATAAAAAATTCCCCCTACACACCCAGGACGCCCTCTCCCCCATATACAATATATCACTAATAAGAATTTAAAAGAAAAATTAGTTAAAATTAATAACTTTTTTAATTAACGGCTATAATTTGCAATTTTTATTAAAAACATTTTTATTAAAAAATAAACTCCAAAATTATTTTAATAAAAATTTAATACAGGCAAAGGCCTACAATGGGCCTAAATACCTCCAATAAAATTTATGAGGAAAAACCCCACATAATAATTCCTGTCTATGCCTATGTTAGATTATAAATATCGCTTTTGATTGGTATACTTATATATAAATGCAAATATTTATATAAAACTCATTTACCTAAAATAAGTAGCTACTTAGTAATAGAAAATTTCCCATTTGAGTTTATTTTTTAAAATGGTTAACTCAATATTTTAGTCAGAAAAATATTGCCTAAGCTTCACTTCAAGATTTTGCTAATAGGTTTCTAAATTTATGAGTAAAATCTTCAGTTGCAAGATTTTTCTGTTTTTAAAAAGCAGCTCAAATGGATCGATTTTGCATCACTATTACTAATCGCCATTTTCCTATTTTAAAAATATACATTAAATTTTGATTTATATTTATTAACAAAATTAGGAATTAATATATTTTCAAACCAGAATAAGGAAAAGGGGTGTTAAAGATTTTACAATCAATCTTGGATATTCGGGGGATCTATATACAAACACAAAAAGATCTTCGCAATTGGGATACGACTATCTATTAAGTGAGACTAATTTTATATAATGATAAATTAAAACATATTAATATAAATTTAGTTTTAGTATATTTTATAATCATAAAAAAAGAAGAATTTGAAATAGGGTATATACATAGTGAATTTTTCAATAATTAAAATACTCTTTCATGTGAAATAAAGTCTTTAATAGGTTGTACATATAAAATAATTATACCTAGTTTCCCATTCAAAAAAGGAAAAGTCCCAATCAAAAAAGGAAAAGTTTCAATTATAAACGGAAAAGGTCCGATCAAAAAAGGAAAAGGGTCAATCATAAAAGGAAAAGGTTCAATCAAAAAAGGAAAATTCCCCAAAAGAAAGGAAAAAGTCTGATCAAAAAAGGAAAAGTGTCAAACAAAAAAGGAAAAGGTCCAATCAAAAAAGGAAAATTCCCAAAAGGAAAGAAAATTCCCATTCAAAAAAGCAAAATCGTAATTTTTTTAATTTTTTGTCAATTTTTCTTAAATTTTTATTTATTTTTGTTATTCCTTCTTAATTTATATCAAAATTTTTGCGATTTCTTTACGTTTTTTTTCTTACTGATCTTTTCTCAATTTATTTCTAACTTTTTGCTTTTTTTTTACTTTTATTTTTCTTACTATATCTTTTCTCAATTTATTTACTTCTTCATTTTTGATAATTCTTTTGTATTTTTAAAAATAATTTATAAATTTAGGTCCATTTTTTTAACAATTCTTTACGTTTTTTTTCATCATACATACAATATTCTTTTTATGATTTTATCTTTGTAATCTTTTGCATACATTTCTATCCTTTTCAATCTCTTTAAGTCATTTTTAATCTTTATTTTTTTGAGCATTTCTCAATTTTATTTCTTCTCATTTTTGATAATTTAAAAAATAAGAATTTAAAAATGATTATATTTTATTAATTTACATATCGTTTGGTATTACAGTTCAAACTTATTTAATTTTAAAAAGGTACATTATTACCAAACGATTAATTTAATTTAGCAATTGTAATTATATTGTCTGCCAAAAACATTAAATATAATTTTAAAAAATAATTATTAAAAATGAGAAGAAAAAAATTGAGAAATGCTCAAAAAAATATTGATTAAAAATGACTTAAAGAGATTGAAAATGTTAGAAATGTATGTATAAGATTACAATAAAAATCATAAAAAGGATATTGTATGTATGATGAAAAAAAAACGTAAAGAATTGTTTAAAAAATGGACCTAAATTTATAAATTATTTTTAAAAATACAAATGAATTCTCAAAAATGAGAAGAAAAATAAATTGAGAGAAGATATTATAAGAAAAATAAAGGTAAAGAAAATCGCAAAAAGTTAGAAATAAATTGAGAAAAGATTAGTAAGAAAAAAAAACGTAAAGAAATCGCAATAATTTAGATATAAATTAAGAAGGAATAACAAAAATAAATAAAAATTTTAGAAAAATTGACAAAAAATTTAAAAAAATTACGATTTTCCTTTTTTGAATGGGAATTTTCCTTTTTTGATTGACACTTTTCCTTTCCTTTTGGAAATTTTCCTTTTTCGATTGACACTTTTCCTTTTTTGATTGGACCTTTTCCTTTTTTATTTGACACTTTTCCTTTTTTGATCGGACTTTTTCCTTTCTTTTTGGGAATTTTCCTTTTTTGATTGACACTTTTCCTTTTTTGTTTGGACCTTTTCCTTTTATGCTTGGGACTTTTCCTTTTTTGAATGAGAGACCCTGTAAGTTTGGGCGTATATACTTTATAATTATATGTTATTTTGAAAATGAATGATGAAAAAGGTACAAAAAAATGGTTGTAATAAATAAAATATCTAAATGTAAATATATTATTTTCATAATAGATAATAGCAAACATTTCAATTGGTTTCCACATTCGTTTAGTCATCAACAGTTCCATAAAGCAAATTCGACATATCTTAATTGGTCTATGGAAAATAATTTACTATTTGCAAAAGTATTACCACCATCATTATATATATTTTTTTGTAAATATGACCTGATGATTTTGGCAAATTTTAATTTAAAAAAATTATATATTATTGATAACATTATATCAGCTACTATTCAAATAAAGCAACCAATCAGAAAAAAAAAATTAGACTGTTTCCTTCATTTACAATATTATATATATCGTATGGGGTAGAGGTCTGCATTGAGCGGGGTTTCGGCCCGCCCGCCTAAGCAGCTCATCTAAGTGGGCGGGCGGGTAAGGAATTTTAGACAAATAGGCGGGGCCAATGACATATATAATACCTAGACTGACGATTCATTCATTAAAAGTGTACATCAATGCAAATCAGCTGGAGACGTCATCTTGGTTACACTAATCTTTATCAAAATTTTAAACGAGAGCCTAATTTATTCCTATATCTGGTGCGAACTTTATTAAAGAATTACCGGATCATCGAGATAATAAGGAAGCAACAAGTTATCAATTAAATAGTAGTTTTTAACATGAGAATAATTATACTATATGTGTTACCAAAATGGCGGGTCCAGCTGATTGCTTTTAACGACGCTTAAAAACGCATTTTAATGTATGAATCGTCAGTCTAGGTATTATATATATGTCATTGGGCGGGGCGGGCGGGTTAAATTTTTTTTAAACATTGGATGGGCGGGTTTTTGGTCCAAAAACCCGCCCAATGCAGACCTCTAGTATGGGGTTTCGGAATCCGTGGGAATTCGGGATCTCTCAATTTTAAATAATTTACTAAGGGCGATTTTTGGATTTTAAAAATCTGATTTTACAGGAATTGTATTCCAGCATGGGTAGAGTATTTACCCTATAAAATTCAGCCAATTTCAGCGATAGACATTTTAGTATTTTTTAATTTATATGAAAAATCCATATAAAAATTAGTATAAATTAGAAATAGTTCAAGTTCGTGGCAAAATTGTTTAAAATTTACAGTTTGGGTACTCTAGCCATGCTAGAATACATTTCCGGTTAAATCGAACTTTAAAATATTTTAAATCGCTCTCGGTAAAGGATTTAAAATCAAGAGATTCCGAATCCCAATACGACATATATATTATTAAGATAAATTAAAATATAAACCACAATGATGTATATATATAATTGATGAAAGACGATTTCAAACATTAATAACTCCCGGTGAAGCGCTTTGAAGACTATGTAAGTGGAAAGGAGGCCACTTACAGACCTTGTGAAGGGGGTTCATTCTTTCCCTTTCCTGTGATTTTAAATTTTTGTCCTGATTAATTTTTTCTTAAACTTTAGTTATCACAAGTTTAATGAATGACTAAAGGTTAACATCATTTAACAATTTTAAGCGGAAATCCCCCCCCCCCATTTCGATTTAAAAAATTATTAATTATATATATTCGAAATAAATATGTCAATTAGTAAGCTAGTGTTATCTTGAAATATTTTTTGTTAAAATTTGCAAATTTTATAAATATTTACGAAATCCAATCTACTTTGTCTAGGTCTCTTCTTTTATGACTAAGGTGCTTATATGCCTAATTAAATCCATTACGCGTCAAGAAATATTAAATCATTTTAATACACAAAATTATAAATTCATAAAAAGATGAATTCACAACACTTTTTTCTTTAAGATAGATGCAAGGGTGATGTTTCAAAATAAGCGGGGACAAAGTGCCCCACAAAAATCCCGAATATGTGGTCATTTATGGCATTTTGAAGTGTTATGCATCCTTTTACTATCCATGGGGTCAAAGGATCTTGAAATCATAAGACGATTCGAGGCAGGTTGTAGATGGTGTTCTCTCCGATTGATCCATTACTTTAAAATATAGAAATTATTTGGAATTAATACAACTAGTTCACAAAAGATAAATTTTTGAAACGAAATATCGAAATTAGAATTTATTTCGAAAAGCTCGATTTTTGGCTTACTATCTTATAACATTATGTAGTCGAACGCTCGTGAGCCTATAATGCAACTAACATATTATCTCTGCCAGCAATGGCACAAAATAAAATTTAGCTCAAATATCCTAATTCTTTTATTTATTTAAAATTTTATTATTTTTTGGGAGGACACTATTTTGATCAAATAATTTTATATTTAATATTTTGATTTAATAACTTAGCATTTTATATAAATTCTTTATATCAAGAGTATCATGCATTTAGAATATCTAATCAAGCAAAAGATACAAGAATATTTTCGATATTTTAATAATATATCTATATCTATATCTAACTAAGATACAGTATTTTCTAAAGTATCTGTGTCTACTGTCTAGAATATTTTTTAAAATTTATACCAAAGTTCAATTTTTTGTTGGAATTTTTAAATCAAAACCAAGTTCCAAAAAGAATCTTCTCCTCTGATCTCTTTATAAATATCTATAAATAATATTATTTACTAGAACGGCATATTTTATAGAATTTATAAAATTAAATTTGTAACGAATTTATTCCTTCAAATACTATATTTTTCTCCAAATAGAAACATAACTTGAGTATCAACACCGGTTACGCAGTATCTCCGAAACATTCCGGCATTTACCCAATATATAATAATTTGTTTAAATATTGGAACAAAATATTTAATATAACAGTCACCAGCACTATTAATTACCCTTATATGTATCCTAAATCTCAAAGAAAAGGTTTCATTTTCAACGGAATATCGGTAATTATATATTATATATAAATTCAATTTTATATTTTAACATTCACAGGTTCTCCCGAGGCAAGACCTTGGTTTATACTCACTGCAATCTACGAATAAGGATTTAATAAGGCAATCTAGATCAATTACTCCTGATTTAAATCATGGTTATATATTTTCCAGTTTTTTCCATAATAAGGTAAATATATTACTATGTTTTACATACAATTATACAATAATAACAGGTAAATGTATATATGACACATATACCGAATTTTGTGAATGACCATTTAGCTATTAATGTATTTGAAAAAATCTTAGATACCATGAGACGACATACAAACTTAATCTTTAAAACTAACAATCCAAAAAATTTGGCCAATATTTATTTTACCGAATATCCGCAAGAAAAAAATCCTATTTGGACGGTAAAGACATTTGCATTGATTAATTGAGTATTATATATGGAAATTATTATTTATTTTTTTTAGTTTCTGTTTAAAGCTTGAAAAAAATTTACACAATAAACTTTATTAGAATAAATAAATATATATATCCCTTTTCAATCTATAAAAACATGCCCAAAACATTTTTTATATACAATATTGAAATTTTCTTAACTCTAGGAGTTTATTAAAATTTTTAATTACATATTTTGTTTTATTTTTTTCAAATTTTGTTGAACAACGTCTATAAAACATAAGGACAATGCGTCAAAATATGATATTTGTTTCTCTGGGTTTTGACAAAAAAACAAAATTTATAATACTAATTTTTTTTTATAGTTTTTCTAAAACCCTACTTTTTTAAATTTTAAGCAGTTGAGCCTATGGAATTAAACCCTTTTTAATTTTGATTAGCTGAACCGAAACCAAATTTTTATAGATAACGCTTCAGGTCCCTACTATCTAATGATTTAAGAAAAAATTAATACTTTCACATATTTGTTTACAGATTCTTTATAAATATAGGAATATTTAAAACCTTATAGAGAGATACTTAATATTTCAGTAAAATTACGAAATTAAGTTTTGCTTTTATTTGACTCAGAATTATGGAAAATTTCTCTCTAACTCACTATAATGTTTCGTGAATTCGATATATTTTATTGTATCAATATTATTTAAATTTCGCCATAAATATTTAAAACATTGTAATAATTACCATCTAACATAGTTTTTGTATAAACATTATTCTCCTCCATAGCTTTCAATAAATTTAATCAAATCAATTAATACATATTACCAACTAATTCAAAATAATTTCAAATATGCCAAAGTTAATTTAATAAACCTTATTATACTTTATATGAATATGATATTATATGATGGGGATTATAAGAAAACAATTTATAGCACCATATAGTATCTACTAATTAATTATCCATAATAATATCTCATAATTTCTACAGCTTTTCTTGACTCTTCTCCTATATGCCAGTTCTATTTATGTGACTCTAACTTAAGCTAACTCTAAATCGGTTTAGCCTAACAATAGATGATATATAAACACTATTATAGCCCACCAACTTTAATTTCCATTTCTCCGCCTAATTTTTTCTATAACACTTATAAATTCTCTAATTTTTCCAGTTAATTATAATTTAAAGGGCTAAATCTTACTTTATAGAATATCATTCTGCGTAAATCTAAAAATGTCGCTTTTTAATCTTCCATTTTGTGTAATAAAATAAAACTTAATGAACTGTAAATGGATTTATTGTTATTTGATCACATTATAAAACTTGATCAATTATAGCCTTTTTAGTCATAGTATATCCTTAAAAATTATATTAACATTTTTCAAAAATATAGTGCCTTTTTCCTACTACTTTAGATTGAAAAATGTGGCACAATATATATGAAAAAAGTTACTCTGATTTTGAAAAAGGAGTTATGTAATTTAAAAAAACATAAATAATCAATGTTACCGACCAAAACATGAGGTAAGAATTTGGATTATATTAAATAATTGAAAAACTTAAATTCTTATATATAAGATATATTGAAATATTATTCAATTATTAGGATATAAAATTTAAAAAGTATAATATTTTTTAAATATGATTCATATTAAATTTACTTCAGAATCCATGTAAGGATCGAAATTCCCTTAAATTATGGAATCGTCCTGATGATTGCCACAGATTTCCTAAATTCGTAATCGTTGGCCCCCAAAAAACAGGTTAAATATAGAAATCGTTTTTTAATTATTAACCAGCAAAATGATTAGTATAATATATAGTTATAATTTAAAAAATAATATTGCTTAATATTAGGAACAACGGCATTACTCTGGTTTTTATCAATGAACCCTTATTTAAAAGAGAATAAGATGACGGAATATTTTGAAGAGACTCAATTTTTTTCAGGCGAAAACTATAAAAAAGGAATTGATTGGTATATTTTATTCTTTATCCTTTAATATTTTATACTAATATGTGGACATTTTAACTAGTTGAAGCTATGTTAGGTCGAAGTTAAAAAGTATAACATCAAGCTGCTTGCGCATATACTTTCTAAAACAATTCATTTGCAGGCTCAGCTTAATTTAAGATAGCCATTTTACACGGGGTAAACTTGTAAAGTAAATGGATATACTCTATATGGTACAATACCATATTTTACTATTTTATTTTCATAATTTGTTGTTACATGATATAACAAAATCAATTATTATAAATTACGGGAGGCTTTGGCACAGCTAACTCTAATAAAATCTGTAATATTAACGAATAAAATTGCCAGCTCCATCAACCGATAGCTAACTAAATGATACATCTGAATGTATATAATAAAGAAAATAATTAATTAAACCTATAAATTTATTTTTGATTTTTTAAATTAAAAAATCCATGGGTTCATTGGATCGCATATAAGATCATGCAAGACACTACATGGTATACTTTGGAATATTAACAAATTTTTAACCCTTTAAGATTAGGGACCCGGAACAAGGGCATTTTTGCGTCACCGTTCCTTTCAGTTCCTGACAAAAAAATTGTTCTGTACCAATTCTCTTCCACATTTCGGAATGTTTCTAGAAATTATATTGGTTCTTTGTGGTGCTAGTATAAATTTGAATGTCGAAAAACAACGTTCAACACACTTAGCTACATGGAGTTGCTTATACGATTTGGACCAATTCATACAAGATAGGATTTTTTATTTTATTAGTTTTGATATCCGCTCGAAAATTTTTTATAGTTGATAGAATATCATTCTTTTTGTAAGTTTTGATATGTTTTTCTCTTTTATTTGGATTTTAGAAACATTTCTAATTCATGATATTCTTGTCCTTCTTCAAAAGATTTATCCGAATTACTTATTATAATTAAATCTTCATCCTTAACAATTTTAATATGCTCCCATATCGCCAATAAATGATTTATGGCTATATTATTTTCTTCTTCGTTCAAAATAGATGAAGGCTAGAATCTAGATATAAGGCAAGCAATTAATTCATTAGCATTTTTCCCTTTTTAATGAGAGTTGAAATCAATTCTTGTGATAACAAGGATTTAATTTTTGAAGCCTTATTTTACATTTGGTTTATTGACTTATAAAGTCGCCTGCTCTCTTTTTGGAACATTAAGTATGCTTCCTCTAACTGTTTCTAATGAGGCCACGAATTTTCTACAGTTTTTCAACCTTCATTAAAGAAAGAAATTTCAAGGTTTACCATTTGTAAGGATTTGGAAAATAAAAAGAACTTAATATATTCATCTTAGATAGATTAAAAAAATTTATTTTCAATTTTAGAAATAAATAATAAATTTATATATAATTTTAGTAACGTACCGAAAGGGTTTCGGGAAGGTTTCAAAATGAACATTCCGGTTTCGTTCCATAAATTTACTCAAAGTTCCGTTCACGGAACGTATCGTTTATGTTCATTAAGATAATGGAAAACTTTTTTATTACAAAATTATTATAAAATAAGACTTATATAATAAGTTTTCGATTTATTATTAATAATAATTTATTTTAATGTAAACATGTATATTTATAATCATGAGCAACACAGGATGAATGTACCCATTTTTAAATATTTTGCATTCTAACATGTCTTCATTTTATGATTAATATTAATATTATATTGTTTCTTATAAAATTTTATTTTTCAATTTTATTTTTGCAAACATTTCTTTCTCTCTTCGATATTTCATGCAGCTTTTTACCCACTTCACGTTATTTTCTGAGATATATAGTTAATTTTATTTTTTTTATATGACAATGGAGTGTATATTTCTGATCTAATAGTTATAAGAGCTTCAATTGTCATGAGAAAAAATTAGATATAGATATTAAAAAATACGATGAATGAAAAATTCATACAATGAAATTTAACGAACTAAAGCGAACTCTACTAACCGGGCCTGAATTTTCGTAAAAAAAAATACTAGCTGGGTAACTTATGCAAAAATTCTTAACGGACAAAAACAGGTTTTGCATATCCCTGATCTAGATATGTTTAATAAGTACCCAACTCTGCAATGAATAGCCCTGTATCAAAGCTACCCAGATCTGAATAATGCAATATTATATAAACATGCTTGTCCATAATTATATGCCCTATATTATTATATAAAATTAATTTTCTGTTTCATAATCAACATCGTTGCTAAATGATAATTATTAAAGTGAATATTTTATATTATTAAAACAATTTTTATATTATTAAAATAATTTTTATCTTATAAATTAATGTAAATACCTTATATATTCTTAATCCATTTTAGAAAAATTTATAATAAATGTAACTCCAGCAAATATTTTTCTTCATTACCCTGAACTTTTTTGTGCTTACTAAAATCATGGTATATCATGCTTTTTTTAATTATTCTTAAAAGATAAGTTTTAGGAATCTTTGTTACTTTATATAATTGTTTTCTAATCGATGATACATAACTTAGTAATTAATGTTATATGTTTTTTAAATAAAATTTTGAATAAATATGAATATATTTTTGGAGTATGGTTATATTTAATAGAAAATATTAATCCAATTAAATGTTAAATTACAAATGCCAATTTGATTGATATAAAGGGTTCTATATAACGGTTCGAAATGCCAACAACCAAGTATTTTGTCATTAAATAAAAAAATTTATTCTTAGCATATAAACATACAGATGAGAGAAGAGGATTAAAGCTTTCATTTCATGTATTATTTATGGTGTTTAATATAAATAAATAATATTATTGGTTAACTTATTTTTAAAAAATTCTTAGGTATTTAGACCTCTTTATGGATGATACCAACTGTTCTTCTAATTGTACAAAATCGAATATTCAATATATGGAAAAATCTGCAACTTATTTTGATCATTCATATGCTCCTGAGAGAGTTTCTAACCTATTACCCAACACCACAATCATTGTTATTTTAACCAATCCTGCAGAACGCGCATATTCTTGGTATCAAGTAAATTTCCTGTTGTAATTATTTAAAACCATTTTTATTTAAAATTTTAATTTTATATTTTGAGCTAATAAAAAATTGTCTAAGCTAAGAATTTTTTAAAACCCAAATTATTTTTATAAAAAGTATATATAAATTAATAAAAAAAATGTTCAAATTATTAACAATCTGATAAACATGATTCTTATAATGATTTATATAAGCTTTACAAAAACTCTGCGTTATAAGTAGAAAGCCAAAATTTAATATTGCAAATATGATGTTATAAATTAGCATATGAAAGCCCATAACGACCCAATAGCAACGGACTTTAGTTTCAATTCGATCGTAAATTTCAGTGTTAAAAGTTCTGGAAGCGTTTCCAATTTAAGTACAAAAATTCTAAAATTACAAAATAGGTGCCTCAATCCAGGAAAATACGTTATTCATCTATATCGTTGGCTGGAATATTTTCCCCCTGAGCAGGTAAATTTATAATTGTAATTCGTCTAATACATTATTTAAACTTTATACTGATACACAAAATATATATAGACATTGATTGAATATTTTGATAAGATGTAATCGATAAATGATAAACCAGGGTTTAAAAGTAATAGATTGCTCTTGTGGGATTTAAAAAAACCCGAATTATAGAAAGCTTACATTTAAAAATGAGTATCAAAAAAGTGTAGATCAAATTGTAAATGATATTTATTCTTAATGGTAACACGAAAAGATGGAATTATCTTCATATATAAAGGAGTCGTCTACACTCCTAATTCTCTATGTGAGAAGACATTGAAAGGGCCAGATTTTAATAGAAGTTAAGAAACATGTGATATTCTCATTTATTAATATCATTTTTACAAAAATTAATTGGAAACAGATTTATTAAGCGGTAATGTTTAAGGTAAAAGATGTTAGTTTTTTAGAGTGGTACAATTATGAAATACTTACATGTCATTTTAATTATTTTTTTTAAAAATATATATTATTTAAAACAATAAAACATAGGGATACTGGTTATTTTATTTGATTCATCGCGATTTATGATAGAGCTATCAAACTATCGCGATATAATAGTCAGTCGAGCCCTTCCCTATTCCAACCATCCCAACTCCAGGCTGAAGATTGGAATGTACGATTTAAGAATGAATAGCTTTTTACTTTGATTTTCGTTAAATTCAAATAAGAAAATTGAGCTATGATTTCTAAAATTAATGTAATCAAAAATATGCTTTTAATTTAATCAAGTAGTAATAATGCACCTCTGACAACAATGTTTTTATATTTTTTTTAAAAAAACAGAACATATCTATGAAATATTATTATATATAAAAACAGTCTTTTTACATCATAGGTGTGGCTTAGATCTTACAGGCCTAACAAGTTAGGAGATGAGAAATGAAACAGAAACTTGTCCTAATCTTGATAAATATTTTAGATATTACAATTTTTTTCTAGACCGGACTTAAAATTTTACAGGCCGAGCCTATTTATACTTTCAATTATGGATAAATTATTTTGAAATGTTATTTTTTTTAAAAATTACCTTTACATGCACAATAAAGAATCTTTTTAACTACATTTTCTTTTAAACATTTAATAAATTATGATCTAATTTAATCTTGCTTAAAAATATCCCCCCAAAAAATTAATTTAAAAAATATGATTATTTGTTATTCGCATTATGAATAATAAAATCTAGAGGTCGGAATCGACGTGATTCGGCTTGTATTTTTACCCGTCCCATAATAATTTTTTATGAAAGAAATGACATAAATTTGCCTAATTATTAGCTAAAAAAAACATTTTCGAAATTTCTGTCCGGGTTGTAAAAATATTTTGCACAATTTGCCCTATACAAAAATCTCTTTTTTTCGAGACTTTGGGCCGGTCCTTCCTTTAATATTGTTATTCGATTGAAAAAAATACACTTATTCAATTTACAAAACTGAATATTAAATATACTTCTCGATTTTTTGGAGGAATATCTACCTCGCCAATATAAGTCTGCAAATGGCAAAAATTTCAGACCCAGTGTTGTAAAATTAATACCATCATCTAAAATCAATACGATCGTATTGTTAATTTATAAAAAATATACAATGGATAAATATTTTACAAATTTAATGGCCGCCAATATATTTGAAGGGATGAAAGAATTATAATAAATATTTGAAAAATAATGACGCTATTTGAAGCGATGAACATTTATTAAATTTCAATATGGTATTGTTCTACAATAGCAAAATATCACTATGTTATTGAATCTAGAACGATAATATCACTATGGTGTTGAAGATACAATGGGTATTGATTTCACAATCCTACATCGGCCAGGTTGGGATAGTTTCTGCCTGCCCGACCAGCCCTTTATCAATTTTTTACTTAATTGCTCGGCCTTTAAGTACAAGATCTAACCCGAAATACATTTTGTAGAATAAACTATGTAAATGAGGAATGCTATCAAAAATACTACACTTCATTGATTATCACTTCTATCAAATATTAGGATTCATCAATAATCCAGCCCAATAATTTTTTTGCCCTCTATGCTGTTAAATGACTCGAAATTTAATGGGTTATGACTTAACCCTATTATCATTAGGTCCTAGTTACGTAAAAAATATAACTAATCAATCAAATATTGATTTTTTATGTAAATATAATATTAATTTTATAAAGATTGTGTTAGTTGATGGCGAAAAATTGAAGAAAGACGCTCCGGCCGAAATGACATCGCTTCAAAATAATCTGCATTTAGATGCAAAAATAAATTACAAAGAAAATTTAAGGTATGCGTTCGTTAAAATATTTTTTACAAGTCTAATATTTATAATACATTTTATAATCATTTCAAATTATTATAAATTGATATTTTAGATTTGATACCACCAAAAAATTTTATTGCCTAAAAAACAACACAAAAGTAAAATGCATGCCAAAGAGTAAAGGAAGAAATTATCCACCATTAGACCAAACCACTAGGGATTTTTTGGATCAATATTACAAGTTTTATATATTTAAAAATATTATATAGACATTTGAAACAAAGGCCCTATAATACTGAATTAAAGAGATGGTTGAATGATAGGAAATTCAAAAGAAAAGTTACACCGGCATGGATATGATTTACTGAAAGGGAATATCATTATAAAATGAAGGCTACTAATAATAACCTATGAATGGAATATCTATTATTATAAATTCATGATGAACAATTAATAAATTTGTTAAAAAATGTTGCCGTGAAATTCGAATTTTTTTTAAATATCATGTAAAAAAATAAAAAAGTATACGCATATACCCTTTCCTCTGCTCATCCGAAAATAAATAAAATAAGTAAATATAAACAATAAAAAAAATTAATTAATAAGTATAGTATAACAGGGTTGGGCATGATTACATTTTAAAAGAAATTAATTTACCAATTACAATTTCTCAGAAAAAATTTGTTTTTATTACAAATACTTTTTAAAAATTACTAAAAATTTTGTTTAAATACTAAATGGAAGTAATCATGCTTTTTTCGATCAATGAGGATTACCAACAATTACTTTTACTTTTATCCCATCATAAAATTAACGAAATCACAAATTTTTGTAAATCGTAAATGGGGTGAATCCTAAATAATCGAGAATAACAAATGGCAGTGAATCACAATGGTTGTGGATATGCAAATCAATCATATTTGGCAACGAATAAAAAAATCACAAATCAGAATTACAATGGTAGTCAAAAAAATAATGTTAAATTTATTTTCAAATATTAAAAAATAAATAATTTATTTTTATTTGGTATTAAATATAAAATGGAAAATAAACTATATAATTCTAAGAAGTGGTGCAAAGTACGTGGATGAAAGTAATGGCATTTATGAAACCCAAAAGTTACTTGTTACTTAAACTGAATTGGACCTAGATAAGAAAGAAATTTCGGGGACAGCGAAGGGAAAAATCACTTATTTCCAGCTTGAGAATAGATCTTGTCAATTACAAACATAAATAAGACTTAATTCCTTTAAAAAACAATACACAAACCAGATTAAATTCTGATAAATATAAAAAAAATTCGATGAGGATCTTAGTAAAGATTCATATGATAATGCTTCAATAAGTCTTTTTGAAAATAATTATTATTTAATTTTTTTGGTCAGGTTACTTTATTTAAATATTTCTTCTTCTTCTCCGTCTTATGGCGATTTCCAGGGAAAATAAATTCCCCCATGTTGGGTACTAAGCGATGTTAAATCGATCAAAATTTTGATGTTTGTTAAAATAAATAAAAAGATTATTACAAAAACGTAATGTATTTCTTTTAATTATATTCGATATGAAAAAAATGGTGTATAAGATAAAATTATAGTACGTAACAAAATGTTGCTATGATAAAAGAATTTAAAAAAAACAGTTGCTTTGATAAAATAGAATTTAAAAAACTTATGGTGAAACTAATGAAGTTAATTTGCTCCTCTCCTCAGACAAGGAAAGATTAGTTATTGGATTACAGTTTAATTGAGAAATTATTCTACCATACCAATGAAAAAATAGTAAAACCAGTGTTGTCACGTGCGAGCAATTAAATCGGTGGGCATCTTTGGATTCGAACCAACCGTCATATTTAGCGATGAGAAACGTCCAACCGGAGTGTCCTCAGCTCCATGATAAAGGCCAGCTCTTAGTTTGGTACTTCACCTGCATTGACCCAAAAGCCCCATCCAACAAAAATTCCGATGCCCTCGCACTCTCTCTAGGAAAGCGGAATGTAGTTCCATCAATCCTTCTAAACATTCATACCCATTCCCTGTTTAATATCTTTCGGTATTAAAGCTTAAAATTTTTTTAGATTAGGGAGAAGGATCCGAGAAGACCGATCAACCCAAAGAGTCTTTCTTTTTAAGGAAAAGGCTTGCTACAGCGATTATTCGCTCTAACTACGTAAGTTTTATCCCTTCCATCGAATAATCTCCAATAACTCTCATTACTTATTTATCTTTATATATTTCTTTATATCTTTTTTTTCTTGTGTTTATTTATTTTCTCCTTAACATAGTTTTTTGACACCTCTATTAATTTTATATTTAAAAAAAAATAGTATATGTCCTTTATTATACTATAACATATTCGATATATTCATTTAAATAAGTAATTGTACGAAAAAAAGAAAAAAAATAGGCATCAAAACTTAAGAGCCTATGTTAGGCCCTGTGATAATCTCAACATCTAAAACATTCATGTAATACTTTGATAAATCAAGCATGTTCCTATATATAAACCTTTTTAGGGTTCATATTTCGTGTTAGCATTACCATCAAACGTAATGTGATGAGATATGCGTGAAGGAGAGGGAATGCAAAAACTCTATAGTATAATATCTATAATCACCAAGAAGACTTTGATATGATTGGATGAGTCCTGGAAGAATTATTTTATCAAATTTTAATTATTTTTTGAATGCGGTTTTTAAAATCAATTTTCTAAAAGTTACAGGGTAGGTTTTCTATACATGTTGGAATATATTTCCAGCAAAATTATATTTTTAACATTTTAAAAACGTGCGCAAAAAATTAAGCTGAAAAAGTAACACATTGACACAAACATATATATACATATGCTTAACTTTGTTAATGTTATATTTTGCCCAATTCTAAAAGAAAAGATTATTATAGTAAAAATTTAAAGGTAGATATAAAGTGAAATAGTGTTGTTAAACGGCTCGATTTGAGGCGATTTTTAAAAAAGACTAACTCAATATTTTATCTAGAATAATATTACGCAAGTCTGAAGATTTTGCTCATATCTGGCACAAAGGTCTAGACATCAATTAGCGAAATCTCAAGGCTTAGGCAATATTTTTCTAGCTAAAATATTGAATTAGCCGTTTTTAAAAATCGGCTCAAAACGAGCCGTTTAACAACACTAGGTGAATATATAATTTTCGCATAAACATCGTATGAAGAATACACGCCTTTCTGGTTTAAATCATTAAAAAAAATATGGAAAATTTTAAATACTTTATTATGTTTTTATAAATATACAAAATAAATTTATTTACATGGATAATTTCATATTATAATATTTAATTTGCAGAGTTAAAAATTCTTTGGTCGCTTATCTCGCGTCATATACAATCACTATAAATATATATATAATTTTATTTTTCATTATACAAATAATTTTTTCTTACGCCTTTTGGTACGCTTTTTGTACATTATTCTGTAACCACATTCTCTGCACCTAATAGGATCTTTTGATTTAATCTCGTTTTCGGAATGGCAATCTAATAAAATGTAAAATAATATAAAGAAATTTTCAAAGGCTAAAAACCTGGGACCTAAACCGAACCCCTTTAAACGGTTATTTTTTATAGAACCTGAACTGTTAAATAATTTTTTATCTAAACCTGATCCGAATCGGTAAAAATTCTTGAACCGAGTTAAACCTCATGATTTTATGCTTACAAAATGTGAGTAATTACCCGGGATTCGAACAGAAACGAATAATGGTTCAAATAAAAATACTTGCTCAGAGTTTAAGTAGTAAAAAAAATATCGATTAGGTTGAGCCTCTAAAATCAATATGAAGTCTTTTGTATGTAAAATTAAATTAGATATAGAGAACCACATTTTAATTTATTTTATTATTAAAAAAAATATAAAACATAAATTTTATTGTTGTAAAACATCTCTATGCCATCTTGAGTTGCTGTCAATATAACATTAGACACTTTATATAATTCGGGGTAATCGATTACTCCAATTTGGTCAATAGTTATACTTCTTTATTTAAGCGAGGTTTACAATATCTCTAATATTCTAAGATCTTCTAATATATTTAATTTATGATTATCCTTTTTTTTAGAAAACTTTCCAATAAATCCTCTTCAGATGAGGATCCATTTATGTTGTTGATTCATCTCCACTAAAATCTCCCACTCTTATAACATAATATAATTCCATGATAAAACATATCTTAATAATATATTTCTTAGCTTTGATTTTTTCTTCTTCAGTAAAAGCACTTGATATCTTTATAATAAAAAATGAAAAATATGTTTAAAAATATTTTTATTGAATTATATAAATATCTTCTTCAGGGTATTAAAATATACAAGGTAAAATAATTTATTAAAAATATATTTTTAAAATATCCTTTAAATCTAAATATGACAAAATGACATCTTGTAAGGTTGTCTTTCTCTAAATTTCATTGCATCCGTTAAAGATTTAACAAGATGTGAATTAAATTCAGAAATTTCTAGTTGGCTTTTAACTATATTCCATAAAAATTTTCCAGTTAGCTCATCATGTTGTAATATTTTCAGAGTGCGTTGAAGAGGATTCATTTGGATTTTTTCAAATTTTTTTACGAAAAATAATCTATTAAATCGATTCTTATTCCAAGTAGATAGATTATAAATATGTGAAAAGTTAGTCTATCCGAATTATGTATCAAATACTGAATGATTTATTTACTTTCTTTTTTATAATCAAATTTTTAAAAAGCTTTGCCTAAAGATGAACCAGCATATAAATTATTTACGTTATAAATAAAATGATATATCTAAATGTAAAGTTGAAGATAATGATACTATTATGAAAGATCACCATGGTGCAAATATTGAGCGTCATATCAACAAAAATCATCCTCTAAAACTTGAAAAAATAAACAAACTAAAGCCAAAAAGAGAAAAATAATTAGGATTTCATCAAGCGTACAGATATTTGAAGTATCGAACAAAAAATATCAGTAAAATTAAATTGTTGTAGTTATGGTACCTCATAATGACGGTAATCGATCTAAGGTGTCTTTGACAAAAAGGCATTAGGCAAAAATGCTCAAATTTTAATGTTTAAATATTAAGAAAAAGATAAAAATTATTAATATCTTCTATACACATGTTTCATTCTTCACAAAAAAATATTTAATTAATGATAATGCACAGCCGCTGTGATCTTTACATACATTTTTATAAAAAAACTATGCACATATGTATAGTACATTGAAAATGTTAGATGTTGGGCTAAATGTATTACTACGCGTTCATAGCAAGGCCTGATGTTAGGGTTAATTTAAGCATAACGGTAGAGTATGAGAAATACTCAATTTTATTAAACACCAAATCCACTACAATTGTTAAAATTTAACAGAAATTTGGGGCTGCTGAGCAGCGCGAAGTAACAATAAGTTACTTTTAATTTTTATCTAACACGCTGTTCAGGTTAAGGCCTGTTGCCCTAGTGGTGAAGTTGGCTAATGCTATGCAACATAGATAAGGATTTGTGTTTAGATGAAGAGAAATACTTTATTAGGCACCAAACCTACTGTAAAATCTAAATTTAGAGCATGAAACAGCCAATAAGTTTTTTTAGTTTTTATTGAACTAGTCGCTGTCCTGATACAAAACCCATGGACCGAATTAAAAGTTAGCTTAGGGCTATGTAACAAGGTTAGTATTTATATTAAATATGGAGAAATACCATTTTATTATGCACAAAACCCACTACATTCAGTAAAAACTAAAATACTCAGAGCTCCTGAGCAGCACGAAGCAGCAAATAAGTTTCTTTTCGTTCTTGCCGAAGGGGGTCCAAGCTAAGTCATGAACACGTTAGCGATTAGCTTAAGATTATGAAACAATGATAAGGACTAGTGTTTATATTAGATGAGGAAAAATACTAATTTGATTAAAGACAAAACCCACTATAGTTGGTAAATATAACAGTTACTTAGAGCCATGTAAAATAAATTATTTTTAAAAATAATTTTAAACTCCCCTTTCTATGTATTTAAAAATTAATATAAATTAAATTTGGATATTTTTGATTGTCTTTTATTCCAAGACATTTGTCAGGGATTCCTTAATGATGAACCATTCAAATTAATCGATGACAGCTAATTTAAAAATTCCTATTTAGAAAGCATGGGTAATATTAAAATTAATTTTTAAAATATTAAATCGAATGTTGCAAAATTACCCTTGAGTATTTGGCAAAATATAACCAAAGAAATAAATGAAAAACTAGTATCTCCAAAAATTGACTGTAACTTGTTTAGACAGGTCCATTATTGAATCAATATTCATTATATTCAAAAAAGATTCTGAGAACACTAGCAATATAAGAAATTTTTAAATGGCCTAATGCTGGAAATAAAAAATTCCTTTTAATAAAAGTATTAGATGATTATAGAATCAAAACATCACAAGTATAAAAGATGGTAAAATTTTTCATGGAGAATAGTGATTATGATGACAAACAAATATAAAATATAGAGAAATAAAATATTTCTAATAATTTCATAAATGTATATAACAAATTAACAATCGATCTTAATGATGTTCAATGCAATATTATATATATAAGATGTGTTTCTCATACCTTACAACTTGGGTATATGGTAGCACTAGGTTATGCCGAAAGTGCTGCTGTTTATGAAAATCATGCTGGCGCAGAATTTTTTTATATATTTTATACTTTTTTATTCTAACTGGTCAACATCCTAAATAATTCCTTATACTCTTATCAATTTTATAATGAGTCAGCCAAATCATGATAGATTTGACATGGAATGGTCCATTAAAATTGTTTTTTTTAAATAAATATTATCTTAAAAGAGGTGCACTTGCAATGTATCGCCAATATGAAAATTGCAATGAGCCAATGTGATTTCACTATATGGTTATTTTGAGGTGATAAATATGTCTGGTATAGGTTTAAAATGGGATTGGGCCTAAAAAAATTTAATTTAAATTTAGCTAATTATAAGGATATTAAATTAAACAATTAATCTCAAATCCTTATAATTTCATTAATATTATTTATCTATAACTGTATTCTAGTGTAGTAGTAATCTCCTTTTATTTCAAACTAGTCATATTTTCTTCCAAAACAGTTGCCAACTAACTTAAAAAAATATTTCAATCTTCTAATAATGAATTTCAGTATTGCAAACAAAATGATTGCCTAAACACAATTAAATGTTGTTTATTTTCACTGAATACAAAATAAATTAAATTTTTGGATATGTTTTGAACAAGATTAACCAAATGCTAATTAATATGAAATTTCTAAATAAAATATTATATTTCCATTAGTATCATTGGTGTAGCTAGGAATTTTCCTTAGAGGGGGTCCATACATATAAAAGCCTGGGGGGCTTTGCCCCCAGATCCCCAAGTTTATCTTACAAATCATAACCATATTTTCGATAATATATAATAATATATTTTTTAAATGCATCAATAATATGTTATTATAATTTAGTAGATTATTCTCAATGACTCTAAAATAATACTATACAGAATAATTTCAATAGTAATATAATATCCTTCCACAAACATCAAAACCAGAAAAATATAAATATTAATGGTGTTATTTGATATAAAGTTGCTTTAAAGTCTTTTGAACTTATAATCTAATAATAAATTTTTGCTCTGGGAGGGGTCCAAACCCGAAAACCAACCCCATAGATACACCACTGATAGTATTATTTCCGCATAATTATATATGATTTGCTTGAGCAAAATATTTAAAACTAATGTGGGATTGGAAATTTTTTTAAATATTTATTACAGGCTTGGGTCAGGATTGTAAAAAAATCAAGGCTCATGAAGGTCTCTATTCTAAATTAGACTGCAAGTTAGTTTAAAGCCTGAGCTTGATACTTAAAGAATACAAAAATTAAAATTTTAATAGCTAGATAGTAAGATTAGGTTAAGCCAGGCTGAAAAAAAAGAATTTGTATTGCTCTAGTTTGTATATATAAAATAAATAATCAAATATAAATAGCTTTAAAAATAATTACCACCACATATATATATCATTTTTTGTGGAAGAGCTTGAATTTCATTTTGAGGCTCAACAATTGAATCTTCCATCTAATTTAAAAATTGAGCAATCTTTAGCAAGTTTTAATTGTTCTATAAATTTATAGGAAAAAATTTAAATATGGTAAAAAATTTTGCTTGGTTGATTTATTGTTAAGACAGGTATTATTTAGTTTGGAGAATTGAATTTATAATATAAAATTGTTCTAATTATGAATAGCAGAATAAATGTAAAGAAGTAAAAAAAAGATTTTATCATATAGATTTCTATATATTATTAAAATTCATTTTTATGATATAGATTGCGTTGATATAATACAAGGATGCTAATTAAACAAATTTAAAAAACTTTTCTTACATTTTGAGAATGTTTAATAAGAGTTAGAAAATAATTATTTTGAATGACAGTTACCCTGGGTAGTTATGCATGCACCGTGCATTAAATTAAATACTTTATCACATTTATTAAATTACAAATATATTCTGAGTGTCACATTATTATAATAAAGTTTACCATGTGATGAGTTTACTTTTTTTTAATTTTTATTTCTATTTAAAAACGATTGCAATTTACAATAAAAGATATAAGCTATATAAATAAAATATATATTATTATTTTTTTAAAAAATGTAATAAACTAATGTAATGTATTTAAAAAATGAACATGAGGAGGTGCCTCTAGGCTATGGCACCGTGGATCGATATACTATGATGAGGCCTGTAAATTTCTATTTAAATTTGTTGATGTAGATAAAAACCTTCCTGACGATCACCCGAAATTGAGCGCATTTTTTGGCCGAGTGCCTTAAAATTAGTTATTGCTAGGGGTCTAAAAGCACCGATTGTGTCAAAAACAATGGGGGGTTAGAGTAATATTAGGAATGTTAATGTATTTATTAATTTTCTAATTTCCGCACTAACAGGAATTAGAGCTAAAGAATTGAGCGAACTGATCAACACATGTATAATCCCAGAATACCGGGATTTTCCTAATCCATGGAATAAGTTTCATTCCATCAAGCCTAATATTGTCCCCGATATTAAGACCAACATGCTCCAAAGTTGATGGAATATTAGCTGAACGGAGATTTTTAGCGATAATTAAATTTAGTTCTTGGTGGTGTAAATGGCGGCCTTTATTATGAGAAACGATAGTGAAATGGTGATAACCTAGACTGTCGTCAGCGAGCTGATTTTATCAACCAAAGAAAATACAATTTTTATGAGAGTTATTGTAAAAGACGAGAAATAATTTTAATTGTGTAACAAAATGAACATTAATGTTTTTGATAGGTTTTTTATATAGAAATAATTATTAGTTTTTTTTATAAAAACATTTGTCTTGTTAAATTATTTTGATTATTATTTTTTTATATCACAATAAATTGTGCATTGGACATTACTTTTTTGTTTTATGAGAAAAATTAATAAAAAAAAAAATTTGAAAGAAAAATCAAAAAGGGATATAAAAACTTTTCATATAAATCTAAGATTGTGAAAAATAAAATTATAACTAGTGTTATTAAGTGGCTCGATTCAAGACGATTTTTAATACCTAACTCAATATTTCATCTAAAAAAAATATTATGCAAGCCTGAAGATTTTGTTTATAGGAGGCACAAACGTCTAAATATATATTATCGAAATCTTGAGGCCTACAATATTTTTCTGGCTAAAATATAGTTAGCCTTTATAAAAATCGACTCGAAACAAGCTGTTTAACAACACTAGAATAACTACATCAACAGAATAAGCATGGTGGTCACTAGTCCTTACAATCTCAGAGGGGAATTTTTTTTTTTTCAAAATTTCTTTTTTTAGCTAACATTTTTTTTCTTGTTAGCTAAAATTAATCAAAATTACTTTCTTTATTTTTATCTAACATTATGTTATATTACCTTCTTGTTTTTAACTAACTTTCCTTTTTTTATTAGTATAAAAAAATTATAATTTTGAGGAGAATCGAACCTTTGTATCCCTCACCCCCCTGACGCTACTGATGATAAGCTACTTAGAAATAAAAATTATAGAGCCTATAGGAATTAAGTATAAGGCGATTAAAAAATTAAAATTCGATTTAACCCGAAATGCATTCTAGCATGTGTAGAATATTTACCCTTTAAATTTCAGCCAATTTCATCCATAGACATTTTAGTATTTTTTAATTTATATGAAAAATCCATATAAAGATTAATATATAGTTCTAAAGTTCATGACAAAATTGGCTAAAATTTATAGGGCAAATACTCTACACATGTTAGATTCCGGTTAAATTGGATTTTAAAATTTTTTAAATCGCCCTCGGTAAAGGATTTAAAATCAAGTGATTCCGAATCCCCACGAATTCCGAATCCCCATACGACATATATATATAATAATTATAAAACATATGATTGATCCTAATTACTACATATTAGTTGCCAAAATCAATATTAGCTACAAAATCTTAATTTATATACACTTGTTGCAAAAAACAATATTATATGTACAGGGATCGGTATACTTTAAGAAAAAGGGTATTTAGATACCGATATAAATACTCTTTAAATATGAATATTTAAGTGACAGATAATGTGTTACAACTTAATTAAGTAATTTTAATTACCCCCTTTTTTGTTATCGAAATCAACTAGCAAATTTTAATTGCCCTCCTTTAGAAATAACTAGCCTTAGAAAATTCGAAATTGATGAACACGTATGAATTTCATTTTTGGCGAACAAAGGTTGTTTTTTTATTATAACAACATTTGTTACCGCATTGTTTATTAGCACATACAATACAATCGATAAAAAACCTAATAAAGAGGGAGGGGGGGGGGGGGGGTTGAGGATATTTTTTATCTTTCCTATTTTTATATCAACTTTATTTTTGACGGTATTGCCATTATGCCGCTTCCGATACCGTAAAGAATAATTTTATCAAATTCAAAAAAAAGGAAAGGAAAAAATATGAATAATTTTTTTGTCTTATACGGCTTCTTTTATTCTTTATACTTAATAATTCTTGAAAATACAACTCACTGTGCTCTTAACAAACGTTAAGTTTTTTTTACCTAAATAAATATAAATATAAAACTTTTACCTTATGGTCAGGTCACGGCACCAATTATTGCCGTTATGCCGCTGGGAATATTCCCATACCGTAAAGAATAATTTTATTAAATTCAAATTAAAGGAAAGGAAAGGAAAGGAAAAAAATAATGAATAATTTTTTGCCTAACACGGCTTCTTTTATACTTTATAATTCTTGAAATTTCAAATATCACGACTCATCCTGAGTCTTACAATCCAAAGTCAAACAAATGCGCCAATGCTATAAAACCAGATTATTGCGCTTGATAAAAATTTAATGAATTTACACAAAAAAATATATCAAAATAATAATTAAAAAAAACACCAATTATGACATCATCCCCCTTACAAACGACCGAACTTCTCTTGCATTTGACTACTGCATTACTCCCGGCTACGTTTCACCATAAGTTGATTTCGGTGGACCACTTGATCTCTTTTGTTTCGCAATATTTTCATAATCCGTTTTCTTCTTTCGTCTTCCGTAAGTAAACGGGGTAAATGAAAAATATGAACTTTATCTTAAAAACCCTATCATTATCTCAAGAAATTTAATTATTATATCACATTCCTCATTTTGAAAAAAACACTCAAAATAATCAAGGGCACCCAGAAAATATCAATATTATTTTATAAATCTAATCCGCATTCTTATTCATTGACAGATCTGATAAAATATATACTTTCTTTCTTTCAAAATTTGATCCACATTGTTATTCATTGACAGACCCTTATTTCTCTTCAACTTTAAAAAAACAAGGTAAACGATCTTCAATTTTTTAATGCTTTATATAATATATATATTAAGCTTGCCTTACATCATTTTTCATATCTCATTACTTTTTCCTTTTTACAACAACTTTTATAAAAAGACACAAAAAATACTCCTACTTCTTCGTGTTTTCATCACATTAAAACCCTTAAAATTTTACTCACCTTCCCCTATTACATTTACGATAAATATTTCAACACAGGTTTATATACATAATCTGATTTTCTTTCTACTCAAGTCTTAAATTCTCATTATCCTCTAGCAAAAAAACAAATTCCTCAATTAAACATATGCGATATAACATGTTATGAAATAAAATACATAGGCTTTAATTAATTTGTGAAAATATGTATTTTTATAAAAATTAACTTCAATAATCAGGACAAAATTCTCTTCTAGACACCATAAGTCTTTTTTTATATTTATTTAGACCATTTTGTTGAGCGGTAATATATATTGAAGATTATAAATTAATTTAAAAAGGTATATATTCATATAAAAATTCAATAATTATGTACAGATAAACATTTTTAGATACCATATTGTCTCTTTATCCCATCATGAGAAAAGGAAACCGTTGATCTTTCAATGACGTTAAAAAATTTAAAAGACAGAAAAACTCGGGTCCTTCACTACCCTTTTATTTCCGTCCTCCACTTCCGGACCGTAACCGTTCTGGTTCGATTTCTCTTCTCCGCTGGTCAGCATGCCTAAGCCCCATTCTCCGGGAACCTTATACGGCACAGCATTCCATCCATATTTTTGACCACTACTCCCGATTCCTATTTTGTTTACTTCCATACAAACTTGCCCACACTGTGTGGCCTACCTCAAACTTTCACCATTTTCCTGTTCAATCTTTTTCCCTTCCGGCTCATTTCCTGGCCTCAATGCATCCAAATCGATCCGCGTTCCCCCTCCCAAAAACTTTTCTGACGGCGACAACTCCGCCCCTTTCCTGCTATTATTTTAATAAGCCACAGATACCCATATCTCACCTTCTCTAAATTTGGCCTTCTTCAACTAATTATTTACCACCACCATTATCTCAGTCTGCCTATTCGATCTCGGATGATAAGGAGGCGCCAGCATATGTTTCGCCCCACTTTCCATAAAAAATTTACCAAACACTTCACTACTAAAAGCCGGACCTCCGTCAGACACGATTACCTTGGCCACTCCGATTCATCCATAAATTTTTCAATTTCCTAACCACAATTTCAAACTCCGCCCACTTGGAGTATGTGTCTACCACAAGGAAATACTCTTTCCTCTCAAACTCAAAGTGGTCCAGGTGTATTCTCTCCCAGGCCCCCGACGCTTGCCATGTTATTCTTTTTCCCTTGCTGGCACATTGGCCCAGGTATTGCACGCTACACATTGCTTAGCCAGCCTCTCAATTACTTCAGTCCTTTGTTCTCAACATCATTTCTTGCCCCACATCTCGACATAATGTCTGGCAAATACCTCTCTCGTCCCATTCGATATTTCAACGTCAAATCAAAACTTCCTACTCATCTCGACATAATGTCTGGCAAATACCTATCTTGTCCCCTTTGATATTTCACGTCAAATCAAAACTTCCTACTAATAATCATCAACTCCTTGTTATCTTTTTTAAAAATGTATCAACAGCTTGTGATCCGTATACACCACAAACCGCCGCCCAATCAAATATTATCTGCATATGGTCAGCCCGAAAATCACCTCCAAGGCCTCCTGTTCGATTACCAAATACCTTGTTTCCACATCCCGGAATACTCTGAAGAAAAACGATACCGGTTTCTCTATTCCATCTTGTTTTAGTTGAGACTTCGGGGCTCAGAAATAAAATAGAAGAAATAGGATTAAATACTAATTCCTTTATTAATTACTATATAAATTACTCAATTATAAACTAACATAAAAGGAAAAAGTAACAAAAAATAAAAATAAAAATGCGAAAAAATAAAAAGTTAAGAAAATTAAGGCGAAAAATATAAAAAGTTATAATAATTTTGTATGACAATCTTTTATATCCTCTTTTTTTTATGCAACAATTATTCAAATTTTATAATCATTCATTTTACATCCAATTCATCTTTAAATTAAGATAAAGTACAATCTCGTTTCTGAAATATGAATATTACAAAAATTAATCTCCTTTCTTTTGAAAACATTATAACAAAAATTTACATGTCTATAACACATCTATCTCATGTAACAAAGTCTCTCCTACTCCTTTACTCGACATATCTACCGCCAGAACCACCTCTAATTCGTTGTTGAAACATATCAAAATTGGCTTCTCCTCAAATTTTCTCTTTAGATACTCAAACGCGGCATCTTGCTCATCTCTCCACTCAAATCACTCGCGTTTTCAACAACTTGTTCAATGGCGCTGCCACTCCCTACAAAGAATTTCCGCTTTACACTGCGGCTTCATCATATTTTGATTTCCAACAATATTTTTATCAACTGGCTTCACTTCCACCCCATTTATTCGATGTCCTAAATACACAACTTCTATTACTCCCAGTACACTTTTCTCTCTACTCCCTCGCAATCTCTTCTCCCGGATTTTCTGAAATACCTCCTTTAACCATCGATTGTACTGCTGTGTGACCTCCGTTACCAACACATTATCCATATAATAAAAACTCCCTCTAATCCCTGAAACACTGCCGCCATCTTCCGCTGAAATATCGACGCAGAAACGCCCAACCCAACGGCAACCTCCGAAAGGCGAACAACTTCTTTGGCATGATTATCGTCAACAATTTCTGAATCTCCTTCCTCACCTGCAATTGCAAATATGCATTCGAAAAATCCACTTTCGAAAAATACCTTCCCCCCTTTCAAATTAACCAATATTACATCGATCCTAGGTAACAGATATTTCACTTCAACCACCATGGATTCAACGCTACCCGTAAATCCGCACACAACCGCAACTTCCTATTGGCCTTCTTCACTGATCCCAAAGGCGTCGTCCCGCGGTACACAATCGGGCCCACTATGCCCTCCTTTACCTAGCGATCTAACTCCAGCTCTACCTCCTGCCTCTATTCTCGCACACCACAATATTTTGGCACACATCCATCTTTCATCCGTATTTTCACTTTATAATCTCTCAAACAGCCTAACACCTGGCAAAAATTTTATCATACTCATTTGCCAATCGCTCTACTTCCTTTTGCACAACTTCCAATTCCCCTCCGATCCTTCCGGTCTCCTCTCCATTCCTTGTTATTGCATTTCTCGTACTGTAATTCTCCATTTCCTACACCTCGAACTTGTGGTCTCACTACCTCCTTTCTCATCATCGACATCCCCTTTTCCATTTTAATCAACATTTGACATTCTCTCACCGTATCTACACGATCTTTCATTGTAATTCTCTCACTTTCTCCCCAATAAAGTGACTCACCTTCATTCATCTCTACATTATCCCTTCCTTCCAACCACTCCTCCGCACCTTTCGGCTATCATCCATCACTGTTTTCAGGATCCCATCTCTACTATCGTTTTCCATGGGATCAAACACACCCCATCACGCATATACCACCCCCCACACTCCCCAGAAAAAAATCTTAAACCAGACCTACTCTCTTCCAATTCCATCCCAGCACTGTTTCTACCATCCGATCCATTATCCATAAATCAAGCACCTGTAGCTCCCCTGTATACAAATCCCCGATTTTTACTCGACCCCCCGTTATCACCGCTCCATCAAAATGCCTCACACAAATCTCCTCTCTGTTTATAATTCCCCTCGGCTATAATTTATTATATTCCTAATATCCCATCACCAATATTGCCCTTCCCATATCAAACAACATTGATACTACCTTCCCATTCAGATTAAACCATACCCTCGGACAGGGATCATACACAAAACTCCCTTTCCTCTCTCCTTGCAACATCCTTATTTCACTTTTCCATTTATCTACTCTCATGCTCACCTTTCCCATCTGGCGGCCAGCCTTGCCATCATACATTCACCTTTTTCACAATCCCTCGCCCAATGCCCTCCTTCCGTTACTTAAAACATACAATTTGGCTCTCTTTGACTATCTCCAGAACACTGCACTCTGCCTTCGTTTTCAATCGTTGACATTTTCACATTAATGGCGCCCGATACTTCTACCCTATGCTAGAACCCTCCTCTCGTATTGATACATTTCCCATACAATTTTCCCTCCTATGCCCAAATCTACCACATTCAGCGCATCTCACTCTGTCCTGCTTACTGGGACAAAACGTCGAAATGTTACAAGTGTTGCCACACTCAAAACATTTAATGTCCCAACAGTTAATCACTATGTGCCCTTTTGCACCATATTTAAAACATACAATATTTTTATTCCTCAGACCTTCCATCCTAAACAACCGTTTTAATTCTCTATGACCTGTATATATTCCCATTCTTACATCTTTACCTCCTTTCCATCCTCACTCAATTTCAAAAGTTTATTACTAACCCATCCCTGCAACATTTCTTGGACGGGCAACCACGTTACCCTTCCATATCTATCCTCCTCACCGTTATGTCCTTCGATCAACAACGTCTGTCCCGTATTTTAATACTCCTATTCCGGCGCTCTCTCCTGCCGAAATATAAACTTCCTAACCAAATACGTAATATCACCCAATATATTATATTGTACTTTCGCATATTTAGTTAATTTAAAATCCTTCATTTAACTAACAAAATAATTTATTAAAATAATTAAAAAATTGCGCTATTTTATCTCTAAATTAATTAATCTATACCAAATATTCTAACAAAAATAAAATATAGCTCAATATATTACCTACAAAAAGTTAATAATTAACTAAACTAAAAATATTTTAAATTTTAAACAATATGATACAATTAATAAAATCAATGCCGAAATGATTACTCCAGAGAATCTCTGTGACTTTAACAACAACCACGGCACTCCACCGCCCACAAAAAATACTCCACAGAACCCCTGTGCCTTTAACAAATTACTATTCAATCAATGCCACAGTTAACTCACTGTGCTCTTAACAAACAAGTTTTTTTTACCTAAATAAATATAAATATAAAATTTTTACGTTATTGTCAGGTCACGGCACCAATTATTGCCGTTATACCGCTGAGAATAAATCCGATACCGTAAAGAATAATTTTATTAAATTCAAATTAAAAAAAAAGGAAAGGAAAGGAAAGGAAAGGAAAGGAAAAAAATCATGAATAATTTTTTGCCTAACACGGCTTCTTTTATACTTTATAATTCTTGAAATTTCAAATATCACGACTCATCCTTAGTTTTATAATCCAAAGTCAAACAAATGCGCCAATGTTATCAAACCAGATTATTGCGCGTGATAAAAATATAATGAATTTTTATAGGGCCATAACCACGAGGGCCCCCCCCCAAAAAAAAACATTTTTGGCCCCCAAACCCGGCTCCCAGAAAAAATCTTTGGCCCCCAAAAATTTTTCTGCCCCCCCCCCACCCCCAAATTTGAAAATTTGTTTTAGAATTGATTATTTTTAAATTTTTAATATAAATTTTGAATATTTATTCAAAATATTCAAAAAATATGTCTATTTAGAATTGATTATTAATAATATTTTTATAAATTTTGAATATTTATTCTACAAACATGTCTAGTTTGTAAAATTTTTTCTATCCTGTTTTATTTTTATTTTTACCTAATATTAAATTATCATTCATTCATTTTTTTTTCATTTTTTTTTGTTGTGTATAACATTCTCTCTAGGTATCACATTTATATTATAATATATAACCAGTTATTTTATTTTACAGCGTTTATTTTAAAATTATGAAGAAACAATCAGTTATTAACTCTTATTTTAAGTTAAAGTTAAACAAATGTCAAGTAACATCACCTCTACAAACTATTAGTAATACTACATCAGAAATTTCAGAAACTGATTCTTCTCATAGTTAGTATAAATTTATATTATTATTTCATGACTTATATGATATTGATATAGGGCAATACCTATATATTATTATTTCATATATATTTATTTTATATAAGATAAGAGACAGACATTTATTATTAATATTATCATTTTTGTATAATAATTTTAATTATTAAAATAAATATATTCACTCATATTTCAAGATATGAATGAAACTAATAATCTAGAAAATGATCCTCACTACACTAAGGAGGAGGAAGATAGTAATTAGTTTAAAATTTAACCCAAATTTTTCTATTTATATATTTTTGACAATATCAATAGGAGTGAGAGATTATGATGTTTCATTATTACATTTTGATTTTAAAACAAATAAAGACGAAGAAGAGACTCAATCATCTTCATCTAGCAACTCAGTCTCTCATTGTCAAGAGGCAACTAATATTATATTTTTTTGTTAATCTTTAAAGATTCAATGTTTAAGACCTTTTTCTAGTTTTTAATACTGAATATCTATAATTTTACTGATCAACTTTACTGATAATCTTCATCAGGGTTGGGCACTACAGTAAAGCATATACTTGTATCTTAAATACAAGATAAATTTTGTGTTTGTTCATTTTCAGCATGCCCTTCCTTCGTCCTTATTTATGACCCTTTCCCTCATTACAATTTATTAATTATAATATTTTTAGTGTCAAAAAAGTCCTCTAATAGTTCAATTCAAATCACAGGTGACCTTGGCCAGAATAAACCAAATCAAATCAAATTAAACAATTACCCGAAAAAAGATATCCATGGAAGGCAAGGATCATTTCAAAAATCATGGTATAGAGGTCGAGACTGGTGGAGTATAGTGTAGAAGCTGACACTGCCTTTTGTTTTCCATGTAGAAAATATTGTGTAATCCAAGTGATGAATTTGGACAAACGGGATTCAGAAATTGGAAAAATGCGTTAGCTGCCAAGAAGGGACTGCTAAAACACGAGAGCTCAAAAGCTCATTTAAATTCAATTACAATATGGCATGATAAAAATCAAAATATAAACAAAGGTACAGAAATAACTAAAATGTTGTGAGGTGATCAAATTAATCGTAATCAATATTATATTAAATCAATATTTGATTTGATGCTGTTTCTTAGCGTACAAGAGCTACCTTTCCGTGGGACTGGTTCAACAAATATTACGGATTCTGCAAAAGATGAAAACATAATTTATTCTTCTGGGCTATTTATAGCAATGTTTTCCTACACCATCCAAAAAGACCCTGAATTAAATAAAATTATAAAATTTATACCCCAAAATGCCCAGTATACATCACCACAGATTCAAAACGAAGTAATATCCATTATGGCAGATATGGTGCTTGAACATATTTCAGACAAATATAATAAAAGCGAGATGCCTTTTTTTTGTCTTAAGGCTGATGAGACAAAAGATGCTTCAGGCTGTGAAAACCTGAGCATAATAATTCGCTATATTTTTTTCTGGAGAAATCCAAGAAAATTTAATAGGAATCATTAATTTAGAGTGTCTTTCTGCTGAAAGCATTACAGATTGCATTTTAAAGCAACTTAATGATCTAAATATTAATTCAGCTAATATAATAAGCCAGGCATATGATGGTGCAAACGTTATGTCTGGCCGAAATGGAGGAGTGCAAACACTTCTTCAAAAAAAAATTAATAAAAATGTTCCTTTTATACATTGCTACAACCACGAGTTGCATCTTGTGGTTCAAAATTGGTATAATAATATTGTTATTATTTCTAATTTTTTTAATTTATCAATTGAATTGTATAATTTTTTCAGGCGTTTTAACGTATCTTGTAAATACACAGGCCACACCCTTAAGAGACTTTTAGACCAGAGGTGGACTGGTCATTTGGAAACATCTCACATTATTTATGAGAATTTTGAGGCTATTGGTGAAGTATTATTTTACTTTTCTAATAGAACTCTTAATTCAGAGGTTTCATTTCATGATTCAGTGGAAGCCTCTGGTCTTTTATCTCAATGTATTAATATAAATTGCATTATATTAGCCATTATAATTTATGAGATATTAATTACAATAGATCCACTAAATAAGTATCTACAATCAGTAGGTACTAATCTAGTGGGTGCTAAAAATTGTATTGATTCTACTATCAATATATTAAAAAATAAAAGAAGTGATAATTCTTTTGCTTTGATTACGATTAAGGCTGAAAAACTTTTATCAAAATTTAATCTTACTCCCCAAAAATCATCACGTGTACGTAAAACGCCTAAAAATTTCCAAGATTTTTTAGTTGACAGCAAACTAGAATTCGATTGTGAAAAAGACTTTAATTGGAGTTCTTTAAAAAGGATATATTATGAAATTATAGATAACTTTGTGGATCGTTTTTTAGACCGATTTACAGAAGATGATTTTAATCTTTTTTCATCTTTTAATACATTGTCCCCCCTTGACTCTGATTATTTTTTATCAGATAAAATGGCCCCATTAAAATCCCTGTTAAACTTAAATATGGAAACACTGCATCATGAAATGAAGATAGCAAAAGGATTTCTATGCTAGCTTCGGAAGCTAAAGAAAATCATAATTTTGAAAATATCTTACATATTATGTATAAAGAAATAATATAATCATGCATTTAAAGAATTATATAAATGCTACTCAGCAGCGATAATCATTGGGATATCAACGGCTCTGTGATGCCTCGTTCTCTACACTAAAGAGAGTTTTATCGAGCAGTAGAAAGTCTATGAAGGATAAACGTAAACAAAATTTAGTATTAATGGCGTATTAAAAAAGAATAACGCAGAATTTATCTTTTAGTTCATTTATATTAAAATTTAAAAATAAAAATCGCCGTATTCTATTATAGTAATATTTTGTTTTGTATATGCATATTATAGTATTATTTTGTTTTGCATATTCATATTACAGTATTATTTTGTTATTAAATTTTTAATAAAAATAGGAAAAAATTTCTATGAATGCGTAATTATTTGTTTGATTTTAAAAAAATAGTGCCTCCCCCCCCCCCAAGTAAGCACTTGGCCCCCCTAAGTGAAAATTCCTGGCTACGGCCCTGAATTTTTACGAAAAAAAAATATATCAAAATAATAATAATAAAAAATGCCAATTATGACAGTCGAAATGAAGATTCTTGTGGAGGTGATCTATTAATTTCTTTAAATTAAAGACTTTCTTTAAATATTTTTTTAAATTCCTCCAATTAAAATTTTTATAATACCATCTTCCCATCCTCTGTTTAGCACTAAGCGCTCTTGATTATCCGATCAAAACTTTGTAAATCAAATTTTGTTATAAAATAAATAAAAATTATTACAAAAAGAAATTATCTTATAACATATTATTTTGTATAATTTTATTTTTATCATCTATGAATAAATAAAAAGAAAATTTATCTATAATATAATATTTTTTAAGTAATGAATAATGCGCTACCTTTTTGAATAGCCAATAGCAGGCATTACTTTATTTTCACAAGGTAACGAGTAATGGTAACGTGTAACGAGCCACTGTTTCTTTTTTGATGTAAAGTTTGCAGCACTAATTATAAATAAACATTGGTTATCTCGATCATATCAAAATTTGGTTAGTTCGCATATTTTATATTTAACATTAACCCAAACGCTCAATTTGAAATCACTATCATTCTAATCTATTTCTTAAACATTAAAACTCAGCCGTATTAAATTATAAATTATATTTATAATTGAATGATTATATATATTTTAATATTGATATAATGAAAAAATATATATATATTATATCAGTGGCGTAGACATCCCCTATGAAAATTTTTTTTCAAAATTTTTTTATTTTATACCCGCTAAACTTAGTGGTATTGACCTGATCCCCTTAGAATTACTCTCCCTATCTCTTTTTATCTCTAATCGTCTTTCGCTAAATTCCGCGATCTCATCTTTCATAACCCCCAATGACGATCTCTTAACAGTAATATCGAAAGATGGAGTCTTGTAACCCCAGACGGTCAAACCTTCCCAACCGAAATTTCTAATAAATCAATCTTGGAACCCCTTATAAAGAAACTACAAAATAGTCTTATTCCGATATCAGCGATATACAACTTCTTCAACTAAACGATAAATACGGCGGGCATGAATAACTCGAGGCACTTCCAGCCTAACCCTTGATATTCTCTTAACCAATTACCAACTGAGAGTTACCATAGGATTTAAACCTGGATGTTCGCTTACACATTCGCACACTTGCCACCTTTGCAACCTACCCGTTCAACCAAACGCAAGACACGGCCTAAACTGCTCCTGCAGCCAAGGTCGGTCGCCAACTCCGGCATAAAGCTATAAATAAAATCTTCCATAAGCTCTTAATAAAGCTAAAATACCTAACATCCTTGAACCAACAAACCTCTCTTTACAAGATGGTCTCAGACCTGACAGTTTAACCTGCACCCCATGGTATGGGAAATCCCTAATTTGGGACGCAACCTGCGTCTCTTCCTTTCCCTCATCAATTAATTCAAACCCTCAACCCTCTTACTAGCGGGGAAAATAAAAAAATTAATAAATACTCAATACTAAATAACTTTATTTTTCAACCCATAGTCAGTTCAACTAATGGCGAATTCTCACAATCAACATATTTTTTTTAAAAAATCTTAGCACGTAAAATTTATAACATTACAAACGAAAAACGCGAATCAATTTTTCTTAAACAAAAACTCCAATTAGAAATTTTTAAACATAATTATACCTGTTTTTTAGGAACATTTTTACTATAAGCTCTTTTTAGAGCCATCGATATTTTTAAAATATACATTCACTTTTAATATATATATATATATATATATTCTTTTTTTATTTTTATAATTTGTAATATACTATATATCTGTGAATACGTATCAGGTCAATTCAGCGAAACTTTTATCGCGAATGTCGTTTATCGCGAAGGAATTTTATAGCGAAGGCAATATCGCGAAATCAATTTCGCGAATTTTTTTCCGCGAAACTTTTATAGCGAAGACAATATCGCGAACTTATTATCGCGAATTTATTTCCGCGAAACCATGACCGCGAATACTTTATAGCGAATACATTATAGCGAAACTTTGATCGCGAACTCGTTATAGCGAATTTATTTCCGCGAAACCGTAACCGCGAATACTTTATAGCGAATACATTTTAGCGAAACTTTTATCGCGAACTCTTTATAGCGAATTTATTTTCGCGAAACTTTAACCGCGAATACTTTATAGCGAATACATTTTGGCGAAACTTTTATCGCGAACTCATTATCGCGAATTTATTTCCGCGAAACCTAAACCGCGAATACTTTAGAGCGAATACATTTTAGCGAAACTTTGATCGCGAACTCGTTATAGCGAAACTTTAATCGTGAACCATTTATAGCGAATTTTCTACCGCGAATGTATTTGCGCGAAATTATTATAACGAGCGCATGACCGCGAAAATTGTGAATTCATTTTAAGTGAAATCGATATATTCAATATCAATTTACCAACCGAAGTTTCTTAAATCATAAACGCTAATGTTTTAAGGATATTTTATTACTTATTGTTTATTTAATAAGCATGTAACCTCTATCTGATGTGATAGAAAATATATTAGTCTTCCTGGTCTCACTCACTCATGGTTGTAAGTATGGAGCGGACATTTTGGGTTAAGTTTTTAGCAGAATAAGTTAACCCCCCCCCAACATAAAATTTAAAAGTGTGCTTTATGTCATTTAAAGTAATACTTTATTTCTAATCTAGATAAAAAAAATATACTGAAAGCTAAGAATTTTTTATTGATTTTCTCAGATTATTTTAATTATAGAAAATTTTATTGATAATTAATGCCTCCTAATTACAATTTTGAGATAATGCACATCGATATAACTTTAATATAATAGTAACTAATTCATTTGAATATTATGACCTTTCCTTTTTCTTCTATTCGCATTTTAATAAATAGAAATAACTGCAAAGTTATGATTAATCAAAAAAAAAATTCAAAATATTCTAGATTACATAAATTTGTAATATTTATGAAGAATAAATTATGGAAATAAATCATTAGATCTTCAATTATTTTAGTTTTTTATTTTTGCTGATTTCACAAGTCAAACTAAACAATATAAAAAAAAATTAAAAAACGTAAAATAGTTTTCATCATTTTTTAAAATAATACCAGTTCAATTTAAATCATAGCGTATTTGTGAAAACATCACTAAACGCTTCTACTCAATTTGTAAGCACTTTTACTCATTTTTTCTAATAAAATGGAATTAAAAAAATCAGGATTTTTTGAAAATAAATATAAAATGTTCCAAATCAAGAAAAAAGAGATATTCCAATATCGGGAAATCAGGGCAAAATGGGTTAAGTGTTTATTTATTTACTTTTACATATTTTACCACGACAAGGGTGGGGGTGGGGGGTGGGGGGGGTTGTTAAAAACATTTTCTAAATTTTGAGAGGAATATATAAATGAAGGATAATAAAAAATAATTATAAAAAGTGGCTATATTTTAATTATATTAAATAGGTGTATTATTCAATTTTCTCATTCATTTTGTAAATTGCAAAAATTTTTAGGCCGGCCATACCTCCCATATTCTAAGAGTGAGGTGGGATTTTTAATGACTAAAGGATAAAAAGCGGGAAAGCGCCACAACTGCAATCCTTTTATATATAAATATTGGTGAATAATTTTTTTCAAATTATAATTTACAAATTTAAATTTGAATTTGAATATAAAGTCAAAATATATAAAAATTAGATCCAAATCTACATATTTATCGGAAGGAATTTATTTTATTTAAAAGTTTATTATATATGAAATAAATTTTAACTCTTCGCAATTCATGTCAAAATTCTGCTTTACCATTAATTCGGCCTCTAATAAATCAAATGAGACCTAAGAAAAATTTTTTCGCCTAATCATATTCATTAAACTCATTTCTGAGCCAGCATTTGAATGTAGAATTAAAAATAAATTTTTAGATATTTTTTAGGCTTATATTTACATTTTTATTTAATTCTTTCTAAATATTCTAACTTGATCGTATCATTCAAAATCAAAGGTTTAAGCTATTTATATCTATAATTACCATAATAGTTTGATAATTCTGAGTAACTTCTTTATATGCTTCAACTTGTGTATCACAGAGGAATAAACAAGATTTATATATTTTAATATCAGCGCCGTTAAATTTGGCGGCTGAATAGTTCTACGAACTAATTGTAAATTATATCATTATTTCTTGCTTTATTTGTACCAATTGAGTATTTAAACGAGTATAGTAGCTCGTAAAAGGAAAAAAACTATTAGTAACAAAATTTTGGCAAATCTATGATTTAAGCGACGGAAATAATTTATTCAGAAAATTTTATCGATGTTCCGTATTAATTATAATTTAATTCGTTTAAGAGACAGTATAAAGAAAAAGTTTATTAGCAAAATAAGAAAAATTGCCTAATTTGGCATTATTGATAGAATGGAAAATAGCTGGTTTGCGCTAATATTTATTAATTCTTCAGTCATTTTTTTCACACACAAAAAGGTAATCGTACTAAAAGAGAGATAAAATCTATATCTCCCATTAAAGCGTAAAACCAACCAAATTTCTGGAAGCATTTAATCTGGAACTTAAATCAATAATTGAAATTTATTACGTTTTTCGACAAAATAAGATAAAATTGCCACGATTGACAACATGCGAAAAAAACAAATATTTTTGGGTGAGCTCATACCATAGAAATGCCAGATTAGTACTTACTATTCCATCAATCAGTTTTTCTAGTCAATAAACAAAAACTAATTTTAATAAGAGAAATAGACAGTAGCAACCTTTAAGTATGAACAGGGTTGCCATGTCTCTCCCCATCACCGGGACTCCCGCAATTTTTTAGTTTACACGCAAATATCTCTCTCCCGCAAAACTACGGCAATTGGAAATCTCTCGCAAAAATCTACCGCAATTTAATTTCGCCCGCGATTTTTAAAAAAAAGTATTTTAAACGTTTTTAATATTTAAATAATAATTTTGAGACATTAATTGATTATTTTTATATTTTTAAATATTTATTCGAAAAACATGTCTAGTTTGTAAATTTCTTTCTATCCTGTTTTATTTTTATCCAATAATAAATCAACATTATTTCATTAATATTAGTCAGTACAGGGGAGTATATCAACATCGATTGCAATACAAAAATATTCTCAAAATGAAACTATATTTGCGGAAATCGTATACATCTATTATGTAGTTCAACATTCACAGAGCTCTATATATATCATTACAATGTGGGTAGAATCTTTTTCTCGTAATATTTAACGACTCCAATATAAGTGCAAACCTTACTTGTGCCAATAAAAATGAGCAAGGCTATCACAATGTTTTGGTACCTGAATCCTAGAGGTCAATTCTAGACGATTTGAAAGATGGGCATCCATATGCAATTCTAACAAATGTATCTAATAATGGAAATATTAAAACATTTCCCTCGATCCTATGCAATTTCAACAAGAATAAGAACATTTCAATAAAACTGTTAAAAAAAAGTCCTCAAATAGTGAAAAATCCAACGATGTAGCTAGCCACATAAGGGTAAATATAGCTGATTCAAGGTTATCAATGATTTGCATGCCAGCTTTCTGCGCTGATAATGCCTCTGTAAATTTTGGCCAAAACTAAAGTTACCGAATTGAGGCAGCACAAATGAATTATTACCAATTGGCTGTATATGCCATATATACTACATAGTTCTTGCAAGAAGGCAATGAATGTACTGTCTGTGGATGTCGAAATAATTGTGATGAAATATTTTAACGAATTTAGTTCAACTAAAAGAGTTAATGAATTAAAAGAGTTGGTGAAGTGGTCTGACTTGGAATGGTGTGAGTTGTTGCGATATATACCTATCAGGTGGTTGTCATTAATACCTGCCATCGATAGAATTTTAAAATTTTACAAACCCTTAAAAAAATACTTCTTAAATAAAGATTTTAAAGGCTGTCCTAAAATTTGAAAAAATTTTTCTAATATGAAATGGCAGAAGTAAATTTGGGATTCTTTTCACATGTAGGAAATCTACTGCATGCAGTAAATATTCCCTGTGAATAAATAAAATTTACAAAATTTTTAAAAAAAAATTTTATTAAATTGATAATATATCCTGAAAATTTTAAAAAAATTTATGTTTTTAATTTTATTAAAAATAATAATTGATCTACGGTATTTGATTATTTTTATATTTTTTAAAATAAATTATACTGGAATTTTATATATCAAGCAAGGAAAAAGATTCAGCAGATGCTGAAATCTATTTCAAGCTATAGTTAAGCCAAAATTTTTAATATCAATTCAATGTGTTGATTTTTTATTTAATTATACATATGATTTTAGCAAAATGCTACAAAAAATTGATTCAGATTTAAGGTACGTTATGAATAGAGCAAAGGATATTGTTGAAATATTAACAAATATCAGAGAGAATGTGGATGAAAATTTCATGAAATATATGAGAAAGTAAAGGAGATTGCTAATATGTTTGAGACTGAAATTTTAAAACCTAAAGTATTCTAGACAATCCAATCGCTCAATATTGATGCATCTACGATTGAGGATTTTTATAAAATAAACATTTTTATTCCTCTTATTGTTACATTTTTATTTCAATTAAAATAAAGATTTATTGGTCATAATTTTATTTAAAAAAGCTTTTATTGTCTTTAGCCAGTTGAGTCAATACACTTGAAACACGAGAGGATATTAAGAAAATCTTAGAGTTTTACGCTGATGATTTAGTAGGCTCATATGATAATTTATTTTGTGATGTCGGATTTTGGTATAAAGATCTTGAAAGATTAGAACATTCTTTGTGACCAAAAAATGTTCTGCAGGTTTCCATGTGTAATTGCACTTTAGATTCCCTGCCTAATATTAATACTTATTTAACTACCTTACAGGGCCGTAGCCACGGGGGGGGGGGCAGATCCCCCCACCCAAAAAAAAATTTTTGGTCCCCAAACCTGGCGCTTAGAAAAAATCTTTGGCGCCCCCATAAATTTTCCCGGCCCCCCAAATTTAAAAAAATTGATTATTTTTATATTTTTAAAATAAATTTGAAATATTTATTTTAAAAACATGTCTTGTTTGTAAATTTCTTCCTATCCTTTTATTTTTATCCAATAATAAATCATCATTCATATTTTATCATTTCTTGTGTGTTTGTGTATAACATTATATAGGCGCTTAATTATAACGTTTAAATTGTACTTATTTCAATGATAATTATTTTATTTATTATGGTTCAATCACAATAATATTATCTTTTGAAGGTCTCTGATATAGATCTGGGTGCAAATCATAAAAAACCGGAATTTTCTGAAGCTAATTAAGTGGTTACTCAAGGCTTGATATATATATCAAATATAAGGAAACAGATTGATACCGATCCGTAAATACTGATTAAAATAAAAAAGGTTCTTTTATAAAATTTGGTAATTATTGTGCAGTGTTGCTAAACAGCTCGATTTAGGCCGATTTTTAAAAATGGTCCGATTAAGATCTTAGACAAAATAATAATATCTAAGCCCGATATAACCAGTTATTTAATACAGCGGTAAATAATTTATCATAAAATACTGAGACAACAACAATTTTGATAAGCCAACAAATTAACCTTAATCTTTAGGATCTTAAATCAAGATTTCATGATATTTCTTAACATAAAAAGCTACCTTTCCCTGGGACTAACAAAAATTAAGGATGCTGCAAATGTAGAAAACATAATTTATTCTTTCTGGACTATTTATAGCAATGTTCTCATACACCATCCAAAAATATCCTGAATTAAATAAAATTACGAAATTTATAAACAAAAATATGCGATATACATCACCCGATTTTAAACGAAGTAATATCTATTATGGTAGATATGATGCTTGATTATATTTCAGATAAATATAATAAAAGTGAGATGCCTTTTATTTTGTCTTAAAGCAGATGTGACAAAAGATGCATCAGGTTTTGAAAACCTGAGCATAATTATATTATTTTTTTCTGGAGAAGTCCAAGAAAATTTAATAGGGATTATTAATTTACAGTGTCTTTCTGCTGAAAGCATTACTAATTGCATTTTAAAGCAACTTAATGAGTTAAATATTAATTCAACGAATATGATAAACCAGGCATATGATGGTGCAAACGTTATGTCTGGCCGAAATGGAGGAGTGCAAATTTTACCTCAAAAAAAAATTAATAAAAAAGTTCCTTTTATACAGTGCTACAACCATATGTTGCATCTTGTGGTTCAAAATTGGTATAATAATATTGTTATCATTTCTATTTTTTTAAATTTATTCAATGCATTGCATAATTTTTTAGGCGGTTTAACGTATCCTGTAAATATGCAGACCATACTCTTAAAAGACTTTTAGACCAGAGGTGGGGTCATTTAGAAACATCTCGCATCATTTATGTTAATTTTGAGGCTATTGGTGAAGTATTAGTTTACTTTTCTAATTTATTAATACAGAGGTTAGCACTCATGATTCTGTCATAGCCTATGGTCTTTTATCTCAAAACGTTAATATAAATTACATTATATTAGCCATTATAATTTATGAGATATTAATAACAATAGATCCACTATGTATCTACAGTCTGTAGGTACTTATCAAGTGGATGTAAAAATTGTATTGATTCTACTATCAATATATTTAAAAAATATAAGAAGCAATAATTCTATTGATTTGATTAGAATAAAGGCTGAAAAACTTTTAACAAAATTTAATCTCACTCCCCACAAATCATCAAGCTTATTTAAAACGCCTATAAATTTCCAAGATTTTTTAGTAGAAACCAAATTACAATTTGATTGCGAAAAGACTCCAATTGGAGTTCTTTAAAATAGAATTAGTATGAAATTATTGATTACTTTGTGATAATTTTTTAGATAATAATTTTTTAGATAGATTTACACAAGATGATTATAATCATTTATCAAGTTTTAATGCATTGTCCCCCTTTGATAGTGATTATTTTATATCGTACAAAATGGCCCGTTTAGAATAATTATTAAACTTAAACATGGAAACTTTACATCATGAAATGAAAATTGGCTAATAGATTATTAACTGCAGAAGTTAACGAAACACATAATTTTGAAAATATCTTAAATATTATGTATAAAAAAATATCATCATGCATTTAAAGAATTGTATAAATGCTACTCGGCATTGGAGTAACAACGGCTTCTTGTGTGGCTTCATTCTCTATAATAAAGAGGAGGGTCGATGAAAGATCAAAGTAAGCAAAATTTAGTATTGATGACTTATGAAAAAAAATTAACACGAAATTTATCCTTTAATTCATTTGTTAAAATTTAAAAATAAAAATCGTCGTATTATATTATTGTATTATTTTTGTATTTATAGTATTATTTTGTATTCATATAACATTAATAATTTTTTAATAAAAATAGCAAAAAATTTCTATGAATGCTTAATTATTTGTTTTATTTTTAAAGAAATAGTGGCCCCCCCTAAGTAAGCAATTGGCCTCCCTAACGGAAAATTCCTGGCTACGGCCCTGCTACCTTACCAATTAGCACCTGCACTGATGAAAGAAAGGTTTTTTTCAACTATAAAAAGGTTTAAAATCTATTTAAGAAATACAACCGGTGAAAAATGTTTAAATGGATTAGCCCTATTAAATATTTATAAGGAAATTATTCTAGATAAAAAATTGATTATAGATGAATTAACAAAATCTCAGAGAAAAGTAGACCTCTCTTTATAAATTCAAATCAAAAAATTGCAATATGATTATATTAGTTTTAATATATAATATTTATAAACAAATTTTTTGGTAAAATGAATTCTTAGTTATAACTTTTATATAATTTTTGTAATAACTCCCAGAGTAAATTTGTATGTTCTATATTTTTTTATATTTGAATGTATTAGTGTAATTTTTTTTATATTGAAGAATAAAGATCCATATTATGAATTATATGATTGTATGATGGATAAGTTGTTTTTTTAATTTTATATTTGAAATTTTAAAAAAGAACTTTTTTTAAAAAAATTTTGGAAAATTATAATTATCCTCATCATCTTTAATCTAGGCTTAAGAAATAAAAATATTTAAATATTTTATCAAGCTTAAGGTTAGATCTATCTTATATCCAAATATCAAATGAAAATAATGAATATTACTGGAGATATATACATTTAAAATTGGGGTCTATTAAACCCCACCCGAGTACTAACGTCATTTTTTTCACCGGAGTATTGAAGGGTTAAATAAAGGAATTTAATGCTAAAGCATTTTTACATAATAAATAAAATTTAAAATGAAATACTCTCTAAAATTTTGTTATATTCAAATATTTAAAATAATTTTAACATCTAAGATATAAGAAATTGAATTGAGTGTTCATAAAAAATGGGAGATTTAGGGGGCGAAGCCTTCAAAAAATATTTTAAACCCCCATCTCACCCCCCCCCCCCCATAAAAAATAATGGCTTCGCCACTGATTTATATAATGTAATATATTAGGAAATATATTTTTTTCTATATAAAATGTGATTTCTATAAACTAACATTTTAGAGTTAATTATATTTTAAAAATAACTAGCAACCAGCTACATGGCAATTTAGTGTATAAATTTTAATCAAAGGAATTTGATATCAATTTCTTAATACTTTATTTATTTAATTTTTTATGCAATATCTCATACCTTATTTTCCAATTACATAAGTACATTTAAAATGACATCAAAATAAACAATTCAAAAAATTTATATTAAAAAATACATACCTAAAAAATATGTATACTATATAAAATTTAAAAACATACTATTTTATTAATATTATTTTATTCTAACCTTATTATTAATAATAGAACAAATCTGGAATAGGAAAATTTATAAATACATGTGCATAAAGAAAATTAATTTTAAAATTATAATTTCTATCTTCTGTTTCAAAGCAGGGGGATTACCCGTTAGATTGTTTATTATCTTTCCAATTATTTACCTAGTTATTTAAATTTTGATTAAACTTAAAGTAATTCATTCAATCCTTTACCACACCTTCAAAATAAATAAAAATCAGTTTATTCCGATTTGTTTGATAGCCTACTCTATATAATTTACAATTAAGATAAAATGATTTTTAAAAAAGACTAGAGTTCTCTTATAGTCCAATATAGTGGTAAGCATTTTGGCACTTTTTTTTAAAATAAGTTTTTGAGTTATTTGTTGACAAACTTTAGTTTTTGATTACAATTCTTCTATGAAATTCTAAATTTTTGAATTTCAAGTTCTTGTTTGTATAAAATATGAAATTTTATTTTAAAAAAAGAAGAAACTTTGAAATTATAAATATTTCAAAACGTCACATTTTTTTTGAGCCATCTGGTAATATTGTTTAAAATTATTTTTTGAACTGGAATTCATAAAATCGCCACAAATTTAGAAACCGCAACCAGAACTTACTTTTTAAATTTTAGGAATCAGAACTATTTTTAAAAAGATTTTCACGAAACCAGAATCTTTTTTCGTCTTGGTTCTAAACTTTTTTAACAACGAAAAATTTGGATAACTATGAATCCATTAGAGTTTGCAAATGATGATTTTATTGAATTTAAAATTTTATTATTCATAAATTACGATATCTAAAATTATTGTTAAAATAGTTAAAAAAACAACCGATCATTACCAATACCCTAGACATGTTAAGAAGTAATTCATTAAAATCATATGAAAAAAATGAGACAGATCTAAGGGGACCCTAATGACGGATTTTACCTAGGCCAGGCAGATTTCCCTGGAAATCTGCAGGTCCAATTTTTTAAGCATTCACTCTTCTGTACCCTTTTTTATATTTTTTTTCTCAGTTTTTTATACATATATATTTTTTTAATTCATTTTTAATATGCTTATTTGTTTTTTAACATATATTTTTTTTTATTTAGTTATATCCTAAAGTAAATAAAATATTTGAAATGTAAAAAAAATATCTAAAATATATTTTTGAATTTTAAATGTAACATTCAGTTCTTTAACAGATCTCTACTTGCAAAGTCTATGTTAAAATAATATAATCTATTAAAATTTCCACGCCTTTTTGCCTTTTAAATTCAAAGAAAATATTATTTCCTTTTATATAAATATAAAACTCCACCAAAATAAATGCTAAGATTAATAAATAGTTTAGAATAATTCTAAATTATTCTATCGAATATTATTATTTCTATTATAGTCGGAATGGATTATATAATTCAAATTCATAAAATTGGAATAATAAGAAGTTTATAGATTTAATCCAGATCAGAGTTTTTAAAAACAAATTATAAGCATATTTCAATGGCATATTTTTATGGTGTTATTGTTCTAATGGATGCCTTTAGTATATTAGAAAGTATAATGCTATTTAGGATAATTATAAATCTGATGAAATAAAAGAAAATTTTGCAATATTTTTCATAGTAACGATTTCAATCTTAAAAAAATAAGGCAACATAAAACCGCAACGGCGTTACTATTCTTCCAGAGTAACTCGTAATGTATTGACGTTATTTTTTGAGTAACGTCAATAGCTCTAGATATATAATAATAATTCTTTTTATTTTTTTTATAATAGGCTTTAAAAATAAAATGATATCTAAAAGTTTCAAAAAAAGTTTATCATTTAATATAAATGTATGTATAAAAATATTTACCTTAAATAACCATGAAATATGCAATGAATATGACTAGTAATAAATTAATATAAAATCGACGCAGTTCTTAGGATTTGAATAACTCATTTTAATTAATGTTCTTTTGGTATGTATATGCTTAAGTATTCCAAAAGAAGCACAATTTTTTCCCCTCTAATTTTAGAGCATATTATTTTAAATCAAGTTTCACTTCTGGCCATTTCCTATTTTTTTTAAATATCATTAATGCATATTACTTTTTATTTTCTATATTTATTTCGATTACATATTAAATATCTAAATTAAATATTATTTGTTTGTCCTTACTTGTCCTATTACTAATATATTTTTTATTTTTCAAATAATATCATTATAAATAAACAAAATGGGCTATCATTTTATATATATATATATATTGACAATTGGCATATTATATTTGATGGTATATAAATACTTTATAGTACAAATATATTATGGAATTAATAGCCCATTTTTTCGGATATTTAAATTAAAATAGGATATTTGCTTCTTTTTTTCATTTTTTTTTCTAAGATAAATATATTCTTGATACTCTTTCTATACTAAATTTTTTATAAATATCATATTTTAAATGATTCTAAAATCTCAAGGTAAAAATTCTTTTTATGTACGAATACGAATTAATATTTATAAAATTTAGTATAATTACTATCATGGTGGCTAATGTACAAATTTTATAAAATATCAAGAGAAATAATTTATTTTTTTAATAGGATGTTATAATTTAAATCTTTTATAGGTCTTTATAATAAGGTTTTCTATTCATAACACTCAAAAATAGCGAACAAATCATACAAAACATTACTCAGTCCTCTTTACAGATATTAGAAAAACTTCTAAAGTAATTCATATACAATCTATATACAATCAACTATTCAAAGTGGCGACTATGTTATAAAACAAAAATTTCGCTTGTAATGATCACCCAAAAAAATATATATTTAGTAAATAATGTGGAATAATTTAGAGAAAAAATAATGATAAGGAAAAGAAGAAAAATATTATTCTTTAACTATAAAATATTTTATATTATATTATTTTTGATGCTGACTATAATTGTATTCGAATATCAATATTCAATGAGGCAGAACACTTTTATTCAAGTTCAATTGTTTATTAAACCTAGTAGAAATATCAAAGATTCGATAAATTATATATATGAAGATATAGCTTTTGATGAAAAAAATTACGTAGATAATTTGAATGGCAATCGCAAAACCCCTTTACTAAAATATTGGCAAACTCTTAGCAGCAACAATGGTAAATCAACAATAACTAAATCTTTTGTTTCTTCTGAAACTAATAATAATTCGCTAACACTCACAAATATTATATCATCTAGGTTTTACAGTAACGAACAAATAATATCTGATTTAGATTACAGCGAAGAGTTCATAAAAAAATTTGATTTTTTACAAAAGCCCTATATGAAAGATTATTGTTTATCCAAAAATGATTTCCACATATTAATCATAGCTAATTCACTATTGCCGTCCCTGACGGCTCAATTAATTGAAACTTTTAATCATTTACATATAGTATATACAGTTATATATGGGGAAAATTTATCAAAATATGATACAAGTTCAGAGAATCATATTAAGACAAACATCGTGAAATTGGCCACTTTTTTAAAACAATTTGTCGTGATGCAGAAAATATGCTTCGATGTTATTGTGATTGAGGACGTTGAACTATATCTAAATATAATTCAAGAACTTAATAATTCAAACTTGAATATTACCCAAAATGTTCAGAAAATTGTGGAATACCTTAACCTATATTTTACTTTATTGAATACCCAATTTATAGTTTTCCCTGTGTTTAAAGATGCTAAAGTTTTCAAAGTAAATTTATTTCCATTGTTTTTTTAAGGTATACTACTCCTTTCTATTAATTTTAGTCTCAGGCAATATTTTGCCACCATTTTAGGCCCAATCAAATAGCCAAATTTTATTTAAATCCGAGATCCACTGTGCTCCACCTAATTAAAAATTCCAATATGGAACATAATACAAAGACCAAAAATTTGATTTATTCTGAGATATTCGACGAAAAGCTTCATTTGCAAGGCTTACTGCTCGCGAACGAAATGTCATCGTGGGATTATGAAACGGTATTGTATTCAAATTTATCCTCACAGGCATTTAATAAAAATAATAAATCACGACTTAAATTTAAACAATTGATCAATAAAATTGGGAAAAAATCTATATCTATCGTTATTTACAAAACAAGCATACGAACGAATTCAACAACAAATTTATCAAATAATAGTGTACTCGATCGTCAGACCATATATTTTGGAAGCGATTTAAAATTGTGGCCTTTACAGATTATTTTTTATGATTGTTTGCTTGTATTGTTAAAAAATGTATGTAACAATAACGTTAAACGAAATAAAATGGAACGACTATTGGATAAGAATAGATATTTGGCTATAGATATTGATGACATATTTGTTGGAAAAGTAAATCCTACAGTGAAGGATATTGAAGTAAACCTTAAAAAAATCTCATGAGGCATTTAATTAAATGTATATTTGATAATGGATACAACTTAATGTTCAATTATAAATATTGAAAAGAATAGTCTAATACTAGTCAGGGTTTTCAATTAAAAAATAATAATTATATTAATATAATAAAAAGTTTTAAATAAATTTTAAACGCCGTGCATTCGCCATAAAATAAAAATCGACGACGAGCCTCTCTCAACCAGCGGCTTTTCTAGCGTATGGAAAATTGTCCATGCGACATTATATGGTGGCGCAAGGGTCAAGTAGTAATTAACTCAATATATTTTCTTAATAACTATAAATAAATTTTGGTTTCAAGAACTACACTTGGAGATATTAACATTTACCTTTGACCAAGAGCATACTAACATGTATTTTACCATATAAGGTATTAGTGGTTAACTTATTAAATAAACTTTTCATTAAAAATGACCTGTTATTTATTTTTAGTGCTTAGGAAATCAATTTTTAGTTGTTATTTTTAATTTTATTGACTTTAACTAAAAAGAACATTAGGCATGCTCAAATTAAGTTATTGCGCACTGTTGCTTTTCCTAAAAAGAGAAGTCTAGTCGGTTTTACAAGAATTAATAATAATTTGTCATATTTATGTTATTATTTCTTTCTAGGGGCATATTATTTTATTTTTTTAAATGTTATTTTATTGGGTATTTTTTAACAACCCTGGTTATGATTGGCTATTTTTTTACACATATTTTTTTTATGTAAAAATTGATATTAAAATAATTATAAAATATAAATAAATTTTTGATAATTTTATCGAAGATAGAATATAATTTTTTTTTTTTATATATATTGCAAATTCTTTTTTCCGTTCAATTGTTTCTTTATTAAAGTAAATATAACTAATATAATGTATTATAAAAACATGAAAAGAATATAACTATATTTTTGAAGACAAAATTAATAAAAGCGATAAATATAAAATTATAATTAAGGAGAAAAAAAGGATAAAAAGGCATTATTTTGTATTTCAGGAATGGGTTTGACCTTTAAACCTGTTTTAAGATATTTTTACATTTTATATTCATCATTTTTTTTACATGCGTAATGAATTCCAGTGATAATTACTTTATAAAAATTTAACAAATCTAATGTGTTTAATATTTGATTTTCATATTATTGATATAATATAACCTTCCTACTATTAAACTATATAAATAAATTTAAGAGACACATCTAGCTCAATTATTATATCGAAAGATATCTAAAATTAAAGAGAATGCATTTTGCCCAAAATGCTCCATTTTTTCGATCTTTAGAGGCTCATATTTAAGCAGATATTTAGAGTTGGAGGCTAAAATTTTATTTTTTTCTTAGTTATAATAAATGTAAATCTTAGTAAAATTTTAGAAAAACCCGTAGATGGCGGGTTGAAACTCATGGTGAATTTGTCATGGAATTCGCCATATATATTCTTATAATAATAGGAAGTTTATATTTGATTTAATAATATAAAAATATTTATAAAGAATTCCAAAAAATATCAATATATATAAAAATAAATTAATTCTGTAAAAAATTAAACCAATCATAAAAACATCCAATCCCTTATTAATGTTCAAAAATACCTAAAATAATATTATTAAAAAAAATATGTCCCTCGAAAGAACTGCATATCCACCTATGAAACAAAATTTTTCGTTTTATTTTAAATCCAAAATTCCTCATTTATAATATTCTGTTTATCTATTTTAACCTATTATATTGTTAGTAAATTAGAAAGAAAAAACTAACTTTTCAATAATTGTTATATATTATTAAATATATTTATTAATTTTATTTTTAAAGGCAATAATGAGATTTCAAAAGAGAATACAAACAATGATACCTAATTTCAATTTGAATCTCGGATTTTCTGGAGAGCTTTATAATAAAACTAACAGAACATATCAGAAGGGTTATGAATTTCTACTGAGTATATAATATAAAATAATACATGATAAATTCTTAAATTTCTGCAGATAATAGTAAAATATTTAATTGGTTTTCACACGAGTATCAACATCAACCATTTCACCTGACTAATAATATCACCAATTTTAACATCAACATGGAGAAAAACAAGCTTTTCTCTAAAGTTATTAAAAATTAATTTTGTCACTCAGAATAATAATTAGTTTATTCAATACCTATAATAGGTATTTTAAATTCTTTATAGAAGAATTGTTCATAACTGAAGACATCATTATTAATATATTAGGGATGAACTGTGACATAATTTTTAATTTTACAAGTTCCGATGATTTGAATTATTTAAATATTATTTTAAGGATTTGGAATCTAGGAATAAGATAAGAGAACCTTTTTATTAAAAAAAAATTAATCAATAGTTCTAAAAATTTAATTTAATAATTTGAAAAAAATTTAACCACATTTAATAATTGGTTTATGTGATTAAAAAAAATATATAAGAGACAATGTATATTTCTCAACTGATTTATATTCTTCTAGTTTTAAATAGCCCCAACTCGGGTTTTTAATTTTTATTTTTAAGCCCGGCTCGGGTTTTAAAGGTCATCTCCTTGTAGAGACTTGGTCTGTAGGTTAATGTATATAACCTATGGGTAATTATTTTTCCCAATAAACCATACCATATTATTTTATGCGCTATATATAGTATATATTATTTAGATTCATAAATTAAAAATGGCTGATGAGTACGCAGTAGCACCAAAACATTCAGGGGTATATCCAATTCAACCCTTATTGTATGAGACTTGGAAAAAAATATTCAATATAAGTGTGACTAGCACCACAATGTATCCACATATGTACCCGAGAGGGATCAGAAGAGGATTTATACATAACAATATATCCGTAAAAATATATATACATTTATTTAAGATATATTATAAAATAATGGAGAGTTTATAGATAATAAGACAAATATTATTAAAAGATAACTGGCTTAAAATAAAATAAATCTCCATATTTTATTTTATCAATAAGCCACCTTAACTATAATAAATTATTAATTGAGAATTTGAGTGCTCTATATGACAATCAATTTTTTAAATAAAAAGATATTCGCAATCGGTTTGAACTATAAGTCTCATGACAGTTTTAACAAACAATTTTGAATAGGTTCTGCCAAGACAAGATTTAGCACTTTTCGCACATCAAAGTCAAATTAAACAAATACCGAATTTCCAAAAATATTTTAACAACCATATCCATGGGGGGCATATACTTAAAAATTTATTGTATAATAAAGTATAAAATTAAGTTTTTTTTGTGTCATTTTAAAAAATATATTTTTAGGTCAATATATTTATGACCCATATTCCAAATTATTGTTTTGACCATTTAGCTGTCAAAGTTTTTGAGGAGGCTTTGGATTTTATTTTATCGAAAACTAATATTATCTTTAAATCTGCCGCACCGATTAAACTTGCTCAAATATACTTCAAATTTTACCCCAAACATGAAACTCCAATTTGGACGGTAGGTATTTTTATTCTTCAAATTTACATTTAATCTTGGCATTAATCATTTTGGTAATTTTAAAAATTTATATTTATATTTCTTAATTATCTTCTGATTTATCGGGGGGCGGAACAGAATCCATGTCATGACACAGAGATAAGAAATTTATGGTATCGTTCGATAGATTGCTATAGATTTCCCAAGATCCTGATCATAGGCCCACAAAAGACCGGTATTATGATTTAACAAATCTAAATATAATTCCTTTTGATAGTATCAAATGTGGATACACTTACCAGAGATACAAATGGCACGGCCCGGTCAGGGTTTGTAAAATTGACACGGCACAGATTATTTTTTTCAGCCCGCCCAGAGTATATAAAAATATTTTTTATGGCTAGTGTATTTAGAAAGAAAAAAAATTCGGCCAAGAAAAAAATATATACCAATTTTACCGTTTTTTTAAGCTAATATGCAATAATTTAATATATAATACCTTTAATATCTACTTTATTCTAAAGTGAAGATTATTTTTCATATAAAACAAAAGAAAGAATAGTACATTCGTGTTCATTTTTGGCGAAATCAATTTTATTTTGTAATGTATGTGTTTGATCGACTAAAAATAAAAATTATAATAATTAAATTTGAGAAGTGAATAAATGTGATATATCATTCTATAATATAATATTTAATTATATTATATCTCATAATAGTCGAGTTTTAAAAAGATCGCCTCGGAGAGGGCTTATTAAAAAAAATGCCCAGTCCTAGTTTATTTAAATATACGAGCTCGCATACTCGGGTCGGGCTTTGGTCAGGGGCCTGCTGATCTCCGAATTACATGATTAACATACCATACATACGTCATTATAATATTATAGAATAACTAGTTTGGATAAAATATATTTTTTCAAGGTACCACGGCTCTGTTATGGTTTTTAAATATGAATCCGAACTTCGCATCGAATAAAATGACAGAATATTTCGAAGAAACCCAATTTTTTTCTAGTCAAAATTATTTAAAAGGCATCGATTGGTATAAACATAAAAGCTCTCTAACCAATGTTAATTTAATTTGTAAATTTAGGTATCTAGATTTGTATGAGCCAATTCTTCGTAATGTCACTAGCAACATATCAATGAATTCGGAAATTGTTTACATGGATAAATCTGCCACATATTTTGATAGTGCATTAGCACCCATGAGAGTCAAAAATCTTGTCCCCGAATCACTGTTATTTATTGTCCTATTAGATCCCATTGATAGAGCCTATTCTTGGTACCAAGTATGATGTCGTTGTTCAATATATAATATTGATTAACATTAGCATATGAGATATCACATGGATGAAACGGCTATCAAATATGATTTCAAAACTATAATTTCAATGGAGAAAAATCGCAGTCAAAATTTAACCGATGAACAAGATGCTTTGATTTCTAAATTGAAACATAGGTGTCTAGATCCAGGAAAATATGTTAAATATATCAATAGCTGGTTGCAATATTTTTCCCCCAAACAAGTGCAAAACAATTTTTTTCTTCATCTAATATTTATTTTATCTTTTAATAATGAATGATATTTTATTTGATAAATAAAAATAAGATTATTTTTATTATAAAAATAAGATTATTTTTATTGATGGTGACAATTTAAAAAAAAATGCCCCACTCGAAATGATGCGACTACAGAATATCTTACCTTCTATCATTGTAAACTATGATCAAGTATTGAAGTGAATTCTTTTTTTTTTAAATGGTTAATACATTAATATAAAATTTTTTTCAATTGCACATTTCAAATCGAGAATAAATGAAATATAGCCTATAATTTCATGAAAATTGTTCCATTATATTTATTTTTAAAAAAATAATTACAATATAAAGTCTTTAACTATCTTTTTCCAGCGAGTCACAGCCAAAAATGATAATTAAAATACATATTTTATTTTAGATACGATCCAGACAAGAGATTTTATTGCCAAATTGCAAAAAATAACAGAACAATATGTATGCCCAAAAGTAAAGGTAGACGGTATGTTGAGTTAGATGATGAAATGAGAGAAAAATTGAAGATATATTACAAGTTTAATTATATAATTACAAAATAATGTATTAAATCATTCAACATTTTTTTCTTTAGTCCCTACAACAAAGAGCTGAAAAGATTAATGGCATCAATCGATTTTAAAAATAAAATAACTCCGGATTGGCTAAAAGCTACTTAGGCACTATTCATAATTCGGTATTAAAAGGCAACTGATATTGTCTCATCATTAAAGCTCTTCATATACAGCCGATTAATGTAATTGGCATTTTATAGAGAATCTACATATAACAATTCGTATGACATCCTAATGAATATAAACGTTAAAATTCTAAAATTTAGCAATCATTTGAAATATAAATGCGTAAACGATTTTATAGATAACTATGATGATAATACTATTTCAAAAAAAATAATTATTTATTGCTTTTGTTATTTAACTCTAATAAAATATTTTTCTAAAAAGAAGATTCAGAGCTATGACCTACTTCTAAGGTTTAGGTTTGGGTTCAGTAAATCTCTGAACTTCGTTCGGGTTCGATGTCCAATGGATACACACGAATTTGAAAATTGTGAAATTTAGTTAACTATGAATTCGCCCGAAACTAATATATCTGAATATAACCCCATCAGGCTTTGGGCCCATATATAGATTCATTTTATTTTAACCAAGTTTAAATTATATTTCAGTATGGGATTATTTACCGACAAGAGAATTACGTAACAAAAGTCGAATATTTTATAGGATTATAACTTAATAGTCAATGATGGTTTAGGCATAATATTTTGTGAGTGATCAAGTGGAGATATAGTGTGAAAATGAAATGTCAAACGAAATATTGTCCTAAAATGAATTAGAAAATATAAATACATATTGATAAAATGTGGAATAAAAAAAAAGAAACAAACTTTGATAGTTCATCGCTCTTAAAATATGGCTCTATAACTTTGTTTTGTCTAATTTTATAAATAATCTAGTTTTAAAAATAGTTCGAGTGGGACCTTTTCTTGACAGGCGCGTGACCAAGGGGGGATTTATCATCCCCTTATAGCAAATTTGCCATATCATTTTAAAATTTCCCCTACACACACCCCCTCTAGGCAAAAAAATGTATACAATATATCAAGAAGAATTTGAAAGAAAAATTAGTAAAAGTTTAACTTTTTAAAATAACAACGATAATTCAAAATTTTTAGAAAAATAAGTGAAAATTCAAAAATTATTTGTATAAAAATATAATTTAGACAAATGCCTACAATAATTTGAAAGACCTCCAATAAAATTTATGACGAAAACCCCTGCCTAATAGTGCCCCATATATGAAAACCTTGGATATGCCTATGTCTCATGACCTTCTATAAAATCAAAATAACCTCCTACCTTCTAAAAATTATAATGGAGTTGTTACATAAACCTCCCCCAATATAGAGGGCACCCTATATATTTTTTAGATAGTTATTACTTATTAGATGTTATATTATTATAAATAAATAACCGGTCTTTTTTAGTTATAGAAATACTATACTATCAGAATAGGCCACTTCTCAAAATTAGAAGGCTGAAAATTTTTTTAAAGATGTTTTTGATCAAATATTAATTAATTGTAAAAAAATATAACAATTAATTTTGTATAGAAAATCTAATTTTTATTTGCCTTAGAGTTTTTATAATATAAATGATGAAGTAATATTTAATTTTTCAAATAGTTAAAAACTGAATATTTTAAATAGCCATTATTAGCTATAAAAATTAAAAATAAATGTTATATATTCTAAAAAAATTAGGGCGGGCCGAAAATTTTTTTAAAATAAATCAAGGCCGGGCCGTAAAAATAGTAGCTCTGCAGGTCTTTGATAATTATCATTAACCGACCCGAAATGATAGTATGATAAATACAAGTCTTCTTCGAATCTTAAAGACGTTTTTTCCCTATTGCTTTAAAATGGGCTCCTCTAAATATAATTTTCTGGCTATAAATTAACTTTTCTTCAAAACTTATAGAAACGTATCTTGTCTTATTGCATCAATAATTTTGATCAAAACTTCTATTTTATATTTAAGATTTTGAAACTATAATGAAAAACTTTAAATTTTAGCATTTAAAATTTCTACTCTCTCAGATATTGTTATCATTTTAAGAAATAAAGTTTTCAAAAAGCTTTATTTTGGGTAATAAATTTTTTGCTTTTGAAGCAACCTCACTGCGAAATATATTTATAATTTCTAATAAAAGTTTTATAATTATTTTTTAATTTTTCTCTATTGATATTAGCAATATTATTGCTCAGTATGTAGGGCATAGTGGTCTTAAAGTTAGAAAGTTTGAACTATCATTTTCATCTTGAATATAACGAAATATCTCTATGCGTTTGGGGGAATATCATACAAAAGATAATGCATCTTTTAATACAATAAAATAGCGAATTTTCGCAATAGTATTAAATAAATATTTCACTAAATAGTATTATCTTTTATTAAAATAATTTATATAATTCCCTGTCAAAATCATAGGATATAATATAGTTTTCTTTTAAAAAAATATTACAATTTAATTAAATTATCGGGTCCATGAGCGTACATACAAGAAGATTCAGGATAAAGACATCCTTGAGGATGATTTTGATAAAACCAACACATTTTGCTCTTCTTAAAGATGGCGAATTTTTTATTACCCCGATTTTTGTGGCGAGATTTTAAGTTTTGTCCTAAACTAGTCCCCGATACATTATTACCGTTTAAATTTTGGCCGACGTCTATATTCGCATGGTAAGAAAGTGTGACGAATTCTCCTTTTACTATTAAAATTAATATTAAAATTATACTACAATTATAGGTCAGTGATATTACGTTATTATAGTCTCAATAAAGTTAACTAAAAAAATACTACTTAATAAACAACGATTATAATTGATTGATCACATTAAAAAAACCTGGCTAGATAAAAGGCCGGTGAAATTTATATATTTTTTATAAAAATACACATAGAAAACCCTGCTAGCCCATATTTATGTTTTTGTTAAATCAAGTAGGTCACAGGCCAAATTTTAAGTTATAAATATCAGCTTGAATTTCTCTGAAGGGGTGACTAATGTGTTCATTCAAGCAATAGTAACTACTGTAACCACATTCATCATTATAAAAAATTATTTCAAACTTGTAAATATATATTATTTCACAAATTGGAGGTTGTGGTGACATTTTAGCACAATTTAAATATTAGTAATTTTTTGTAAACTTTACCTGTAAATATATAACCGTGATTCTTTAAAAGTGTCCTAATTCCTCCTGCTTGCGATTTTAAAGCCGTCTTTTCAGATGAATTTAGCGTTTCTATTATATCTGATAATGGAACTCTCCCTAATGATTAATTATAGTTAGTTAAGAAATTAGAATATAATAATGATTTAATACATAAAAATAAGTAAAATTTTCACCTCCACAGTGCCAAAAAATAGTAGAATCTTCGATAACAACCTCAGGTTCTTTATTAGAATGTTGTATTTTATTCACTTGTTTATTTTAAAAAAAGAAAAATATATCGATAATGATATCAAATGCAAATTAAGTAAAATGTCGATATTCTATTTAAATTATCACTTGTGTGGAGATTAGCAGTGCTCTCCTCTACACTCAATTTCAGCTTATCTATATGATCCTGGATATTTTTTTCTTTTTCGCATCCAATTACATAAAAACCCTTGATAGGATCAGCGCTAATAATCATGGCAAAAACTCTATTCACAATATCCGTAATGATAGATTTGTCCACTAGAGTGCAATTTCGAACCACTTCCAGCTTGGGTCTGGGAATAAAATTAGTTTGTGTTCCTATAGCATCACCTGATGTCTTGAGTAGCAATGTATTTTTTTGACTTGGAGGATATCCGATCAAACATATCTATCTTGATATTAAAATATTATTATAATGAGCAAATTTCTATATTGAAATTTTAATCGGCCATAGCCGCTTGGCCATATGATTAGAGATATGACCGACCCAAATTGACCGGTTAATCAATCTCGAAAGAGTTGTCCCTCCCAATCTGTCATAATTTTCTGGTACCGGGCTGTGCAGATTTTTACATACATAAACGTAGCCATGGGGTAGGGAGAAGGGGAAATCCCCCTTAATAAATTTGCCTGTTCTAGTAAATATCATTTTAAGCTATAAAAGTTTTCCTCCTATAAATCTCCCCACCACTATCCCCCAAAAATGTATACAATATACTATAAGGAAGAATTAATAACTTTTAAAAATAACAGCTATAATTCAAAACTTTTAGAAAAAAAGCATTTTTATATAAAAAAAATTGAAAACCCAAATTATTTTTATAAAAGTCTGATATAACCAAAGGCCTACAATAAATGAACCCAAAGATCTCTAATAAAATTTAACATGGAAAACCTCATCTAATAGTGCCCCCCCCCTCTTTTCCTTAACAAAATCCTGGATACGCCTATGTCTATATACGATTCCGTCAAAATATAAATTTAAAGACATTTATTATTCATTTACAGGCTATGATATTGCTAAAAATATCATTTTGAATCAAATAAAGATTAAATTTGTCATTTATTTTATAAAAAAAATTCCCTTCGCCCCTTAAAAATCGAACTCAAGAAGTTAATTTCATTATTAAAAGTAGATATTTAATATTATGCTGAAGTAATAGGATATAATAATTATGATTGTTCAAACTCTCTTAGTCGATGGAATCCTTAACTTATCGACGTGAGTTCGAAACCCGTATTTGTTTTTGAGCAAATCGGTGAGAAACATCAAATAATCCTCATAACGACTCAAATGGGGTCTCCTGCGTTGATATTTTCCGTAAAAGTCATGAGGGCAACATGGTAAAATAAATAATTTGTTGCGGGGAAGATGTAAGGTATCGCTACATATTTAATTTATATAATTATTTTTAGAGGTTCATAATACCAGTGCAAACTTTAAATTGATATAAATAATTAAGTTTTTATTGGAGTGTAGTCTCCACTACGAATATTTTTTATTATATGACGTCGTAAAATTAATGAACTTTAGTATCGCGATTACCTAAGGGAAAAACATATAATTCGATGATACTCGCATTGTTTAAAACAAAAAAGTATTTCTTTTAAATGTATATTATAATTACTTTTTTTGAGATAAATGAGGAATCCAGGGAGTTAATTCATCACAATGATTGCCTACGATCCATTCGTATTCCGAAAAGACGCAATTTTCTTGGGATGGATCTAATGCCATCTCCTTGAAAACCACGCGGAATAAATAATTCGCGTCGAATATATATTTTTTAAAATAATATTAATCATAAATTTATTGTCATATAAGTAGTATTATTATTTCTTTTTAAGTTGACCACGTGGCCACTCCCGGAAGCAAAAATAAATTTCAACAAAATAGAGAATCTTCTTATCGAAGATCTTCTCAAAGCCCCGATTATATAAGGAATTAAAACCAGAACACTTATAATCTGCCGCAGTTTGAAAAACCGAAGCCGTTAAGCATTCATATGAATTGTTGGTGTAAATATCGGGTTAAGAGTCATGAAACCGCTAGTATCCGGCTTAATTTGCGAGATCGGGGATAAATTTATACTTAAATTGTCATTTTTATTTATGAGTCAATATAAGGTCGCCTATAAAAATACGAATTAAATAAAGATTACTACGAGTAATGAAATCACCTTTAATTTCGCTGGATGTTCGAAGACCATTTGATTTGAAATTTTGTTTAATAAAATGTTTCAAAAACAAAAAAAGGATTATTAAACTTTGTAAAAAAAAAAGGAGAAGTGATAAAATAGATTGTGAAAATAAGCTTAATTTAAGTTCCATTGAATGCTTTAGAGTTAAGAATAATTTCTAAATAAATCTAATATTTTAAAATAAGTTTTAAAAAAATTATTGGAGTGCTAATATGTGTTTTTTTGTTCAAAGTGAGAAAATCGACTTTTTAGTTCTACATTATTTTTGCTAAACTTAAAACCAAATTGAGATAAATTTTGGGATAGAGTTAAAAACTAATTATTATTATGCATTTTATTTAAAAAAATTGAATCATAAATCTTTTCAACATCCTTCTAAATAATTTATAATAATTGCTCCAAGTCTGCATCAGTAGATTTTTGCCCGACCATACTATAAGCGGGGTTGGCGGGTGAATTTGGAAATTTTTTTGGCGAAATGAGCAAAACAGGTTTAGATTTATTTTTAAAAAAAAATTTATTTTATAATATTATATATATTATAAGTTTAAACAAATTATTATTTGAAAGAAGCAAAAACATCGATTCTTCATAATGATTTTTAAGTCCGGTTAAATTTTTTTCCTCAAATTCTTCAAATAATTTGGGCCCCGTTTTGAAGGACTCTATTGTATGAGTTAAGGAATATCTTTCAAAAGTGTGATTTTTTGTAATATATCTCGAAAATAAGGATTGATATTATATATATATTAAGTAAAAATAATATTAAAATAAACCAAGAGTTAAACTAATCAATCAAATAATTTAAAAATATTGGGGTGGACGGGCTAAACAAATAAAAATAGGCTGACGGGTTGAGCTTTACTCCTAATATTCTTTCCATTAAATTAATTTAATTTTTTTAAAATCTTAAATTTATTATTAAAGATTGATAATATATTTATGGTTATAAAAAAATAGTAACATAACCAAATTATTTAGTGAATGAAAAAAAAATAAGTTAAAATTTTAATAATACACTTAAGATGTAAGGCTTAAATAATTCAAATCTAATAGAACGAATATGGATTAGAGATCTGCATTGGGCGGGTTTCCAGCCCGACCGCTTACCCCCTTCCATTTAGGTGGGCGAGAGGGTAGGCAAAAATTTTAAATTTTTGCTAAATCATTTAAGTAAATATTAATAAAAAATTGTTCTTATGACTTTTGTGGATATTAAAAATAAACTTCTTTGTATGTTAAAAATTAAACTGTCCTTTTTGATATCGTAAAAACTTTTTTCTTAAAATAAATAAACTTCTGTGTATAATAAAAATTTTCTTTTATGGTAATGTAGTAAAACTTTTTAATTGAAACAAATAAACTTTTGTGGACATTGAAAATAAAAATTTTTTTGAGCATAATGAATATTTCTGCATTGCATTGTTTTATTTTAGTAAAGATTGTTTATCTTTATATTTGCCCTTTTCATTTTTATTTTTTTATATATTATATAAATTTTATTTTTTATAACAGAATTTTTAACAAAAAAATATTTTTTAATTTAATTTAATTTTTAAATTATATTATGAATAAAGAATATATATCTAAAAAAAATTAAAATAATTTTTACAAGTTAAAAGAAAATGATTCAGATAATAATAAACTCAAATTTTCAATGTGGAAGCAATTTAAAATCCTTTTCGATATAAATGATAAAAAGCTAGATTGGATTAGCTGCAATGATTACGAATCCATCTATAAAAATATAAAACAAGTGGCATATCCTTCTTCCTTCGCATCAATGTTCATCTGCAAATTATGAAGATTTGATAGATAATAAAAAAATAACCGGATATGTTTTAATTTTTATTAAATTATTCTTATATCTTTTTTATGCCATTTCAAGCCATTCAACGACCTGGATTTGTATTATTTTCCAAATATTAGATAATAGACTAAATTGTTCAGCATATATATTGAACACAATACTTCGCAATGCATTCCAGACAACTTTTATTTTGAAAATTGCTCTCGAGATTAATAATATCTTGGCAACTGCAAAACCGTTAACCACTTATTTCAAACAAAGTGGCAACGTAAAATATCTGAGACGTTACAACAAAATATTGATATAAGATGGAATATAAAGCAAAAGATGCTACAAAGCATTTATATAATGTATGATGAGATATTTTTGTTTTTAAAATCTCGTGATATGACTGAAAAAATGGAATCCATGGGAAAGAAGTTTTAAAAACACTGATAGATTATTTGGATCCATATAAAGATGCAACGAATGCTCTTGAGGGTGACTGCAGGTCTACACTACGAAACATTCTTATATGGTATGAATTTTTTTTATTTATTTATAAATAAATTAGGTATAATCTTCTTCTACATGAGCATAATCAAATAAATATGAATATAATGGAGAGAAAAACAAACTGCGAAAAAGAAATAGATTTAATAAAGAAAAAAGCTAAATATTTTATAATTGAAAATTTTGAAATCCATATGCTCCATAAAATTTTAACATTTTTAATACCAAAGTTCCGACAACTGTAAATGTTGTCATTGGAAGAAATTAATGAAGTAAAAAAAACATATCGAAAACATGTTGGTTATTTGCATAGAATAATATAACATAGGCGTTGATGAAAATTTGATTTTACCCGTAAAGCAGAGAACCCAATTAAAGGGTAATAATAAGTTAAATTTACTTAACTACTTATTAAATGCAATATTTGAAATGAATAACATCCGCGTCAAAATTAAACCACAACAGATGGGAGGATGAGGTTGAAACAAAGGAGAGCACAGTATTTAATGACATAACAAAATATTTAAATCCCCTTTATCACATATGACTACTAATCAGTCACATAGTGAATTTTCTGACCTATTTTACCGTGTAAATTATTTTGGCGCTAAAATTTGAATTGTGTCTTACAAGTAACATTCCTTTTATATAAAAATCATTTTTTTAAATAGAAATTCTCATATTTATTTAAAATGCGAGTATTTAATGTCAGCTGTTCCCTATATTTCAAAATTGACATTTTTCGTAATTTTTAATTACATTTTTTTAATATTAAACTCCAATATTATTTTTCAAAAAAAATATCAACAGATAACTAAAATATTTCTATATTCTTTTCCGTTTTTATATTTAAAAAAAGTTTAATTAAAAATTTTTTACTAGCATTAATATATTTGTAACACAAAAGACACAAAGATGATTTCATCATCTGATTCTTCTGATGATAGCCTTGAAGATTTCGACGATAATGAGGATGAAAATTCATTATTTTCAGATAATTTTACTGCTATAAATAGACGAAGAGATGATATGTATAATTTAGCAAATTTTAAGCTGCTTATTACAATTAATTTTAATTTAAAATTACTTTTTTAAATTTATTATTATTGGTCTCCCTTTTGCTTAAAAATCTCACTTGAGGAAGAGGATATACTTCAAGCGCATATTATTTTGGTGGAAACAACAAGATAAAGATTTGCCTAAGCTATCAAGATTAGCAAGAAAAATATTATTCCTACAACTAATGCTTCTTCTGAACGAGGATTTAGTATTACTTGAAGGTTTTTAGAACACAATAGAACGTGTTTGAATCCAGAAAATGTCGATTCATTATTAATTTTGCATTATAATTACATATAATATCAATTTTATATTTATATTTTTTATCATAAATATTTTATTTGATCAAATAAATTATCCATAATTTAAATTGAATATTTTTCGTGCTTAATATAGTAATTTTCTAAATTATAAAACTTCTTTGTAGAGGTGATGTGATATGCTTAAAATGATTTATTTTATTAGATGCTTAAAAAATTGAAAGAATGGCCATAATTAAATTTTATAATGGCGGGCTTGGGTTAAATTTTTTTATAATAGGCGGGCGGGTAAATATTTTAAACTAATGAGCGGGCGAGTATATTTTTTAAAAACTATGGGTGGGCGTGTTAAATTTTTTTTAAACATTGGGTGGGCTTATGGGCTAAAAGCCGCCCAATGCAGGCCTCTAATATGGATATTAAATTATTCGTTTTGTTAGAAAACTAATAAGAATTATTCACTTCGTATAAATCTAATAAACGAATCAAATAAATGAACTATTAACTTCGTATTCGTTTTTGACTGACTAATGATTCTAGTCAATTTTTTATCCACCATTGCTCTGAAATATTAAAATAGATCATGGAGACGATATTATTTATTTTTTTACTATGTCGGCCATTTTTATTTATTAATAATGTTATTAAACGCACTTGTAAATTCAAATTTTCTTCGGTTTGTTTCAAAATTGACCAGGTTTTTCGCTCCCTAATATCGATTCCTACACCCTTAAATCCGCATTTAGTTAAAAAGTAAGTGAGAAGTCCATTGCCGCATCCCAAATCCAAAAACTTATATTGGAAATATTTTGATTGATCTTTGTTAGGTAATTCTTTGTTATTTGGCTGACAAGTTTCACAATCATCTATTCTCCATAAAGACTAAAAAAAGAAGCAAAATATTGATATATATATAGTTGCAATAATGATAAAAAAAAAACTTTCTGATACCATAAGATATGCAGCAATCGCCATTTCTTCGTATATATGCTTTTTTGGATCTGTATTGAATGGCCAATTATTTAGTAAATATTTCGAATGCTCATGCTTCATATCATTGTATACATTGTTATAAAAGATCAAATGAGAATTTATCATATTGAGTGATCCTATTTTAAGTTCATGGATATTATCATAAATTTTTGATAATTTTAACGTTCTATCATTATGATCTCCTTTTTCTATACACATTTTGCATATCTATATATAAAAAGAATATATTTAATAGTTTATATATGCGCTGAATTAAAATCTAATTTCAATACTTTTTTTTATCAATTTTTGAAACATACTTTCTCTCCCCCCACCCCTTCCCATTTATTAGATTTTATTCATTTTTGTGGATAACCTCTTAAAATGTTTGTCGCATATTTGCATTATATCAAGAGCTGAGCTAGTGTTGTCTCAAGTTTCCTTTTCCAAATTGAGCCAGCTGATGGAAAAAAAAATTGTGACCTAAGAGCCTGTTAAAATTGTAAAAAAATTATTCTCTTTCCATCTTTTTTTTGAAAAATGGGCAACAGATACTTATTCAATCAAATTTTATCTATATTACTATATTGAAAAGTATTGGAAAGTTTTTCTAACTCACCGAAGACTTTTTAAATCTATCTATGCATATCAACCTGGAAAAACAATAAATAATGGAAGCAATTTTAATGTTGAAAATTATCATTCAGAAATGCAACAAATACAGTTTTTTTCTTCACTTTTGTTGATTTTAAGAGAGCATCATAATGAGGCTTTATTGGAAATATTGTTTAAGTGTGGTATCATCATAAATAATAGGAATACTAAAAAATCAATGTCAGATGCCACCTTATAGATAAATAACAGAGCCCTCCCCCATCACCATTCAGGATTATGAAAGGAGTCACAAAAGGCTGAGACCTATCTCCAATACTTACCCAATATTGTAATAAAGTAAAAGGTAAAAACTTTTTATGAAAATTTTTATCTAGATTCCTTTTGCACAATAAGCCATAAAATGAGAACCTGAGAGTTAAACCCTTCTAGTTAAGTAAAATTATAGTGTCAATTTCTATATATGGGTAAGGTCAAAATAATACCATGGTTCATAAAAAATTAATATTGTTTTCCCACCCAAATGATATAAAAGGATCATGTGTGGTCAAATAGTAAGAGCAGAAATGGAGAGATGTATAAACCAACCAACAGTACATAAAGAAAATATCATGTATGTTGATTGTTTTAACAAGCTAAAAGATAAATTCCAAATAAATGGCATCAAATTTTATAGTTTATAGGAATCATCTCAAAATTTTCAAATTGGTTAAAGCATATGATATTTTGATGACTATAATAAAATGTTCTACAATATTATTTATATAAATATCCCAAAATAAATATTATAAAAAAATTTTTTAAATACCCAAATATTACTATTTTTATTACCAAGTATATTGTGTCAAAAAAGAAACCAAAATGTTTAAAAGTGAAATATAAATAAATATATTTTATTCCACCCTATAAAATAAGATGATGATTCTTTTAATATAAATAAAATTGAATAAATTTGCATACAATAGTAAAGTTAGTATGCTAAAATATATAATAATAATTTATTTTTTTTGTAAATAATATTAATTTAACATATATGGATAGAAAAGAAAAACAAAAAAAATTAAAATATCCACAGAAAAAAATATTAAAAGTGAATATTGAATTTTTTTAAGCAAAAATATTTAAAAAAGTATCGAATCTGTATCTTTGTCAAGAAAATGGAAAAGTTTCTTTTTAAATAAAAGAATCTTAGATAAAGATATAAGTTTTACTAAGATAAAGAAACAATTGGATCTTGTATCATAGATATAAATTTTCGAGGTCCTGTCCAAAGGTTTAATTTTAGACACTGTTCAGATTTTTTTTAAAAATTTATTTTCAACCTTAAGTTTTATTTTTAATCTTGCCCATAATTTTTAGAATTATTAATTTTATTTTATTTAAGAAATTGAAAATATGGGCATATCAGAGACCTGCAGATACCATTTGCACTGCCCGGCATATATTTTTCTAAAAAAAATTATAAAAAATAGATCTTATAATTAACTAATTTATTAATCTTGCCCATAATTTAAAATTGTTAATTTCATTTTTTTAAGATAAAAATATGGGCAGTAAATAAATATCAGAGACCTGCAGAGATACCATTTGCACTGCCCTGCTTATATTTTTTTTTTTAAATTTTGGCCCAATCCAGGTTTTATATTAGGTATTTTAAAATAATATAGCCTGGTCGACCTGGGCTGCTTAGGGCCATGCCTGCAGGTCTCTGATGATTATGTGTTTTTATTAACATTGATATCCAGATTTTTAATATTATTATTTATAAGCCCAGATGAGCCTGGATTTTAAAAGTCACTAGGACATTCCAGACCAGGTCTGCAGGTTTGTGATGATTTATAAAAGTATTTTGACAGGAGTATATTATAAAACTAATAAAAGGTTGCAAAGGATTAAGAAGTGAGTTAGACCCAACTTTGCTTAATAAAAGATAAAAATAAAGATACTTTTTTAACTACTTCCTATGATTGATTCAATAACATAAAAATTATTATTACTTTTGGATATAATATATTTTTAAGCCATGATAGATCCTTTAAAACATAACCAGCATAATTGTCTTGATTAATTTGATTTTGATGATCATCATATATATTTTTTATTTGGTTTGGAATATTTAATCCAATACTAAAACAACTAAAAATATATTATAATTTAATAATTTTAACACCAATCATCATTTATGAAAATCTGATATGAAAAAATAGGTATAATTGACCTCAATTTTGTAATATTTGCTTCAGGTATATAGGTTATTTTATTTTTGGCTATAATAAATTTTTATTCACATTTATTTTAATACCGTAACTTACATTTAGAAACATATTGAACCACTGAATCATGTTTATAAGTATTTTTAGGGATAATTTTATAAACTTTTAAATATATTTTATGCTCTATGTATTTTAAATTATCAGAAATATAATCTACATTTATATTTGATTCCTCGTTGGTCAGGAATACTTTATTATTAAATAAACCAGTTTTCGTTTCATACAAATCTAAAACCTCATTGAATAGTGATTCTGAAATTTTCTGACTGGTAGTTAAAAATTCCTGAAAATTTTCCATATGATGATGATGGATTGATTTTTCGAATCGTACCGCCGGTTTTAATTATAATAAATGATTTAATATTACTAGTAGATAACCCGTCAAAAATGACGGAGAATGAGAATTTTATTCGTTCTCTTACGATTGAGGTTGCCTTTTATTTAAAAACCATATCCAATTTTTATACTTTTTATCCCCCCCCCCCCTAAGGCCAAGTTCAACCAATTAATACTAAGTGAGTACTATTTTTAAATTAAAAATATATTTATATTAGCTTTTACTTGAGACCCATATCAAAATTCTTTGTTAAAATATTATTGATTACCTATAGCTAATATTAAATATTAAAAAATACCAAGTCAGGTCCAACCCAATGATATATTTGAAAAAATTACCTCAAGCCAGGTTCAAGACCATAATAATTTTGGTTGTTCAACACTAAAATATTATTTAAAAAATCATAATGCATTAATCAGAGATCTTTATGATCCTTTTTTTTTATTAGGCCCCACCAAGGCCTGCAAAAAAATTTTTTAGATCTCCAAGCGTCCAAACCTTAATAATTTTGATTTTTCCAAAGCCCAACCCATTAAATTTTGAAAATTTTTCTTAAATCCCCGTGATAATATTTAAAAAAATTCCCAAGTCATGTCCGCTATATTAATTTTGAGTAATCTCCAAGCCCTGCCAAACCCATAATAATTTTGAAAAATTTTTCTCAAACTCGAAGATAGATAAATTTCTGATCAATTTATCATAGACCTGCCTTCGGTCTGAGGAAGTTGATCAAGAAAAGGTTATACCTCTATAATCATTTGATGATTTAGGGAAAGATATTTTAGGTAAATTAATGACGGTTGATTTGTCAGGAGGTACGCTTGCTTTATCATATTTTTTTAAAACTGTAAGTAGAATTTTTGATGTTCTAATTGGGAATTTTTTTTAAAGTTAATTTGAAAGATTGTCTGACATAGATTGATTTTGGAGACTGTTTATAGCTTTTATGATAGCATCTTGTTTTAAGGGAGAAGGAGCATGTGTGTTTAGTTGTTGAGAAATTAAAGATTTGATGAGAGGCATTTTACAATTGAAAATGTTCCTATAATGATCAATAAATATATTTATTTGATCTTATAGATTGTTAATCGTAGAAAATAAATTAGTAGCATCACTAGGGTAAGGGGGGGGGGGTGCGCGCAGGGGCTCGAGCCCCCTAAAAAATTTGATTAACCCCTTGAAGTAAAAAAAAATTTTTTAATGGCTCTTTAATATCCCGAATGAACTAAAATTAATTTTTTTTTTAGTTTTATGATTTGGATTGGTCATTTATATTATTTTCTTTAAGAAATAAATTTTACCTTATTAGTCCATTCTATAAAATATTTTCTAAAATGTAACAAAGAGTTATATTAGTTTTATGACCTTTTCTCAATGTAAGTTGCTAAGAATTATATTATATTATGTGGTTTTTATGAATCATTATCAAATGAGGCATATGTATTAATTTATTAACCTTTTTTTATCGCTTGTAATTCTTTAGATGAAAATATTTTATACAATAATAAATAGATTTTGTATTAAATATTATTTTTAGAATTGTCTTGTATTGTTTTAATTATTTATATGCTAGTTTATTTTGTATGCATGCATCTATAATATATATAAAAGCCGTGTCACAGTCACAGTGTCATAATTTATAATATATATTTAAAAAATCATCAATTTTGAAAAGCATCTGTGGCCTAATCGGCAAGAGCGTCGCTTACGAATCTGAAGGTTTAAATTTCAATAACAGCAATGCATTTTTTTTTCTTAATCCAACTTAGTATACTTTTAAAATTATATTAATTTCCTTATTTTTTTTAATTTTTATTATTTATGTGTTCAATAAAAAAAATTAATTTTGCTAGATGAGGGTTTTGTATATTGTTATCATGGAAACAGATTTCGCATTTAGACTTATTAAGAATGAGTCTATTAAAATTGGCTTCATAAAATTGAAAACTAATTATTTAAGAAGAGCATCACAAATTGTTCTATCATCAAGATGCCAAATATTTATATCCAAATCAAATTTCAATTTAAGATAATGGATGATGTAATGAATACTAAGGTAAGATAAACGAAACGTTTGCCCCCTGCTGAATCCTTTCGTCAGAATCTATGACATGTGGGCTGAATAAAGGAGTTTTAATGTTATAGTATGTCTCTAGGAATTTTGAATAAACGAGAAATTTGGGATAAAAACAATTTATAAAATTTCACGAAATTTGCAATTGAAATCATTTTTAAAGTCTACTAGATAATAGCCTATTAGGGGGAGGATTTTGATTATAATACAAATGGCATGTGAAGCTAATTTGCCTTCTCCCTTAACACTAAATCCTAGCTTATGCGGATACTTAATAAGTTAAAACCCTGGGTTTTGACCTATGGAAATTATATTTGATAATAAACTTCTAAATAGCCCATTGTAATAGGGTGGATACCACCACATTGTTTGTGAGAAAATTTTGTTTGTCCCCATAATTGATTCGAATCTATGATGGCGGTTTTTTTTAAAAGAGTATTTAGGAAGGTTTTAAAAGCATTTAAATGATTCTTTGACAGGAATGTAGATTATATACGAAGTGAGAGAGCAAAATATAATGCATCTTGATGTGAAAAATTTCTTAAAAGAATTGATAAATATTATAACTCAGAAATCATATTTTTTTATTCCATATTTTTCATGATATATTTAGCCTTTTCTCGAAATTTATAGAAATCTTAGAAGGATGAATGCGGATAATCTATTCCTCTCATTTGACTATTCTGATTCGTCCATCGTCAAATGAAGTAAAATTTATTATTTATCCATACTGAGAAAATTCCGATTCCCCGTCATTCTTGACGGGCTATCAGCTAGAAATAGAATAAATGACAAAATATGAAATTTAGAAAAATTGTTCAGTTAGCAAATTAAAATGTAAAATATATTAATATAAAACCCGGCCGAAGGCCGATTAACGAGTATGGGGGGGATGGGCTTCGCCTTAAATACATTTATTTTTAGTTTAATCCCCTGAGATTGTAAAGGCGAGTGGCGCCCCTGAAACTTATTATAAAATTATTAATATTTTTGTGGTTGGAGGATGTGAGAAAGAAGTAATAGTGGTAGGAGTTGTATTTTAATAGGAAATCTGTAAATAAAAAATTTAGTTAAATAAATAAATTTACCTGATTCTGTAATTATTGAACTTTCTGATGTCCATATGAAACTTTTATAATTATTAATGATCTGGTTTACCAAACGATATTTCTTCCAATATTACAACTGTCAAACAGATTTCGCTTGGCTTTTGATGGTGGATGTTATTCACAAAATATTTTATTCCTACGAAAAATAATAAATAAATACGTACCGATGGCATGACATAGCGATGACATGACATAGTGAAAACATAGTGAGGACATCGGAAAATTATAATATAGATGAAATGGAAAGTGGAGTAGAATTTATAATATTAAAATATAAGTTAATATGTTCTATAAATGAAACTAAAAGCTAAAAAATGAGATAATCAGATACCTAATTATCAAACATCGTTAGTTTTACATACTCCTCAAAAAAAACTATTCATATCTTTTAAATAATATTCTATCTTACTGATAGATATTTATAATAAATTAAATTTATATAGACACAAAGATCTAATAAGAAACCAACCCATTTATGGAACTGGGGATGGTTAAATTGAAATATTTTGGTTACCATGTTTTAATTACAAATTTTTATTATAAAACTCTGGCTTCAAATTTATAAGGGTCATTTGACAACCATTTTAGCTTATTTACTTTTTTAATTTTTTTATAATCTAGCGAACTCAAACCTTTATCTTGACTTTCAAATCTGTATTATATACTAGATTCCATGTCAATTGAGCAAAACATTTATTGCTAAACACTTTTTGGCGCAACTTTAACCATGTATGTCATAGCGAAACTTTTATCGCAAATCTAAGCGAATACATTATGTCTAATTTTTTATCAAGAAACCTTTAAAACGAATAAATTACAGCGAAGACTATTTCGCTGAAACATGTATCGCGAAAAATTATAGTGAATTTAATATCACTATGTTAATATTGCGATAATTATCAATAGTGACTATTTTATTTTGCAATATTTATTTTTATATTCATATTAATTGAATAATATTTTTAAATAAATAGGTAAAAGATTGTTTAAATGATATAGTTTTCAATTTCCATATAGCCTTATTAAATTTATATTATGAATATTGAACTATTTGGTTTATTAAATTTGTCATTGGAATAAATAAAATTTGCTGTCCTGCCCATTGCTTTTCCTCAAAGTCTTATTTTAAAATAGCTAGGTTTTATTAATTATTAATATAATTTCACTCAACCTTGTTCATTATTGGCAAAATGCGCCAATATTTATTGATGAAAGTACTTAATATTTATAAATTCATGAATCAGTTTTGCCAATCACCAACCATAAACGCGATTCAAAAATAAATAATATTTAAGTATAAGTGATTTCCCCAATTTAAAATATTTTCAATCTTATGATTTTGTGATCTTAAGAGATATTATTTTTATCTCTTCTATTTACTTAGATATAAAATATTAGTTCAAAAAATTTGATAGGAATAGACTAAGCATTTTATTAAAATACATATAGATTAGTACTACGGCATTTATTATTTTTTTCCCTTAATTACTCAGAATCAAAACTATTTAAATTAATTTTTACTGTTTTGCTAAGTAATTTTTTCTGAATTAAATTTATTAGAAAATATAATATATAGCTCAGAAATATTTACTATTTCTTTTATTTTTAAGTGCATAAGCATGATTTTTTGAGGTTTAAAATTATTAATTACTCTCTATCTTAAAAATTCTGGAAATTTAAAAAAAAATACTTAACAAAATCTACAATGATTTTTTAAGAGATCAGAAAAATAGCTTTCAGTATTTTTAATCTTGATTGGAAAAAATTCTAAGCATTTCACAATATTTTTTAAAATGTACCTTTAATGTCATAAAGCATATTTTTTAAATTCATGTTGGGAGTAGGGGGGGGGGGGGGGTGTAAATTTATTGTTATAAAAACTTGATTCAAAATGGCCCATCAGTAATTACAACCATGAGTGTGTGAGACCAGAAAGATATTGGCTAATATATTATCTATAACTTCAGATAAAGGTTGGCTCACTTAATAGACAATAATTAACAAAATATCCAAAATATATCTCGTTTATGATTTAAGGATTTTTGATGGGTAAATTGATATAGAATATGTTGTTTTTATTTTAATAAATGAATTCGCAATAAATTTACTCTTATGCATTAATGTGCTCTCCATAATGACTTCGCGCAAATATATTCGAGGTAAATTCGCTAAATGGTACACGATAAAAAATTTACTATAAGTTCCCTATAAATTTTTCGCTAAAATGTATTCGCACTAAAGTATCGGCAGTTACCCTAAATTCATAGTGGCGCAGCCGCGATAAATACAAAATACAGTAAATATCATAATCATATCGTATTTATAGTTAACGATCAAGCTAATCTCCGTGATATTTAAAAATACAAATTATTTTATATTTAATGCACGATTTTGAAATATTATTCATTAAATACTGCCTTTGGTGAATATATCACAAATTATTTTACATTTAAAGGTAATTTTAAATTATTTGAAATGAATTGAAAATTAATTGCTACATTTTTTGAAGATATAAAAAAAATAAATCAAGTTAAAATTATGATTTCAATTGTAATTTTTTATAGAAAGTTGCATTTATTTATTCTGTTAAAGAACGAATGTTACATAACAAGCATAATAACATATATAAAAACAAAATATGTGGTATATTAGCTCATGAGTATGGTATGTGAAGTTTTCTGAGAGATAAGTATAACGAGTTTAATTTAAGTAAACGAATTTAATTTTTTATTTTATTTCATTTATTTTAAAATTGAAGTTTCTGAGAATATAAGTATAACGAAACGAGTTAAATTTTATTTAATTTATTTTTAAAATTTTACTACTATCTAAAACTAAAATATCATGCTTATATAGCATGTTACATGTTACAAACAAAAAATCAATTTACATATTAATATAATAATTTATATAAAAAAATCAATTTTCACAATTTATAAATAAAAATCAATTTATATAAACACAAAAAAACAATTTTAAGGTTAGTATTAATCGGTCATATCAACAGTATGCATGGTAAAAATTGCGCATATATATATTATATTTGTATAACATTTTAGTATCTCTTAAATCTTGTTGGAAGAATTTAAGAAATTGTTTTACGAGAGAGCGGTTAAAACCTAGCATACTTAAAAGTAATCAGTGGACATCTCGGCCATAATATCAGGATACTTTTCTTGGTAACAGTAGCACCTAGGTTACAAAAGCCTTCATAAGATAAGGAAGGAGAATTTATACCAGTTGTAACAGAGGCGTTTAATGAAATAGCAAGGGAGATAAATGATTGTAAAATACCATCTTTTCTTTTACTAATATTAAGTTTGTTTAATCTACTCCCCTTCGATCATTTTATATAAAATTAATAATTTGACGGATACCATTTTATGAATTAATAAAATCGCTATGCACATGAATGAAAATCGCTGCGATCAGTTTAGCTGATCGGTCACTGCGATATCGCGACTAAATCGCGATCGCAATCGGGCTTCACTATGAATTCAAGGTTAAGATTATACGAAATAGATATGCGATAATGTGTTTGCGATTTGGTCTTCGATATAGAAGTTTCTCGAAAAGCGGAATTAGTTTCGGGATATTATCCTTGCTGTAAAATTTGTTCGTGATAAAGGATATTTGAGCTAAAACGTTCGCAAAAAAGTGTTTCCCGATAAAAATTTGACTGAATTGACCAGATACGATACTACGTTAATCTAATATTATTATGGTATAATAAAAGGTTTTTTAGTAAATACTATTTGCTAACATTGTAGCGAATTGAACATCCATAGTCAGGTTTGGTAATTAGTTTATTTTTCTTTTCAGTATTTTTAGAAAATTCGCATTTTCAATTATAGATATGCTTATAAATTTAATTTTGATATATTTTTCACGTGACAGATGATAATAGTAGTTGTTAAAAAGCCCGATTAGGGTTGATTTTTAAAAACGGCCCGATTAAGATTATAACCAAAATAATATTGTGTAAGCCTGGTTATTTTGCTCATAAATGGCAGAGGTTTGGGCCTTTACTTGCAAAATATTAAAGCTTACACAATCTTATTTTGGATAAAATCTTAATCGGGTTGTTTTTAAAACGGCTCAAAAGGGCTTTTTAACACCACCAAATAATATTTCATTCATTCATGGCTTGCATATGTTTAAATTTTTTAAAAAACATAGAACGAAAATTATCGCATTGGGTCTTATATCAGGTTACTGCATTATATTTTATATATAATAATATAGATATCATTAAAAAAAACAAAATATAAATTAATTTTAATGAATCAAGTGACTTTATCTGTATATTCTTTTTTAGTTTAAAAAAATATAGAATATATTATACAATAATATTTTGGCACATAAGAACATAATATTGAGCAATACAACAATGAACCACAGAAGAATTAATTTATTAAAAATGCAAAGTGGAATATTTTAATCCATAAGATGAAATATAATTTTTTCAGGATTATTTCTTTGTATATTATTAAACTTTATTATTTAACTACTTTCTTCTACTAATCTATACCTTAATAAAATTGTTCCTGTATGCAGTAAATGTAGAGCCCTAAATTAACTGATCCAAGTCTAATCTGACTTAACTGTGGTCCATAAATCAAGAGACATTCTCTTAGACTCAGATAGATCACGCTTTGTAAAATTTAAATAATTTTGTTTTCTTAATGTTTTTATATATTATTTTTTCAAGAATAGCTCTAACTATATTTTCTTATGCGCTTATTATTTTTTTGCTTTTGTTATAATATACTTTTATAAAAGTTCAAAAAATAAAAATTAAATAAGATTAACTTTGACCTATTTCCAAGATTAAATTTTTGATTGGATTTGGATCTTTAAAAATAATGCTCAGATTGGATGTGCCACACAAAATTATATTGGTCCAATGCAAGGCTCTTATATTTAGTGTTTAGTTTTATCAATTTGAATTATATTATATCAATATTATAATTTTTGAATGTTATAAAAAACATATTAAGGTATTGGAGGGGCTATATCAACTTATATAGCATCAGGTAGCCAGAATTTTGAAGATCATGATGGGCCAACTGACAAAAATAAAGTGTTTATAATGTACCAACAACAATTTCTTAAACAATGTAATATTGACTTTTCATTTCTTTGTATTCTTATTTTAATAAAATTTAAGATGATTTATTTATGACAAAATTTGAAATCTCTATGCAGAAAAATTGGAATGTTGACAAAATTATCAACAATATAGCAAGCAAGTAATATAATAATTAGTATTGGTTTAACCCTTCATTATAAATGGCTTGGCCAGGTTTTTAGCCAAAAAAATCAAAATTTGCCTTGTGAAAACCTAAGATTAAGCTATTTTAAGCCATGAATTTTAATATTAGCAAATGGAGGGTTTTATAATTTCAAAATTTGTTTATTTTTCTTGAATATTAAATTAATAATTAGTGTTTCACAGCTCAAACAAAAATCTAATTCTTCAAAGATTTTTTAAGATAAAACAAATTTAGAATTTTGAGAATGTTCTGCAGTTAAATTCAAATGCTCATTTTAGATGTTAAATCCTTTATTATATATATCTAAAAATGCCCTGTTTTCAGCCTTAAAATATCCTATAAAGCCATTTACAAACAATGTGTTTTATCTCTAGATTTCCTAGGCCATTTGTTTGCATTTTTTGAAATTTCCAAACAACATTCAATAATAATTTGCCTGCGGTTTGTTTTTATACTATGATATTTCAAAAAATCTTATATTCATTTTTATTAACGATTACATGGCGTCTAATTTATATTATAACTGTGGCGATATTTTTCCCATATTAAAATTAATGGTTATAAATATGCATATCTCTGAATTGTCGCAAGATAAGCCATATAACTTATCAAACAAAAATATTTTAAAGAAAAGTCAGTACTGGCAGGAAAATAAGCCTATATTGTTGATCGGTTTTTAACAATTTTTGCCGATCTGATTCCGAATAAATTCTTGATCGGCCAATTCTGATGCCTCCTTATAATAATTTTGTTTTCTAGCAAGTTTTAATGTTATATCGAAATTCCAAGATGTTTAAGAATTTAAAATTAGCTGCCAATTTCGTGCTAATTCTAAGATACATTTATGAAAAGGCCATTTTAATATCGGCAGCCCTAGTTTATATTATGCAAAATTGTTGAAAAAATGATGTTACTTGTAAGTTTAAAAAAACTGCTGGAACGAGCATATGAAATCGTTTGAAAAAACGTCTTATTTAATGGTAGAATAATAATTAGTTATATGATGGTTGTGTCTAACACTAAATTTAGTCTAAATTTTAATTAAAAGAGATATTATGGTGTAAGATGAAATTAGATTGACGAAGATGAATTCAGATAAAGGGAGAGGAGTCGTGGTTAGGATAGATGAAGATGATATTAAAGTATAGATTGTATGGAAATTATCAATGGAATATAATGACCTCAGTATTAATGTAAATTATAATATCTATAAGAAGGTTAATATTTAGGTAAAAATGGGTAGTATAGAATTTTTGAGTAGTAAATAACTACATTTTGTTTACGTCGATCTTTCATTGATTTTCTAGTGCTCGATAGAACTCTTTATAGTGTAGAGAATGAGGCATCATTTTTTTATACATAATATTTACGATACAATTATGTGTTTCTTTAACTTCCGCAGCTAATAATCCTTTTGCCATTCCTTTTCATGATGTAACGTTTCACATTTAATTTAATAATAATTCTAATGGGGTCTTTTATCTGATATAAAATAATAAAGGTTAAAGGGGGATAATGTATTAAACATGATAGAAGATTATAATCATCTTGTGAAAATCTATCTAAATTTACAATAATTTAAAGAATTCCAATTGAAGTTCTTTTCACAATCAAATTGCAATTTGATATCGCTTAAAAAATCTTTAAGATTTCTAAGCGAAGTACCCTTGATAATTTTTGAGGGATGAGATTCAATATTGACATAAGTTTTTCAGCCATAATTCATATCAATCAAAAGAATTATCACTTTTTTTTATTTTTTAATAGATTAATTGAATTAATGCAAATTTTAGCATCCACTCTATTAGTAATTACTGAATGTAGATACTTATTTAGTGGATCTATTGTTATTCATAAATTATAATGGCATATATAAATGTAATTTATATTAATGCATTGAGATAAAGGACCAGAGACTTCGACTGAATCATGAGATGATACCTCTGAGTTAAAAGTTCTATTAGAAGAGTAAACTAATACTTCGTCAATAGCCTCAAAATTCTCATAAATAATCTAGATGTTTCTAAATGATCAGTCAACCTCTAGTCTAGAAGTCTTTTAGAGTACAGCCTGCATATTTACAGGATACATTAAAATGCCTGGAAAAATTATACAATGCATCTTCATTAGATAAATTCAAAAATATACAATATTATTATACCAAGACACATTTTTTATAATTTTTTTTAAAGCAGAGTTTGTACTTTCCTTCGACTAGACATTACGATTGCACCATCATATGCCTGGCTTATTATATTCGATAAATTAATATTTAATTCATTAAGTTGCTTTAAAATACATTTAATAATGCTTTTAGCAGAAAGACATTGCAAATTAATGATTATTATTCCTTAAATTTTACAAAAAATATGACGAATAATTATGCTCAGGTTTAATCTGATGCATCTTTTGTCTCATCAGCCTTAGGACAAAAAAAAGGCATCTCACTTTTGTTATATTTTTCTGAGATATTCCAGCACCATATCTGATATAGATTATACTTCATTTTTAATTTGATGTATATTGTGCATTTTGGATATTCATTTCATAATTATATTTAATTCAGGATCTTTTTGGATGGTGTATGAGAACATTATAAATTGTCCAGAAGAATAAAATGTTTTCATTTTTTGCTCCTTAAATTTCGTTGAATTGGCTCCATAAAAAGGTAGCTCCTGTCCTGTATGCTAAGAAGTAGCATAAAATAAAATATTTATTTAAGATAATAACTATTATGGTTAATTTGCTGGCTTACCATAATTGTTGTTATCTAACTGTCTTTATTTATATTAACATTTTTATCATGCCATATTGTTATTGAATTTAAATGAGCTTAGGGCTTTCATTGTCCCTTCTTTACAACTAACGCATTTTTCCAATAACTGAATCCCTTTTGTCCAAATTCATCACTTGAGTGACTAATGAGTGAATTTATATTTTATAACGAATATTTTTGTAGGTACGTTCTTGTTTATTGTATAAATTAAATAATATTTGTCTATGTTATATATCAATAACGGTGGTGTTGTATGGACAAGAAAAAATGTTTTATTTATTATAAATTTATCTAAAACTAAAAATGATACTAAAAATAAATATAAAATAAGGTATATATATGTATTATAAAAAAACAATTTAAACGAAATGCATAGTTAAAGGCTATAAAAACAATTTAAGTTAAACAAATTAAAAAAATCAATCTCGATTAACATTCCCCTTCTTCTGAAAAACCTTCCCATAATCCATCTGAGCTGTCATAGAAAATATGTCGTTCAAATGGTTGTTCATTTTGATTGTTCAAGGAGTTCATAAGTCATAAAGTCGTTGGCTTGATTCTATCACGTTGGTTTGTTAAAATCGTCTCGAGTACGCTGGCTCGTCGTCAAGCTCCGTCGTTATCATTATCAATTTTACAAAATTGTTATTATCATAGGATGTTGGAATATATGAATAATCAGAAAATTGATCAAATTTGGATGTTAGAATAATAAAAGGATGATAAATCAACAAGATTGTTAGATGATATTTTTATCGTTTTTATTTTTTATATTTTTGCGTTTTCCAATTTATTTTTTCGTGTTTTAGTATTTAATTTAATTTTTCGTGTTTTAGTATTTAATTTATTTTTACATGTTTTAATATTTTAAGTTATATAATCTTTTAGATAAACAGGTTTTTATCTACTTCGTATCGGTCTGGAAGTCGGTATTACAATATTTTTATCATTAGTTTTAATATTTTTGTCCTCACTTCCGTCCTTCTTAGGTGTTATAGCATTCTCTCTTTCTTAATTGGTCCAGGTGTTTCCTTGTAATACATTTTTCTGTATAGACTTGGAACATAGTGTCACTTTCCTTCAAATTAATTGTCCCTTTGTCTCATGTATCATTTCCTTGTACTTTATACCAAACAAAATGTCCTATATTAATCTATTTCGTGGTAAAGTAATGTTTATTTTATTCTCCTTCTCCTCCAACGGTCTCAATAAGTCCCATATAACTCTAATATCACGGTTGAACATTCTCTTAGACGGTGTAACTCCTGTAGTGTCATTACGCGTAGCCCCCAGACCCCATTTTAAGTGGGCCATAAAAAATTGTCAAGTGCGATGTTTAAGACAATTTTGATATTCCTTTTCATGTGTTTTGAACGTTCTTACCATGCGTTCTACCTGGCCATTGGATTGCTGGTGATAAGCAGATGTGAGCACATGTTTGATACCATAATCACTGCAAAATTTTTCAAAATCACTACTTGTGAAGTTAGTGCCGTTATCGGTAACTATAGTTTCGGGTATTCCATATAGCGAAATAGTTTTAAAAATTTCTATTAAAGTAACATCGGTAGTAATATTTTTTAATAGGAACAATGATTGGAAACTTACTGTAAGCATCGACTATTGTCAACCAATTTCTTGTGAAGAACGTTTCAAATGGTTTGGTTGCCGAAACCCATTGGTTTTTGTATCTTTTTAGGATTATCATGATATATGTTACAATCGTCGCAACTTTTCACTTCCATATCTGTCATTATTTATACCAGACCACCACATGTAATCTTTGGCTAAGGATTTGATTCTTCCTGCTCCCAAGTGACCTTCATATAATGATTGTATTGATAGGTAAATCCCCATAGTCATTTATTATAGTGATATTTTCAACAACTTCATCATGACATTCTTGTGGCAATCTCTAGAGGCAGTCAGGAACAACATTGTATTTACCTGCTTTATACTTTATGTTGAAGTCGTAACCCCCCAAAGTGATATTCCACTTTTGTAACCTTAAGTACATGGTACTATTGTCCTTGAGTACCTTGGTAAAAATGTGGACTAGTGGTTTATGGTCCGTGATGATAGTAAATTTAGTCCCAACCAAATATT